>NC_133665.1:161102196-161437196 GCF_037893015.1 Macrotis lagotis | reverse complement strand
AGATACTCAATGTATTGGAATGGCAGATGTCTTGGGGTTGTCCTTTAAAATAAAATGCATGTGTGTTTGGGGCTAGTGGGCTTGTCTTTGTCATTACAGTAGATGGATAATATTTTCTAATGATAAATGTCTCTACAAGCTAATAAAGAGAAAATATTTTAATATTATGAGATAACTCTCAATAGAAAACCAATATGTAAAGTCAGTGGAGCTAAACCTCTAGGCATGGAGATAGCACTAAGCTAAGGTTAGTACATCACCTCTAGAACATCTAACTGACAATCTGCTCTCTAAACAGAGAACAGTCAGGAGAAACTCTATGCATGTTTTATTCTAAAATCACTGTTTGATACCAATTCCAAATTAAAGTGTTTTGTAAAATATTTTTGCGGTAGGTGGCATCACTTATCAACTGTAGGAGGGGTGTGGTGGCTTGGAGCATTTTCCCTTATTAATTTATCAAATAATCATTTAAATTGTTTTCACACATTCTGTTTCATTCAAGTTACACCTACCCCACAGCAGATTTGCCAGAAAAGAGGGACAAAATGCCTACAGAAGAAAACAAATGCTGAAATGGTTTGTTCCCTACCACATGCACTTTTATCCCGACTGAAAGGTAAAAAACACATTTTCAAATCAGCTTTTGTTCACTAACAGATAATTTTGGCAAAAAAGTCATGTTTCTTCAGCTGACAGCAACAAAAATGTCTTCTTTTTTCAAAGATGATTTGGTTAAAAATAGCTTCTTTACTTAAGCGAACCATGAATCAATTTCACTCATTCTGACAAGTGAGGATGAAGATGGAGTCTTCAAAATTCAAAATACAACTAAACAGGAGCAAAATTAGAGTTGGACATGATAGCATTTCCCCAAAATAAAGAAAGAAAACCATTGCCTATGGTTTCATTATAAGACAGATGAGGAAATATTCTAACCTTTCAAAAGAGAATTAACTTACTTCAAATGTCCATAGAAAAAAATCTGATGAAATCAACTCAATTAGGTAGCTACTTTGTGAAAAGCCTTACCATCTAATCATGAGATATCAAATATCTTTTTCATCTGTGTAGAGTGGAAGGGCTATGAGTAATAATAATAATCTCTAGCTATTTATAGTGCTTTCAGATTTTCTGAGCACTTTACAAATATCATCTCATTTTATACTTGGTACAATCCCATAAAAATGAGTGCTGTTATTATCGCTATTTTATACATAAGGAAAATAAGGCAGATTTAAATTAAGTGACTTGTCCAGAGTCATACACAGCTGGTAGATGTCTGAGAACAAATATGAATACAGGTCTTCCTGGCTTCAGGAACACACTGTATCCATTGCACCACCTATCTGCCTCTATGAACCACTGAATAGTCAGTTTTGGCTATCTGAAAAATAGATAGTATAATATCTAAAAAGGGCACATAGTAATCTCATTTAAAAAGGAGGAAAGAGTGAAATAGAAGTTGGGGAAGAAATTGTTAAGAAAAAAGAGGAAATCAAATCTAAGTTATATATATGTAAAATGAACTTTTGTGTGATAAATTACTTGAAGTAGCCATACATTCTCACAATCAGGAAACTGAAATGGGATTTCAAATATTTCATTTCTGTTGCTTAAACAATCATTTCCTGGTCCCCCTCCCCCCAGTAAGCAACTAAAAAAAAAAGGAAAGGAAAAAAGTTTTTACTTGCTGAATAGCTGTGCAGTTCAGAGAGAAGATTAATAATTTTTTGAACTGAGGAGGCTAGGTGGCGTAGTGAATAAAGCACCAGCCCTGGAGTCAGGAGGACCTGGGTTCAAATCCGGCCTCAGACACTTAATAATTACCTAGCTTGCCTTGGGCAAGCCACTTAACCCCATTTGCCTTGCAAAAAAAAAACAAAAAAAAAAGAAAAATAATAATTTTTGAACTCCTTCATTTGGACAGGTTATTAAATACATCCCTATGTCACATTTATAAAACAATAATAATTAAAAAAACTAAAATACCGGCCATAGCAAAAGGAGGAGGCAACCAATAGAAGAACAAAGTCTTAAACAGCCATTTCTGTACTAATGTATGGCAACCTACAACCAATCAAGTAGGTCAAATGTATCAGCAAGTGGCTTTTCAGAACACTTTACCTGATGCTTCTCCTTTTCCCCCATGGAAAATGTGACTCAAAAATAAAGAATTTCATAATCCTTTCTTGTACTCTAAAGTAGCAAAAAATATCTTACCAAGGCATCTAGTGACCACAGAAGAAAGTTTCTGTGGATTTAATTCATTTTGGTAAGTAGGCTGTGCCATTGAGTCGAATCTCATGAACCTAGGCATGGTTATTGGAAGAAAGGAACATAAGTTGTTGCAGTATTTGAAAATATATTCAATCTAAAGTGAAATCCCTAGGGCCCATTGTTGTCTCTGACTCCACCATGGTCCAAGTCTGATTAATTGGGAGCAGTCTTTGGGGGGGGGGGCAGGGGAAGGCTGGCTAGCTCTTAGATATGAAAGCATCCAGAACCAAACCTCAGGGCTGAAAATGAGCAGAACTCTACTTTCTCTTAGGAGAACATTGCCTGGTCAAGTACATTTCAGCTGTCTTGGGTCTCGGTTCTGTCTTGGGTCTCGGTTCTGTCTCGGGTCTTGGTTCTGCCTCTTGTTTGGTGGCAGCTGAAGTCTGCCAGCGCTTAACTTTTCTTGACAACAATAGACCAAAAAAAAAAAAAAAGGTTCTTTTCTTTTTGCCAGTTAGTTAGTTAACAAGCATTGATGAAAACTTTTACCCCCTTTATGCCAACAAAGCCAATGGGAATTGGAGCAAACTCATAGAGAGTTTCAAATGCTAAGATTTGAGTCTGAATCCCTGCCTCCAAACTGTCAATCTGTTATTTCCTACATAAGATTGGACAAGTAAGCCTCAATATCCTTGTCTTTGAAATGATCTCTGGGTTCCCTTCACCTTCAAATCTAGGCTCCTGAGGATGATGCTAAGTATCTTCCACCAAGTTATCTAGGGGATTTCTCTCTTTCAAAGGTAGTAGAAATAGTGAATCAAATTACTCATAATTAACAATTTTGAACACTATTTCTGATAAAATAATATCCAGGGATGAACAAGATGCAACAATATTGGGTGGAAATAATCATTTTCTAGATGCAAATACTCAAGGGTACTATACAAGGTCTGACCCTCTAGATCTAACCGGAAAAGAGCAGGACAAATACAAAGAACTTCCATAATGGCCAAACCCTCACAGAGACAATCCTGTTTTCATTCATGAGTCCTAGAAACAGGCAGAAATTTAGCTAGAAAAAAAGATCAAAGATTGTCCTGTGGAGTCCTGCAGCAAAGACTGTTACAAAGGAGGTTAAAAACAAAGTTTTTACAAGAAAATGGACAAATCAGATCCCCAAGGGGTACAGTACAGACAGGCACATCCATTCACTCTTGTGCTGATAAAGAATTTCTGAGTCAGGTTCTCCAATTCTGTGATTCTATTAAAAGATGGGGCTATCTCCCCTTTTAAGTTGTCTGCTAGAGAGGGCTAGTTTTGGAAGGGCTAAAAGTATTTCTCTCTCTCGATATGCTTAAGACAAAAAGCTTCCCATTGCCATCCTAATGTTTGCAAAGGTTCAAAGAGCAGGCATTCAGTTAAATATGGGCAAGATGAATAGGGAATAGACACAGTGTCCTGAAAACTTCAGGGTATAATCATGGCTAGGAAGAGGCCCATGGCTAACAACACTCAGAAAACCAAATGATGCCAATGAATCTTTGGCGTCAATGTAGCCCAGGATACAAAAAGGGTATTAGTTTGACCACTTAAAAAAAGAGGTGGGTGAGTTTGGCACTGAATGCTTCTGTTTGCCTGCACCTACTCTATCCAATGATACTTCTCAACTAAGACCCTGTCCCTTGACTTATTAAGAACCGGAAGGGTTGGGAGATTTCCTATCTTAAATTTTGCTTTTAATGGATGAAGTGACAGCTATAATTTTGCTGTTTTGCTTCAAAGGAATACTTCCTTCTATTGTAGCAGGAAATGGTGAAAACCTTTTCTCAGGAAACCAGGAAAGGTTGTAACACTCTTTTAGATCTGGACAAGATATGATGAATTTGGAAGGACTGGCATGGAACAATAAACTAGCATTTTCACAGTTGAAAAAATACAGGTATAACTCGCCATGCACACTATGTATCATTGAAAAACTGAATCTTATCCATTTCTTGTGAAATCAAAGCCAACATTCTATAAGGCCTATAAAAAGCTTGTTCATCAAAGGTATCCTAGGATGTATCTTTTGGTTGAATGAAGCATCTCTTTCTGAAGTAAATAATTATACTCTAACTTATCAGTATCAATCAATCAATCAGCAAGCATTTATTCAGCTCCTCCCATGTACCAGAAACTGTGAGAGGGGTTGGGAATTCGAAAAGAAAAATGAAATGGTTCTGCCCATATGACACTCATCACATACTGCCTCGGCATAATTTCATTACTGGTTTAGTAATGCAATGTATCCCTAACTTGCTGCTGGTTCATTAAATGAAGTATGGTAGTAAAGTAGAAGGAACCCCAGTTTGGGAGTCAGGAGAGATCTGAATTGATCACAGGATCACATATCTAACATTTAAAGCATCCCAGAAACCATCTAGTCCAATCTTTTCATTTTACCAACAAGGAAACTGAGGCTGAAAAGGCTAAGTGATTTGATGAGAGTCAACAGGGGAAAAATTCTTTCTACTATAATACACTGCCTCTTTATTTCACTTAACCATTCTTACCTCAGTTTTCTCCTCTCAAAAACAGAGATGATGACACTTATTTTACTGGTACCAATAACCTGTTAAGTGCTCTGCAAACCTCAAAGTACTAGAGGAATGCCAATTATATCTAAAGTATAGGGATGGTGTTCTTTGCTTCTTTTTCATAATTCAAGAGTGTCTGAAGTTTAAACAATCTTGTGCTAAGCCCCTAGGTATATCAGGTACCAGAGACAGAGAAGGTGTTGTGATTGTGTTGTGTGTGTGTGTGTGTGTGTGTGTGTGAGAGAGAGAGAGAGAGAGAGAGAGAGAGAGAGAGAGAGATCGAGAAAGTAAGTTAGTCCTTGTCTTGAACTAGATGTGCTGTCTTAAATTCAACATGTCCCAAATTTCTCCCTTCTCTTTCCCTTTAATACTTCCACTCAGGTTCCTAACTTTCCTCTCACTGTCTGGCCACTACCAGCTTTCCAGTCACAGGTTTACAACCTAAGTGTTCCCACTGACACATCATTAGCCACAGCCAATGAGATGCCAAGTCCTGTTGACGCTAGCTTCCTAACATGTGTCTCCAATATATCTCCTCTCTTCTAACTACACCATGACCTAGTAGAGGCCTTCATCCCTTAGGCCTGCAATACTACCAGACCCTGTCATGTGGTCTCCCCATTCTTGGTCATCTTCCACTCAAATTTTGAGTTGACCATGTCATTCTGCTGTGCAATTAATTCCATTTGCCCCTATTATCTCTAGGACCAAATATAAAATCTCATTGGTTTTTTATAACCAGCCTCCTTCCTACCTTTTCAGACTTCATATACTTATTCTGCCCTCTGACTCTGAATATTTTCACTACCATCCCCAAAGCAGGGAATTCTCCTCCTCATCTCTATGTTCTGTCATGCTTCAAGTCCCAGCTAAAATTCCATCCTTCCTAAGAAGTTTTCCCTGATTCCCCTTCATTCTAATGCGTTCCTCTGTGGATTATTTCCCCCTTATCATGTATAGATTGGTGGACACTGTTGCTTACAAGTTGTCTCTTCCATTAGAGTGTGAGTTCCTTGAGAATAGGGATTGTTTGCTGACCTTCTTCCTACCCCCAAGCACTTAGCATAGTGCTAGATAGTACAGCATGCTATATCAACAATCTAAAGTATAAGGATGGTGTTCTTTGCTTCTTTTTCATAATTCAAGAGTGTCTGCAGTTTAAACAAACAATCCTATGCTAAGCCCCTAGGTATATCAGAAAGGTGATCCTGGAGTCAGGAAGATCTGAGTTCAAATTTGGATTCAGAAACTTACTAGCTGTGTGACCTTGAAAAGTCACTTAACCGTTGACTGCTTTGTATCCAGGACCATCTGCAGTCATCCTGATTCACATCTGGTCATTAGATCCAAATGCTCTGGAGGAGAAAGTGAGGCTGGCGACTTAGCACAGAACCTCTCATTTAAATCTGATTCACATGTATGTCATGGCATCACCTCCCTGATGTCATGGGCTTCTTTCAGTATAAAAGACAAACAATACTGCAGAATAGAGTAGGCATTTAGTACATGTTTGTTGACCTCATTTGGCTTTCAAAGTGCTTAGAGTTTAACACGGGAAACAAAAGAAAAATACATAAATGGCATACATGGTAACATAAGGGCTAAGAAGAGAAACCCAAACCATGCTGGGACTCAATAAAAGCACTGCAGATGTTCAGGAACAGGGAGCTTTCAAAGATCTCAAGATGCTCATGATAAGAAAAAACAGTGCAAGCCTGGATGTTACAAATGGCAGCATCTAACCCAAAGGATAGTTGGAAAAAAGTATTCTGGAAATACGATGGTTGTAGAACATCACTAATGATGATCTGTACCCAAGACATAAGTAGCGTATGAATCAAAATGATGGATCTCTAGGAAAGATTGCTTGAACTGAAGACACTGTGGGGATGATATAGACATAGACTACATTATTCCTGCACTTCAAAAACAACAAAAATTGTATGAATTGCCTCATTTGAGCCTCCAAGTTTCCCTTTGAGAAGATTATTACAAATCCTGGGTAGGCTAACTCAGTGGTATTTCATATCACCATCTGGGCAATGTGCATCCACTTCATCCACTTGGTTTTTCCTTTGTGGTATGGATTGTTTTAAATATTTTATTAAAAAATATTCAATGGGTTTCCTTATGGCACAGTTGAATTGTATTGCATCCTCAGGGGGAAATTAGCAGCCACAAATCAACAATAAAACTGTTCATTTCAGTCAAATAACTCTCCTGACAAGATAGCCTATTCAGTGGTCAATGCCATATGCAATAGATATATATGCGCGCGCACACACACACACACACACACACACATATGTATAAAGTAGATTTCCTATTGGTTCTGTCTTTTGACAATGAATTACAAGGTCACAGAGCCATTTAAAGTTCCTCATAAAGATGAGGAAGCTCAGATTCTAAGAATTTAAGTGGTTTAAGATTTAAGTGGTTTGCCCATGATCACATATAGAGTAAATGATAGAACCAAGATTTGTATCCAGGTCTTCTGATTCGAAAATGTCATGTTCTTCTGCATTGTTCACTGGCTATTTAATTTATTTTGATTTAGGACGCAAGAAATGTCCCTAAAATCTTCAATTCTCAATGATAGAAATGTGTGAGGCTCTTACTGAAATATTTACCAAATAGGATATGAAGATTGGGAAGATTAGAGCAAAGCTTATTAACTTGAGGTCCATGAACTAAATTTTTTTTGATCCCGGTATTTCAATGAAATTGCTTTCCTTTGTAATCTAATCTATTTCATGGATTTAAAGTATGATTCTAAGTAGAGATTGCTAAAGGGCACCTACAAGATGGTAGCCCAGAAGGACAAAGCATTGAACCCAGGGCCAGGAAGATTTGAGCACAAATCTAGACTCAGATAATGATCCTCTGTCAATCCTTCCTCTTCCAGCTGTACTCCTGATTCCCCTGAACTTTCTCAATACTTGAGAAACTCTTGAACCTGGAACTTCACACACACTGAAACTACCTTCTGCCCTTGTGACCTCTTTCTATGATTGTTTGGTTCTTTCCAGACTTCCATTTAAAGGAAGACACTTCTTTAAGGAAGACAATATTATCTTAATTCTTCTCCAGGCTAGACTCCTGATTCTCCCAAGTTTTCTTTGTAATGTTCCTGAGACTGGTACCTTTATCTATCTCCCTCCACTCCACCTTTCAATTTCCTTTGAATGGTAGTCTTCCCCCAAGTTCAGGGTGTTGACATTCTTTCTGCTGGTATTTCTATTGGAAATATCTGGCACATAGTAGGTAAGCTTATTGACTTCGTTCCTATAACTCTGAGTACTTTACTTAATTTCTCTCAGCTTCAGTTTCCTCATGCATAAAAAGGGGATAATCATGGCTCCTACTCTCAAATGAGATAATCTTTTTAAAGCACTTTGCAAACCCTAAAATGCTCTCTATTAAGAACCCTGATCTTCAGTTTCATATTCTTTATCTGCACAGGTATTGTGTGATCTGCAAAGGGGATCCTTTCAAGGATTTATCATATCATATTACTCAACTATTTCCACACCCCACAAATCAAATGTCAGAAGCCAGATGTGAAGGTGGAGATTTAAAATCCTCCAAAATGTTCTGCTGCCTCTTCTACAGTATCCTCATCTCTCTCTGTCTTTCTGCAAGTCCCATGTAGAATCCCTCCTCCTACAAGAAGCTCATTCTGATCCCCTTTAATGCTAGTTGCATTTCCTCTGTGGATCATCTCCCATTTGTCCAAGATGTCAACATCTCATTGGTGCACAATTGTTTGAATGGTGTCTTCCTCAATGGTGAAATCCCTGAATTCAAGGATTGTTTTTTGCCTTCCTTGGTGTCCTTTATGTCCCCTTAGTTGAGTGACTCACATACCTGAGGAGCTTAATAAATGCTTACTGACTGACTGACACAGCAAATATATATAATATATGTATATTATATAGTATATAGTATATAGTATATAGTATAGATGTATTTATGTGCATATTTAATAAAAATAAGGGTTCTCGTGTATGTAGTGATTTAAGTTTGATATGCATTATCTTATTTGATCATGCATACACAAGCACATATATGGGCAGGAAAACACACGCATTACCAGCAACTGACAGTCATTCAGTCACCTGTCAGGAATATTCTAAGGAAAAAGCCTTCATCACAAGGGTGGAGACAGTAAGCAGTACTTTCCCCTCCATAGGAAAGATGTTTTTACTGACAGCTGTGAAGGCAGGGGGATGGAAAGCAGAAAGGGGAGAGGTAGGGAACCAGGACAGAGACATTAACTGCCTTTCCCATTTTTCAGAATGGCAAGGGCTCTGGAGAGGACCACAGAGGGCTGGACCCTAGTTTCAAAGGGTGATTAGAAACATCCTATTTGAGTTCATTCTTTGTTACTAGAGCAACGAAATGGTTTCAGATCAGGGAATCCTCACTCTCTACCCCTCCCTATCCCCCTTCCTTTGAGATTCCCTCTTTTAAAACTATAAGAAGAACCACAGGCCTCTTTTGACCTCCCTGTTGATGCAAGGCAATGGACCTGATTTCAAAAAAAAAATTGCCAAAGTTCCAAAACAATTCCTGAAGTCATCCCCCCCCTTTCCTTTGTCTCCAGTAATGTGGAACTGGGTTTTCAAAACTTTGGAAAATGGCAACGGAAAAAGCCTCACTTGAGTCTAAGTATGTCCGATCATATGTGATGTATAAAATCTTAATCAGTGCCTGAAGAACCTTAACAGCATGAGGCCATGTCACTTTGGAGTACTTGTAAAGGAGAGGTGGGCAGGAAGAAGAGGGATCTGACCTTTCCTCCACAAAAGACAAATAATGACCTTACTGTGTTAAAAAAAAATACACTCAGGAGAGGTTGTCAGATGTCCTATTTCATCAAGATTTAAAAAAAAAGACATCACTTAATAAGCATTAGATGTCACCTGCTTATGCAAAATTGGAATAAATCCTACTTGCCCTTCCCCCCAGAAACAGTCTGATCCCAGAAACATTTTTAAAGGTTTATTTTTTGATTTTTATGGTTTTTGCAAGGCAATGGGGTTATGACTTGCCCAAGGTCACACAGCTAGGTAACTATTAAGTGTCTGAGACCACATGTGAACTCGGGTCCTCCTGAATCCAAGTTTGGTATCCTATCCACTGCACCACCTAGTTTCCCCTCCCAGAAACATTTTGCTGCTGTCCTGCCTCCATCCAAACTTTTAACATTCCAGTAAGGGCTTCCACACTCAATAACTGTTGGGTCCAGAATCTTTGGCATCTAGCAAAGATTTCGTGCAGAAGCATGAACCTGGCAAACACAGGCCAGAAGGAGGAAGGCTGCAATTTCTTAACAAGTCCAAAGTGGCCAAGCGAGTAGCTTGCAAGAAAGTCACACACCGAGTCTTTTGGATCCTCTGCACCTTCCTTGACCTAGATGGCCGAATTCACTCAATTTCTATTCAAGACAAAAGAGAGACTCTTGCCTATGGAGTGCAACAACTGAGTCTCTTCACAGGTGCTGATTTGAACTATAGCAGTTTTGTGTTGAGCAATGGAAGGAGCATTGCGATTCATGTGGAAGCTATGTTGTCTGATCAGGGAGGCCATGAAACAAAGCCTTTGTCCAAGAAATCTATCCAAAGAGCCACTTGCTTTAAATACTATATAAACAAATAATATTGTTCTTCAAAGAGAATGAAGGGAGTGACAGGTAGTTAGTGCAATAGATGTAGCACCAGCCCTAGAGTCAAGAGGATCTGAGTTCAAATCCAGACCCAGACACAGAATACTCACTTAGCTGTGTGACCTGGGACAAGTCATTTAACCCCATAGCCTTGCACAAACAAACAAACCAAAGAAGAGAGAATGAAGGGTGAAATAAAGCTACGAATTTAAAAGGTTGATAGTATCAGAAAATTCTAAATTCTAATCAGTGAAATCCCAGCATTCTAGCAATCTCAAAAGCTAGATTAAACTTGAATTTACTCTTTGGAAAGAGATGTGATTTCAGGGAGTAGAATAAAGTCCTTGGGTTGGGGGACCTCACCCCCTCCACAGCAGTAACCAATCTTTGATCTAAAGTCTTTTTTTTTTTTAGGTTTTTTGCAAGGCAATGGGGTTAATGGCCCACGGCTACACACAGCTAGGTAATTATTAAGTGTCTGAGGCCGAATTTGAACTCAGGAACTCCTGACTCCAGGGCTGGTGCTTTATCCACTGCGCCACCTAGCCGCCCCTGATCTAAAGTCTTAAGAGACTTGTCTGGCCATTGAAGGGTTAAGTGATTTGTCCAGGATCATGAATTCAACCTCTGCACTGTCCACTCTAACTTCTTTTGCTCACCTTGACCTCTTGGTGAATCAATCTGACTCTACAATCTCTTCTTCTATTGAATCCCCAGACCCCTAATAATGCCAAATATGGCCTGCCAAGCCTAAGCCTGGATCATTCCCAACAACACTCCTACACATATGCTGCTAAGTGGAGGTAAGAAAATCACATAACCCTTTTGACTGGATCCACCACAAATTTATGTTACACAGTTTCAACTGGGCCCTCACTGCTGCTAGGCAATCCCATTAGCAACCTCCTTTAGCAATTCATTCCTCATCTCTATGCTAATGATTCTCAACTGAATCCATCTTGCCCTAGTCTCTTTGAAGACTTCCAAACTTGTATTTCCTAGTTGCCGTTTGAACATCTCAAACTGGATGTCCAGTAGACATCTTAAACTAAACATATTCAAAACCAAACTCACTATTTTTCTTCTATCTCCATCCCCATTCCCAATTCCCTATTAATATAGAGGGCAATACCATCCTCCCAGTCCCTTAAATTCCTCCCTATCCCTCACCTTGGCCCATTTCCAACCTGTGGCCAATGCCTACAGATTTCATCTTTGCAACATCTCTCAAATATACTTCCTTTTTCCCTCTGGTACTGCCATCCTTTTTAGTGCAAGCCCTCTATCACCTCAAAACTGGACTACTACAATAGCCTGCAGGTGGATTTGCCTGCCTCAAATCTCTAATCCATCTTTCAGTCAGCCACCAAGGTCATTTTCCTATAGCTGAAGTCTAATCATTTAACCAACTCCTTCCACTCAATACTCTCCAATGGCTCCCTATTACTTCCAGGATCAAAAAGAAAAAATGCTGTTTGTCATTCAAAGCCCTACACAACCCTTGGTCTCTTTAATCCAGTGACATTGGTCTGGCTGTTTCACAAATTGGACACTACATCTGAGGCTGATACCCTCTGCTTAGAATTAGCTCCCTCCTCATTTCTGTCTACTGGTTTCCTTGACTTCTTTTAAGTCCCAACTAAAATCTCAACTTTTACAGGAAGCTTTTCCTAATTCTAGTGCCTTCCCTCCGTTAATTATCTCCTACTTATCCTGCATTACTTTGTATATATTTGTTTGCATATTTTCTCCCCATTAGATTTTAAGATTCTCAAAGGCAAGGACTGTTTTTACCTCTTTTTGTAACACCAGGATTTAGCCCAGTGACTGACTCATAGAAGGTACTAAATATTTATTGATTTTAATATGGATCATCAAATCAATTAAAAATTCATTAAGCATTTGTACTTGGTAGAGTAAGAGATGAAACAAAAACAGAAATAGACCCTGACTTGAAGAAGCTTATATTCTGAAGAGGAGAGAAAATGTCTGCATGTGTGGATGTGTATGAATAGATACACAGAACCACAAACATCCATACAAAACAAACAAAAGAAGTACAAACTAATTTTGAGAGGGACAAACATGAGAACTCTCAAGAAAGCCTTCAGAAGGGGGTGCTTGAACAGTAGTACTTGGAGGAGAATGAAGGATTCCTGGAAGTGGGAGGGTGCAAAGGTCTAGAGAAAGAATCTACAATAAGACATGAGAAACATTAACTGGGCCTCAAAATGTAAAGTAATGTATAGAGTACTTTCTAAATCTCATATAAAGGAGACTCACTAAACAGTCAATCAATAAACAAAAACATATTTATTGAGAGTTTACTATGTGCCAGACCCTGGCCTATGGGTTTGGATACAATATGAAGAAGACAATCAGCTGTAATAATCTAATAACCTAATGATTTAACAGGGAGGCAGATGGAATTTTTTTCCAAATATAGCAAGTGGAAACACAAGGAGGAACCTAAGGACCAAGGGGTATTCATTCTTTAACAAGGTTTGGAATTGAGGAAGCAATTTTTGACCTGTATGCTTCAACTCTGAGTGATAAATGAAAGAAAGGAGGGAGGGAGGAAGGGAGGGAGGGAGGGAGGAAGGAAGGAAGGAAGGAAGGAAGGAAGGAAGGAAGGAAGGAAGGAAGGAAGGAAGGAAGGAAGGAAGGAAGGAAAGGAGGGAGGGAGGAAGGAAGGAAGGGAAGGAGGGCAGGAGGGAAGGGAGAAAGAGGGAGAAAGAGAAGGAGGAAGGAAGTAAGGGAAAGAAACAGGAAAAAGGAAAGAAAAAAGGAAAGAAGAAAATAAGAAAGGAAGGGAAAGAAAGAAAAAAGAAAAGAAAGAAAGAAAGGAGAGATGAGAAGAAGGAAGAAGGAAAGAAGGAGAAATGGAAAGAAGGAAAGGAGGAAAGGAAGGAGGAAAGGAAGGAAGGAAGAGAGAGAAAGGAAGAAAGAAAGAGAAAGAAGAGAAAGAAGAAAGAAGGAGAGAAAGAAAATGAAAAAAGGAAAGAAAGAAGAAAAGAAAAAACAATCTGTTAATGAAAACAAACCCCAATCTTCCCGCTGAAGACAATGCCCTAGTTTCGGCCTTGTCTCAGACTGGGATGGGAGATTGGGAGATTTAGGGGGACCTGAAGAAAGGCCGCAGAGCCCCGTTTTGCCAGCCACCTGAAAGTCCAGGAAGAGGATGCCTTGGTCCTCTCTCGTCCTTCCTTCTAGAAGAACAAACACTCAGTAGGATAATGAATCCTTTAAATGTTACATCTTGTGTCTTGGCGGATTGTGGTGCAGCAACTCTCCACATCAAACAGTCATCAGGACTATTACAAAGTGGGCTTAGAAGAGAGTGGCTGAAAAGGAGCTGTGTGAAAAGAAGTGGAAAATTAAAGCTGAAGGAGTCGAAGAAAGGGCTTAATTTACTGGCATGTACAGTATGCAAATGAGATTACTCTCAGCTTAACTGCATCATTTATGTCCATAATAACGGCATCATCATTACAGGGCTCAAATTAAATTACACCATAATTAGCATATCAAAGTGATTGGTTAAAGTTTAAAACAAATACCCAATTTTGTTAATGAACAGCTGTAATTGTCATGTACACTTCAATGAAAACTCCCTAAACAAATATATGTTTTAGAACAGAGGAAGATTCTTGAAGCAGACAGGTCTGCAGCAGAGGTAAATTACCTCCAAAAGAATGACACTCACTCTTCTATTCATGTTAATATATGCTCTTCATTTGCAGAGAATAAAGCATCCGATCAAAACAAGACTTCTCTGTTTATTTAGACACCTCCATCGCCACTGAAAGTGACAAACTCCAGGGCCCGTTTCCACTTGCAGCCCAAACTTGGGGCAGCAAGGCAAGGCTGCCCCGGGTCAAAGGGGCAAAGGATGTGCCCCCCAACATGCGCTGGAGTCCACTCCCCTCACTCCCTTGCTGGAGATCGCCCAAGTTTTAAGTGCAGGTTGGTTCCTCCTACTTTCTTCTAAACTTGAGGGGGGGGGGAGGGAAACAAACAGACACACACACAGAGACACACATATATACAAAGAGAGAGAGAGAGAGAGAGAGAGAGAGAGAGAGAGAGAGAGAGAGACTGACTTGCAAAATCTATAGAGCAGACCAGTACTTTCCTAAGTTGATGACTTGATAACATATTAGGCAGCCTACAATTCAATTTGCTCTAATCTAATCATATCTACACAGCAGTTTTGGAGGTAGACTTGGGAGCAGGGGAAGTTTTTGCTGCTCTCCTCTCATTAAAATAAAGAGAGAGGTGGGACTAGCAGGTTTTATCAATGTCAGACTTTAAGTCTGTAACACACACACACATACATCTACCACAGATATCACAATTGCTATAGCTGAGAACAATAATCTTCCAATTTAAAAATTTTAAAACATGTATGTTACCAAAATACTTGGAAGAGTTTTTATACCTGCAGCTTTGATAGCAGCAATGGCAAAGAAGCAAACGGGAAGATAATTCATGCCTGAGTCACAACAGAGGCAAAGCCAAGTAAAGATTCCCCCTAATGTTTAACAATTCATGGATACACACACACACACACACACACACACACACACACACACACACACACACTTCGGTCCCAAACATGCTCCCTGTGATGCAGCTTTGACTGTTACCATGCCACTGTGATATAAAACAAGGCAAGCAAAAACAAATTTTGTTAAAAAACAACATATACATGCCCCAAAATGGAGCAATGCACTTTCAAATATACTTAACAAGCAAATTGAATGTCTTATTAAATCCGTATTATCTAAACAGTGTTCAAAAATTTAAAGAAAGTAGCTTTTCATTTTATTCATGGAGGAATCCATTAAAGCTTAGGCTCTGAAGCAATATGTAAATTATGTGCCTTTCAAGGTAGAGCTAGGGCAAATTCACTCCATCAACTAATGATGAACCTCATTATGTGCAGGGAGAAATCATAATGAGGAAACAGCCACCCGCCATTCCATGTTCTAACATAAATCCCTATAAAATGTGAGTATCTGCACGTCTAATTAAAGGCTAGTCATTCCTATCACTCCTTGATGGCCTCGAAGTTAAATATATATATATATATATATATATATATATATATATATATATATATATCCAAAAACATGTCTTTAAAGTTGCATTTTAAAATGTATTTATTTTCATTTAGATCCAGCACCTCACATAATTCTATTTCAGGACAGCAACAATGACCATCTTTCGGAAATGAAAACTTTGGCTTGTTCCAGTTCATTTTGCTGGTACATAGGTTAGATTTCCATGATTTTTTCCTAAAGAACTTCACCTTAGCAGGGGTTATACTGCATCTCCCAAAGTGAAACCTTCACCTGGCCAAGAAATCCATAGGAATGCAGAAGGATAATAATCACGTGGAATAAAATTCTTAGCACTCAAGTTCGGAAACGGAGCAGAGGTATTCTGAAAAACCCAGCAGCTGGGACATGACTCTACAATGGCCCTGGAGCAATGATGTTTACAACAGGTATTTAAATCGAGACCAGAGACATGACAAGGGCTCCCACAGTTCACTTGGAATGCTGTCTGGATTAAGGAAGGAGCAGAGTCCAGCACAAAACATGTCCATTGCATTTAATTTTTTTTTCCCCTTAAGAACTTGAGCATGTACTCCATTGCCAAGTGTATTTGTGATTACCAGGAGGCAATAACATCTTTCTCCAATAGTTAACTTGCTCTTATACTCAATTATGAATGTCTCCCTGCATCCTAGCCCCACTTTTGCAGGATGGGTTAAATAAGTATTCCTGGCTGTTAGTGCTGCTGCTGTTTTATTTCTGTTAAATTTATTATTATTATTATTATTATTATTATTATTATTATTATTATTATTTTGACCATGTAGCAAAAAATAAAAATAGAGTGGGCTACATTTGTTGAGAAGAAAAGCTCTGCCTTAGCTCAAATACAGAACATCAGCAAATCCCTCAAAAACTAGAGAATAGAACAATTAAGAAATAAGTGAAGGAGTCCAGGGAATTAAAGCCCTTGAAGGGTCCCTGAAAAGGTGTACTACAATGACAGCCACCTAAACACTTAAATCTTGACATGGTTTTTTTTAAAGTCACTTTTCGATCATCCTTCTTGCAGATAGATGTAAATTCGAACTCTTCTTATCTGAGACCATAAATAAGTATTAAAATTCAGCCTGGTCATGAAATGCAGATGTTAAAAGGCTGCCTCGCTGTCTTGTGTCACTGCCCAGGACTTAACTGAGCAGATTTTCTAAAGGATGCTGCTTCTTGGAGTGTCAGAAAAATCACCTCCACTCCACAACAGCTGCCCCAGTCCACACTCCCTCACGCCTAGGTTTCATGGATGAGTTCGTTTTCTCTCTCTCTCTCTCTCTCTCTCTCTCTCTCTCTCTCTCTCTCTCTCTCTCTCTCTCTCTCTCTCCTTTTTCCCCCTCCTTTTAG
Organism: Macrotis lagotis; assembly: GCF_037893015.1. NCBI lineage: Eukaryota > Metazoa > Chordata > Mammalia > Peramelemorphia > Peramelidae > Macrotis > Macrotis lagotis. Next base: position 161,420,271 of record NC_133665.1, on the reverse strand, counting down.
GTCAGCCAGTCAAGACAACCTTCCAAAAATAACTTGTCCCTCCCCCGGAGCACCCAGTCTCCCAACCTACCTTTGTTCTGGTGTTGCAGAGAACAAGAGGCAAGCCTCAAGACCATGAGGATTGGGGACCAACCAGGAGGCTTTCCGAACCCTCCCCCCAAGGAGGGAGGAGAAGAAGCAGCAAGAAGCCAGAAGCCTCGAAGGCAACTGTTGGAGCCGCCAATTGGGAGCGCCCAGCGGGTCTCTGCAGCCCAGTTCACACTAGAGTGAGTCCGGGGAGGCCGGCTCCACACACATCTCCTCCTCCAAGGCTTCCTGGCTCGCATGGCCATTCAGAGCAGGCGCCCATCTCGCTGGAGCTGCTGGGGCTCCCTAGTAGGGCTCCTAAGCCCTATTCCTTTCCAATGTCTAGATCCCTGATGAGCATTAGTTGGAGTGACAAAGGTCCCGGGCTAAATCAACATCCTTACCTTAATGTTCCTAGTAAAAGGCTCCAGCAAACATAACTCATCAAGCGCCTAGGCAAAGCTAGGTCTCAAGGAATTAATCCACAGCCCTCCAATGAATTGGAAAGAAGAAGAAGAAGAAGAAAGAAAGAAAGAGAGAGAGAGAGAAAAGAAAAGAAGAGAAAAGCAAAGCAAAGAAAGCCCACAGTGGCTTCGATTTCCAAACAAATGTAGCTGAGCCTGGGCAGCGTGGCAGAAAGCAGGTTTACACATAGAGAGCAGTGTGGCAGAAGCAAGAAGACTTCTAGAGGATTTATTTGACACGTTTTCCGGGCAGCCTTTTGTGGACTTGTGCCGTTTGTTTCTTATTGTCTGAGAAGCAGTTGGGAGCTTCTCCCTGAGGGGGCCCCTCAACCCCTAGCTCGGCCGCCTTGACAGGGAGGTAACCATATTAGGATGTGTATGGTAAAGTAAACAATAACAGAGTTGCAGTGAAATGGAAATTTTTTTTTCCAGCTAATGGTGTTGGTGTCAGTCCTGGTTTCAGCCTTTCCCACTAGTTTTGTTTTAACAGTTCCAACAGGCCGTGTGTGTGTGTGTGTGTGTGTGTGTGTGTGTGTGTGTGTGTGTGTGTGTAGCTTCCAAATCTCTGCCTCGAAATTTGTTGAGAATGTTTGCAATGCAAGAAAAAAAGCTTTTTAGCATCCAAATAGGGACCTGGGCCAGTTTAATCATTAAAGGCTGGGAGCTAGGGCAAGCCCTCTTCCAGCCCCTTGCAAGCTTCCCCCCTCCTCACCTTGTACAGAAGGGGAAAATCCCTGGGCCGTTTTCCTTAAAAGTACTTTCTAAATAAATGAAGATTTTTTTCAAAGGCAGCTGGCTGTCCGGATCTCAGCAGCATTCCACATTTACAGGCGGTGTCACTGAGTCAGGTGTGTGTGTGTGTGTGTGTGTGTGTGTGTGTGTGTGTGTGTGTGTGATGTGCGCCCGTGAGCCGCTGCTGCTCCAGCGGCTGTTGCAGACCTCGGGGTGTCGCAGATGCCCCCGCCCCCGCCCCCCAGACCCCAAATCACACATTCGTCGGCCCCCCTGCCCCTTGTCATTACCCAGGCGAACTACAAATACTCTCAAGATGGCTAAGTCCTGAGCAGGCACACTGATCACAAAACTTCCCCAGCTCCAACGAACCTGAAGGATAAAAAAAAAAAAAACTCAGGCCATCTTGTTGCCATGACCCCCAAAGTAGGATTGGGGGGGCGGGGGCCCCCGGCCGGCGGTGGAAGTCCCCCGTCCCCCCCCCACCCCGGAGCGCAGCCCCGCCGAGCCGGCTGCCGGGCCAGCCCCCCGCCAGGCCAGGCTGCGGAAGCCCGTGCGTCCGCCTGGCGAGCGCCCGGTGCCAGGCTGGCAGCCTGAGGGCCGGCCGGCCGGAGAAGCCGCTCCGGAGAAGCCGCCGCGATGGCAAGCTCCGGCGAGCCGGGCACCTCCCAGACAATGAGGCGGTGGGAGGAAAGTTGAGCCCCCGTGCCCAAGGAAGGCGGATGAACTGAACAAATAAAATGCACGTAGAGGTCGTTCAACTTGGAGAGAAAGGCAGCTCCCGGAGCCTGGGGATCCGAGACCCCCCCCCCCCAGCTGCCCACCCCTTATCATCTCCAGTGCATATCGGAAGAAACTTCAAACCTCTGCAGCTCATGTTTTATTAAAACATGCTTAGCATTCTTCTAAAAGATCCGTTTTAACCGCCCCCCCCCCATGAAATTCAGGATCCTATGCCACTTCTCTGCCCTGCTGGTACAAACACTAAACTTGAACTCAACAGAGAGATCACCAGATCCATAAATCACACACCCAAGGAGCAGTTCAAAAGTTCAAAGACATGATGGCCAGTTCACTACGTCTCAGCACTCAACCAATAATAACTCGCCTCCATCACTCCTCATAGTATAGACAATTTCATGGCACCATTTTCATTAGCCTGTCTCATGGAAAATTGCTAGCTATTTATGTATACGCTAAAATAAATTAGCCATTTCATCGAGCAGTGTGATTCTTATAAAATGCATTAACACAATACTCGATTTTCCAGTTGAAGTAAATAAATAAATCAATAAATTCAATACGGGCTGATTTTTTTTTTTATTGTGGAACCACAGCTCTCAGCATAAGTGTTTTTATTGGGTTTATTTGTTTCAATAAAAATTGAAATGGCCCAGTGATCTTAGCACTAAGATTGAGGGGCAAATTTTTTAAAATTGAGTATTTAGGAAAATATTGTGCAGAACAGTCAACATAGATAATTGCATTCAAAAATAATTTTCCTTACACTTATTACTGCCAGATCAATTCTGATGGGAATTTTCTGCAAAAGGAAAAAAGGAAGGGGTGATTTTGCCAGGTACTGGAATCATTTGATGGTGCTGTGCTGCTGAGCCAAGTTTGGGAATGCATTTCAGACCCACACAAGTTATAATGAGCAGACACATCAGAGTTCAATGTGTCTTTTCTCTGGAAAGGGAGAGATGATGGTGGGAAAAGTGCCAGATGTACTCTCCTTTCACACCTTACGGAATGCCATTGATTGTGGCTTTGGGAAGGCCATTTATTCCAACCTCTGGGGTGAGGGTAAAGTATCAGAGCAGCAAAAAAAAAAAAGAAGCATGATGGTACTGGAAATAAAGGGAATAGTAAAAAACAGCAAAAGCAAAAACCTAGAGAGATTTCTGGTTTGCTAATTCATCTGTCCTGTCATCAAAAAAGAAAATTCATTTGATGCAACAATTCCTGTCTAAGAAAAACTTAGATATCAGAGGAATAGCCCAGAAAGAAATCTCATGAGATTTCTACAGTCTAAACTAAAATACCCTAAAGTCCTCCCAAAGGAACTTGCCCTTGATCATCAGCTAGCCAAAGTAGGCAGGGATTCAGGGCCCAGAAAGTTCCATAAAATAATAGCAATGACAATATACCTATAACATAGGAGGGTAGAGAGACTTGTCCTGGGACAATTCCTATCTAAACCCCATCTAAGAGACTGCAATGACAACACATCCCTCAAAGCTATTATCCCTGCTGCAGAAGGGAAAGCAATCATGTAAGAAAAGACCAGTCATGATAAGGCAATGTACAGCAAGGGCTCCCACCCCGCATACTCTCATGGTAGTGGCTAAGAAAGCTTGATAGAAACCCAGAGAAACATCAGCCAATTAGTTCTGAAGGCTCTCTGCTGGATGATATTAGCAACCCTTATCCTTCCCCTGCCCCACCGCCCAACATCCTCCACAGGGCATTGCTGTGACTACTCCTAGGATTCTAAGAAGTAGGTGGGACATTATGGAATTATAGGATACCTTTATTGGAAACCCTCATGATGACAGATTTTACATAGAGAATTTGAAGAAGCAGTAGTAGGGAAAGAGAGGAAACAGCACAAACCAGGCAAGTCATCATATCTCAACTAACCACTTGCCCTCAATTCCATAAGGACATAGCCCAGGATTCTGATCCCAAAAGCTTTGGGAAGGACTGAATTACTGACCACAGGCTCCCTGTTTTTAGTTCACCCCCTCAGCCATTATTCAAGAAATCAAACCTTGGGAAAGATGAGAGCTGGTTATTGCCTCCTCTGAAATTATAAGCTACTGAGCCTGGGAAAAGACAGGTTGTACTTCGAAACCTTTTGTATAATCAAGTGGCTGAACATCAGAAATGGATATGGTTTGATCAATGGAAATGCTGCTAATGGAAATGATGTATTCCCATCTGCTTTGTCACTGCCCCAAGCATCATGGGGACCTTTCCATTTGAGAGGGAATCTCCTGTAGGAATAGTCTCTCTCTCTCTCTCTCTGTTAGAACAGGAGTTCCTTGAGAGTTGAGACTATTTTTAAGAAATAAAAATTATTTGAAGCCAAGTGTTTGACACCAGGCTTTACAGATAACAAGCATTTAATCCTTTTTGATAGCTAGAGAATTTATTAAGTGCTTATAAACAAAAGATCCAGGCTATGAATATGAGCAAGGACAACAGTGACTGCCCTCAAGGCGTCTATATTCTAAGTGAGTTGAAGTCAATGCATGAAGGGATTCCAGAAAGTGGAAGGCAAAACAGAGCAGAATAAATCAGAACATTCCTACCTGTTGAAAATAATTTGGCAGAAAAGGCACTGACAATAAAAGCAAGAAAAGTACAAGTGAACATAAAGGGAACAGAAGATAAGAACACTTTCACTATAGACCAGTAATCACCAGAACAAAATTGGAAACATTATACCTATTATAGGCAAGTTCTTCATTCTATTTTTGTCAACATTATCTTTAGATTCAAGTTACATAACAACATATTGCAGATATATGCAAGGCAATTCTAAGAAATAACTTCATTCCTAAACCATTACTTGATGGCCAAAATACTTCCCCCTCTTCCCAATTTCCCTATGACTATCCTTCCTGCCACCCAGGTTCATAATCTACATGTCATACTTGATCATTTACTTTCTGTCACACATACTCCCCCATATCCATGGAATTGTCAAGCCTTACCATTTCTACCTTTGTAACATCGTGGCCCATTCTCTCATCTGACCCTGTCAATACTTTGGTTCTAGGCCTTCATCATCTCATGCCTGAAATATTTCAATAGTCGACCTGCCAAGTCTCTGCCTACTCCAATTTAACCTTCATTTGGTTGTCAAACTGATCTGAAAGCATAGAGCTAACCATATTACCTCCTATTCAATAAACTCCAGTAGCACCCTATAAACTACAGAATCAAATATAAAATCCTCTGGCTGGACTTTAAAGCCCCAGCAGCCCCCAACCACCCTTCTACCTAGATAATCTTCATATACCCTTTGCCTCCTCCATGTAATGTATGATACAGAGGGACTAGCCACTTAATTGTTCCTCCCACAAAATACTTCATTGTCTAACAGAAGGCATTTCCATTACTGTCCCCTATACCTAAAATTCTCTGCCTCCTCATTTTTTTTGCCTTCTCGCTAACCAGGTTTCCTTCAAATCCTAAAGTGCTACCTTCAACAGTTTTTTTTGTATTAAAAAAAGATTTTAAAAGTCTTTGCCATTCTTCCTTAATCTTTAGGCTTTCCTTCTAAGATTATCTCCAATTTTTCAGCTATATAGGTATTCCAAACACTTAATTTAGTTTTAAGATTAAAAAATTTTAAAGGGTATTAAGAATTTTGGGACACTTGTCTAACTTTTTGTACATAATTGTTTGCTTCTCATCTCCCCTATTAGATTGGGTGAGTTCAATTGTGGATTGTGATTACAATCACAACACAATTCTCTCCTTATTAGATTGCAAGAATTGCTTCTGTTTTATTTCGATTAGTTTGTTATTTGCCTTTCTTCAGACCTCCACCCCTTAGCTGTTGTTTATCCTTTGTTTCTGGCAAGCTCTCACACCAGTAGTGCTAGCCCTCTTTGAATACCCATACACCTCCTAGTAAATAAAGGATTGTTGACTTGACTTAATCAAGATTAGATAAAGTAAGAATAAAAAGTAAAGAATTATTTTAAAAGAAAAAACTGAAGAACCTTATGGTATTGAGGATCTATACTTAAAAACTGAAAGGTTATATAACAGTTCTTATTACAGCTCTTAAAAGTTGTGCTGGAGCATGGAATAATTTTGAAAAAAAAATAAGCATGCTTAGAATAGAATTAGAAAAAAATCTTTTGCATCTGATAGCATGAAATCAACTATACCAAAAACAGAGTAATGAGGAAAAAACTGATATCTTATCTCATTCAACATGAAAAAAATAAATTCTCTAAAAAGATTTGAAAGCATATAATCATTTCAGGATCCAAATATAATAATACAAGTTGCAACTGTTCACAGAAGGAAAGGTACTAATACTTCTAAATATCACCAGAAAACAACTAAAGATCTGCAAAAAGTTACCAAAATCTAGGTTATCACTTTGGACCAACTAAAGGTAAAGACACAAAACAAAGACACAAGATGGTTGATGTATTCTAGAAAACAAAAACATTATCAGAAAATTTTGAAATCCTTCATCAATAATAAAAAGGGAAAACAAAATGGTCAAGATATGTGTCAAAACAGTAAAAAAAAGAATAAAACAAGCAACACAAAACAATTCCAATAAAAAGTCTATCACAAGTGAAAAAAATTGAGATAAGAGAAGCCCCCCCAGAAAAGGTAAAAAATTTGGAATTTTCAATATGGCCCTAAGAACAACAAAAATGCAAGCTGTCTCATATACAAGACAGACACCAGAAAAATAGAATTCCTAAGTAAAAGGAGGTAATTAGAACTTCAATTTTTCTATAAAATTATAAAGTGATAGGGCTCGATATGATCCATAATTTTTAGTCTCAACACTTCATAGTGGTGCATAAATTGCTAGGCAAAGCATTTTACCAATCTTTTTTTTTTTTAGGTTTCTTTTTTTTTTTTTTTGCAAGGCAAATGGGGTTAAGTGGCTTGCCCAAGGCCACACAGCTAGGTAATTATTAAGTGTCTGAGACCAGATTTGAACCCAGGTACTCCTGACTCCAGGGCTGGTGCTTTATCCACTGCGTCACCTAGCTGCCCCTTTCAATCTTCTTTCTAAAGCATTTTTGATTCCATTTTCCTTTACAGAAGGCATTTTATATATGTTTACAGTTCTACTAAAAAAATGCAAACCATGACCCTCCAAATACAAGCCAATGAAGAGTTTATTTCCTGTAAACAAAACATTCACAGTTTGCAGTGTGCCAAAAAACCCAAAAAAATTATACTTATAAAGCAAAAGTATGCTAAGAACAAAAAAGAAAAAAATTAAAAGGTGAAGGATTTAAAAAAAAACCCAAAACTAAAATAAACCCCAGTTCATTATGCTAATGATAAACAAGTCACCAAAAACATTGTTCTAACATTTAGAATAGCTTTTATGGATTATAGCAAAGCCTTTGACTCAATTCCTCACTCATAGCTTTGTCATATACTAAAAACAAAGGCAAGTAATGTGAGAATGCCATTCAAATAGATGTCCTGATTGGAAAATAGTTGTTTGTTTAAAGCAAAACATCAGCATCATGCTGTCAAGAGCAATTTCTATAAAATGAGGCATGTTCTTAGGAGACAGTTTGAGTTTGCTATGATTCTAAGCTACTGGAAGTCCATTATCAAAATATCACTTGGATTTGAAAAATGTCAATTTCTTAATATGCAACAAGGAAAAAATGAGTCTGAGAATTTTTAGCTTGAATTTGGAGCTAAAATTCAACGGATTTAGAGCAATTAACACCTATGCAAAAACAAACATAATGTATGCTTTAGTATAGCACAATGAACAACTTATCTAAATATTCAAGCAAAAATATCTACAGAGCTAATGAAACACAAGGTAATTCTGCTTCAAACTAGTTTTGGAAAGATTAACATTTTAACATTCATATTAACATTAACATTTCTTTATCAAAACAGAGGAAGAGATTAATGATAGATATTCTCAGAGCACATGATGGCTGAAAATTAATATAATATAATATATAATGTAATATCTGCTATATAATAAATATATAATATATAAATGTTATGTACATATAGAAATACAATAAAATTTAAATACTATTATATTATGTGATATAAATTTTTGATCAAGTAGAGCTCACTTGAGAAAACAGTGGTCAAAGATGCATCTAGATGTATCTAATGTAACTGAAAATAGATTATCTTTAGAAGGAGCCTTTGAAATAGCTTGAAATCCAAGGATAAAATTAAATGTCTCTATGTAGGCAAATGAACACAGCTAATGAAATGTCAACAAAGAAGCATCAAATTAATGGCTTAGCCATGAGGGTTTGCTTTTAGAAATATAAGAGTTTATGGTGGAGAATAGGATTAAATTCACTAACACCAGAAATTAAAAGTAGCTTTAAGCAACAAAGATTTATTGTTCAATGCAAATTATTTAATGAAGTGGTAGTAAGTTACAAAAATTTTGCATCTCCCCTAGCATGCTAGGGTAACTTGGATTATGAATCAGAAGTTCACTTTGCTTTATAAACTAACATTTGACAAATACCCAGTTTGAATATAAACTTCAAAATGTCCCGAAAATTCACTAAAAACAGGAACAGGAGCACCATAACATTGACCTCTAAAAAATTTAATAGATGCCATCCAGCTAAATATTCATGATCACCAAACTACTTGGAATGAAAAGTTTGCAAAATATAGAGATCTAGATTAAGGAAATAAAACTGTGAGAATACGAAAAAAGTGCATTTGCATCATACTTCCTAATGGAGGTGTCACAAGGTTTTTAAAGAGTCTGTAGAAGATAAGCTTTTATTATGATATTCTCATTCAATTTTCTTTTAAATGATTATTTAATCTACCTATATTATAGTCAACACAAGTTCAAATATAAAAGGATGGAGCAGAATAGTAAGTTTTCCTTGGACTGTTTCTACAATAACTCCATTTGAAAAGATGAGAATGAGAAAGTAGCAAAATGATAGTAGTCTTTTTATGTGCTCCTAACATCTAAAAATGCTTTTCATATATTATTTCATTAGTTCTCACAGATACTGGTATGATAGATAAATTATTAACCCCACTTAAAAGATGAAGTAATAACACCTAGCCCAAAGTCATACACCTAGCATAGTCCAAAGAAAATCATAATGAGTATATAGAAACTTCAACAGTGTGTCTAATACAGAAATATTTACTCAGTCTCTCAATTCTATTCCTTTTTGCTGCTTCAATCAGTCTTCTTACTTGAATCAAATAACTGGTTTAACTGATATTACTTCATTCAACCGATAGACTATTTGTACTGACCTAATAGACAATTCCATTGAAACCTGTGTGTGGAGTTAAGAATTCTTCATCTGTTTCATAAGGTAGGCTGCATTCTCAGTCTAACAATTTGTTGAAAATTATAAGGAAGGATTCAAATGACCCTGGTAAGAGTGAGTAGAGACCTGATATGAAATGATTTTGAAATCTATTAACAGGGTTGTTCAAATTTGCTTACACTGATATTTTGCTGTACAAATACTTTTTTATATAGAAGAGAGAAGAGAAGCATGGCAGAGCTTTAGAAAACGAAGCACGAAAAAAATGAATAGGAGAGTAGAATGAGTAAAAGAGATTATCAAAAAGTTTGAATGTAGAATTGGACCCAAATTTGACCCAAACCTGAGCCAAATAATATATCACTCTTCTTCCCAGGCCACCTGGATTGCAACTCAAAGAGGACCAACAGTAGAATAAATCTGTTAAGACAGAATTTATGAAATTAAAAAAAAGACAGTCATTTCTGTTGATGACTATTTTACTCCTAGTTTTACATTTTCTTCTGTAAAAATATGTGTATTAATATGTGTACTTCTGGATAATGTCCATAAAATAGAAATGAAGCTAGTGAATTTCTCAATTATTGAATCTATTCCCATCATCATTTAATTAATTTAAACAAACTTCTATAACTTGAATGAATACATCATTATCCTTGTACCTTTACTTCTCCAAGTATTCTTCTGTTTCTTTCATGGGTTCTTCTTTGTTTCTTTCGAGGCTTAACTTATGTATTACCCCCTAAAGCTTATGACTTCACCTACGAACTGCTTGTAAAGACTCCTGAATCCATATTTTTAGTACTGAACTCTCATTTGAAATCTAGTAGAACTGCTCAATGGAAAATGTTGTAAATTGAGTCAGAGGAACATTTATTGCTTACCTGTGACCTCTTGGGTTGACTACTTGACCTAAATGATTTCTTCCAGTTTTAAATCTATGATACCCATTAATTTGCATCTGGCTAGCAGATAACTCCTTCCTGCTGTTACCTGAAACTCAAAACCTTTAGCACCATCCCACCCCTCCACCTCAAAATCAATTGGTTTCTCTATTGTCTCTGTCCCTGACAGCAGACTCACAGGTGTCCCACTTTCTGAGATACTTCCCAAGTGTGCCAATTAGATTGGAAACTCCTGGAAGGAAGAACCTTTTTTTGATACTTTTTTTCTCTTTAGTCAAGTTTGAGGGCCTACACCTCTAAATTTCTGATCCACAGGCAAATTTACATTCTTATGACTGTACTTTAGTTTTTTGTTAGTTTTTGTTGTGGAACATTGTGTTCAAGTTGAATCCAGAATGACGGGTTTCATTTGCTTTAGATATTTTAAAAGCTAGATCATCTTTCTGTAGTTAATAATTTTTCACTAAAGATAAAATATAAGCTTTATATATTCTATGAAGTGTTCATTCACATTTAGAGATTATCTTTTTAATACCATTTTTAAGTGGGGTTTTTTTTTTTTAGGTTTTTGCAAGGCAATGGGGTTAAGTGGCTTGCCTAAGACCACACAACTAGGTAATTATTAAGTGTCTGAAGCCAGATTTGAACTCAAGTACTCCTAACTCCAGGGCTGGTGCTCTATCTACTGTGCCACCTAGCCACCCCTTTAATACCATTTGAACTAGAGGAAAAACCCTATTCTCAATATTTATTTAATAATGTAATTTTAGTTTTTTTCCCCCCTTCCAACCTTTTTGTGGGGGTAACATTAATTTTGAACAAAGTTTTTAATGAATTGCTAGGGTAATAGATATCTCAGGATTTACAGTGGAGACAACATTAAAAGCAATCTGGTTCATTCTTAGTTCAGTCCAGAGCTTAAAGGGATTGTTCCTGGTCACAGAGAGGGTTAATGCCTGAGTCTGGAGTCCATCTTAGGTCTTCCAACTTCAAATTCACTGGCCTCTCCACTAGACACTATTGTCTTTTCTCTTTTATTTCTTCCAATCTCCAACAATATCACCAAATAAGGAAATACATTTATGAAAATCCTACAAAGACATCTAAACAGGTATAGTATCTTCCTCTGCCTAATCTTCTTGCCTTTCTAATGAGAACTCTTGCTTGAATTGGTCATTATTCCTTTTGTTTTTATTTTAATTTTTGTGTTAAGTTACTTGCCCAAGGTCACACAGTCAAGCAAGTATTAAATGTCTGAGTCTAGATTTGAACTCAGGTCCTCCTGTCTCCACGACCAGTGCTCTATCCACTATCCACCTAGCTGCCCTAATTGGTCATTATTGTTAAGAAGAGTTTGACCATTTTGTTTGAGTACTTTTTCCCCTCTCATTCAAAATATTACATTCACTATATATATATGTTTCTCTCTTGGTTCTTGTATGTTTTGTTCTGAATCATTTCATACAAATCTTCCCATATTTTCTGGTTTTCATATTTGTCATTTCTTATAATAAAAAAGAATATTTTCATTAACTTATATAGTATATTCATATACTATAAAATTTTTCTATGTTTTATCTCTGGAGGGATATGTGTGTTTGTGTGTGTGTGTGTGTGTGTGTGTGTGTGTAACTTATAGGAAGACAGCTGAGAAAAAGGGTAGGAATAATAGAGATAATTTTTCTTTCCTATTCCAAATTGCCTTCCAGAACGAGGAGAATTATTCCCAGCTATAATATCAATGTATTAGTTTTCCTTCCATGGACCCTCAACAAATATGCAACTTAAGCAATTGTTCAAATTCCCAGATACCAGAAACCTACAATAACAGACTCTAGAAGAGGTTCCATCTTTCCCCAATATACAATAATAAACATAATTGGCATAACATATTTCTATTGTAAATAATTTTCTATTTCAGATTAAAATTACTACTGATATAAATTTAAATGATTATAAAAACATTTTGACCAAACATTATAAATACTCCACAGCTGTTAGGCGGAGGTTCTTCTCAGAGCCTACAGAAATGGACCCAATGGATAGCTGGAGGCAGGTCGTTAATACTCAAAGCCATATGTAGGGTATGAAAACACCACCCATAATTATGACCCATGGCAGGAAGTTTAACTATCTCCAAAACATATTTCTTTTCTAATTTGGAGATTCTGATAAAAGATATAATCATATAAAAAAAAGTAGTAAACAGATAATGTTTACATGACACACCCTCTAGCCATACAGAAGAAGTAGTTTACAAGTGAGGGTAGAGAGAAGAATCCTTTAAGAATTAGTGTGACATCACTTTAATTTGCCTTCTAATCCCACCCAGGTTTGCAGATTTCTATCATCCAACCATCCAAGTACTTTCTTGGATACATTCTACTGGATCATTAATAACAATGACAAAGGGAAACCTCAGCACTTCATGGAGAGGGTCAGTATTATAATAATCTTCCTAACAAGGCCCTACTCTCCATCACAACTCTAGTGCATCCTTTGGAGGACTAACAAAAGTAACTGGCATCTCCAAGAGTAGGACGAAGGCTAAAATTCAGGATGAGTTTATATATTTAAAATGTGGTCTAACCAGCTGGGTGGTTCATTGGGTGAGCTGGCCTGAAGAGTCAGAAAGTCTGGAAGTCAAAAGTTGCCTCAGACGTGGGTTTATTTGCTGTGGTGACCCTGGGCAAGTGAATCAGCCTCTCAACCTCAGTCTCCCCCTCCACAAAGTGGGGATCATAATGGCACTTGTGATACTTTGATTCATATATGGCAACTGATTACATCTGACCAAGGCATTTCCTGCCTCAAAAAATGCTGTCTACACTACAGATAGTTAATGTTTGTTGAGAGTTAGATTAATTAATATATAAGATGGGGAAAAGTCCCCATAGGCAGTCTCCCTGCAAGCCTCATCAGTTCTCCTCCATTCTCTTCAATAAGACTGGAAAATAGATTTTAAAAACAAGAGTCATCACAAGATAATAGTTAAGAAGTCTGAGATGTCCTCACACCCTCATAGTTATCTAGTGATATACATGTTTTATCACTTTAGTAGGATGGCAAAGATAAATATTGAGGGGAAAAAAGGCATCCTATTTCAGTTCCAAGGTGCCACAGCACCAGCTAAAGTTCACAAATTACTCCAAGAAAAAATATTTCTTTGTCTGTTGTATGACAACTGTCTTAATTCAAATGACTTGGCAATTCAATGGAAGACACCATGTCACAGACCAAGTTCAGAATGGATTTAATCAGCAATGGGGAGCCATTAAAACTTTGGAAAAGAAGGGTGGAATGAAAAAGATTATTATCAGGAATGAAGAAAATGGAAGAAAAGAGAATGAACAATTAGGGGTTCATTATATCACTCTAGTTTGAAAAAATGGCTAGGGGAGACAGCTAGGAGGCACAATGGATAGAACACTGGCCCTGGAGTCAGGAGGACTTGAGTTCAAATCCAGCCTCAGACACTTAATGGTTGACTAGTTGTGTGATCTTGGGCAAGTCATTTAACCCCATTGCGTTAAAGAAAATAAAAGAAATGGATACTAGAACCACAGTGGTTCCAAAAGAAATAGAAAAAGGGGTCATATGTGAAAAACACAGTAAAAGTAGAAAGGCTAGGACTTGGGAGGTCTCAGTGGTTTATAATGTAGTTAAAATAGCTAAATAGAGGTCTTTTGTGCAGCATCTGGCATATAGGAAACATTTAGTCACTGCTTTGACTTGAGTTCAAATCCAATCTCAAACACTCACTATGTGATCCTGATCAAGTCATTTGACCACCGTTTGCCTCAGTTTCCTCATGTATAGAATGAGGACACTATAGTACCTAACCTCCCAGGGTTGATGTGAGAAGCAAATGAGATAATAATTGCAATAATTATCAAAGTGCTTGGCAAATAGTAAGCACTATATAACTATTAGCTATTTAATATCTATGATATCATAACATAATATATAATTCAGGTATAAATTATAATATATTATGAAAAATAACTATAATACTATGGTTGACTTACTGAATAGTCCAATTTAGCTGAAACAAGGAATATTAAAGCAGAGTAATAGAAAACTAGGATTTTATTTTACTTAGAGGGCAAGAGGGAGTTATTGAAGGTTTTTTCCTTTTTTTTTAAGCAGCAACGTAGAAGAATGCAACGGAGAAGGGAAAGATTTAAGGATAGAAGACCATTTAGGAAGTTACTGAAATAGTATGAGGAGATTACAATGATTACAATGGAGAGTATAGGCTGGAGAGAAGACATCCCTTAGAAGTGGCTGCAAGAAAAGACTTGGCAATGGCTACAATTTGCAAGGTGGCATTAAAGGGAAAAGTCAAAGTTGATTCTAAGGCAATGTTCGGGGGAAATGCTAGGGCCACTGAAAGAATTGGGAAGTTAAGAAGATCTTCAGGGAACATGAAGAGTCCTGTTTGCTAGTAGATTGTAAAGTGATAGGGTTATAGAAAGGTGAACAATTATTGTGGCTTGAGTGGGTGATGAGGAAGTAAAGGCAGAAAGCAGGAATTCCCTTTTATAGGAGTTCAGGGTGAAGAAGGGGAAGGAGAATTGCTTGAGTGGGTGGCAGGGTGGGTCAAGGGAAGGTTTTTTCCCCTGAGTGGCTGAGACTTTTGTGGGTTTGTAAAATCAAGGAAGGTAACTCAGAAGAGAATGGCATGCTGAAATGCAATCACAAGAGAGGGTAATTGATAAGCAAGGATGGGATCAGGTGACAGATAGAGGGATCCGCCTCAGCAAGGCAAAGAGGGGATGCGATGACTGCTAAGGTGGGTTACAATTTCACATCTATCAGCCTATGACGGGTTACTTTTCCTCTCAGAGGAAGAGCCAATGTAAATTGAAAGCACTGAAAATATTGAAAGCAGTCTATATCTATGCTATTCTCATCATTCTCAGCAGTAAGAATACCTTATAGTTACATAGAATTTGAGATTTTATTTTTTCTACTTCTAGCTCACTTGCTCAACACAACTGGCTGAGGCAGAGAAAACCCCATTTTACAAATGAGGAAACTGAGATTGTGAGTGTAGTGGATAGTGTTCCACTTGGGAATCAGAAGGGCTTGGGGAGTTGAGATCCCACTTGCACTTGCATCATTTATTTACTAACTTTGTTTTTTTTTACTTTGTTTTATTTACTAACTGAAAATGTCACTTAACTTTGCTGGGTCTTGATTCTCATCTACAAAATGAATGAAGTGAATTAGATGGTATCTAGGTTCCTTCACAATTTTAATCTATGATCCTAAGATCACCTTGAGCTATTATAGGATAGTAAGTGAAAGATACTAGTCTTCTGACCCCCAATCAAAAAATTCCTCCATCATATAGTGACCAAAATAATCTTAGAGAAGTTCTAATTGAAGATTTGGGGGAATGCCTTATATGCGGTTACAGTAGAGAGGCATCATTTAAGGAGGCTAAATGTAATCAGAAGTCAATTTTGAAACAGATAAACACTTCTCCCAATTGGAGTCACTTTAAAAAAATTTTTTTAAAATACAATCAGGAGTCCCAAATGTAAAGTCAGAGAAATTCAGACTGGGTAGCACTGGGTTGGTCACTTCCTTCTTTGTGCTTCTGTTTTCTCATATAGAAGATGATGGGTTGGGAGTTACTACTTACATCAGAGGCAAAGTTGGATAGTAATATCAGTTCTGAACTGAAGTTAGGAAGACCCAGGTTCAAATACTACTCTTATACTTTCCTAGCAATGTGAACATTTTACCTCTCTGCAACTCAGTGCCCTCACCTGTCAAATGGGAATATTGATAATTGCTATTCAGAGCTTCTTAAATTGTTTTGTGTTATGGGATGCCTTTGGCATTCTGGTGAAGTCAATAGACCCTTCCTCAAAATAATGTCTATAAATTAAAGGAACTGCAAAAGAAGCCAATTCTATTAAAGACATAGATTGAAAGACTACTGGAAATCTATCCATGGACCCCTTAGGGGGCTTGTGGGTCTTAGCGATTGCTACTGTTGTACTTACCTAATAGGGTTGGTGTAGGTCTGAAAACAAGTTCTGAAAATTTGATAACATGTCCTAAAATGCTCATTATTATTATCTAAGGACACTGGTAGCCCTAGATCATTTTTTCTTGAGAATTGAGCCTTATTTTAATACTATCTTCAGAGGACTAACTATATACTAGGTAGAGAGAAAGCACAGCTAAGTGGAAGAGAAAGTCAACCTTAGATTAAGACCTAATGGGTTCAAGTCTAACAAATTTTGATTATCTGGTCTGAGCAACTTGTTTAGCCTCCTCTGAGTCCCTGAGTTCCACCAGACAGCAAACAGAAGAACTCTTACTGTGTGTGTGTGTGTCAAGGAACCCTTGGGCAATCAGTATGGGGAAGCCTATGACCACTTCTTATAATCATTTTTTCCTTCAACAATTCTTTTGTTTGCTTATTCTAATTTTTAATTTTATTTTCAGTTTCATATTCTGTCCTTTCCCCACCTTCCCTTAAGTTAAGAAATGCAATGCTTATTACACATTTTCAAAACATAAAAATATAGACAAAATTACAAAAGAAACTGATTATATATATATATATCAATAAAATATAAAACAAGTTTCTAAATGCCATGTCAAGAACCTTTAGATCAAAGAAGATAAGCTGTAAAACAGTGGAAAATCTATAGTTCAATAGGGAGGTTTATATGGAGTTCTTTAAATCATAGATGGGCAGACTCTCTTTCCCCCAACTCTCCCATCCCCCAAAATAATATTGGGCAAGAGTACTGCCCTCTGAAGCTCTGGTTCAGACATTATCATGTTTCAATCCCTTTGTCACTGGACTAGAATTGCTGTTTTCCTTAGTTATAGAAAAACTTGGATTATGACATAATGATATGAAAACTAGCCCATGAAATCAGCTACATTCTTTGATCATTTCAAAAAGGCAATTGGCAATTGGCCTAGTAGAGACATGGCACCTGATGAAAAAGACAAAATCTTCCCAAATTTAACTGGCTTTCACATACTCTTAATATGACGATTTCCTAGTTCCTGTTCTCTCTTAACTTCTTCTTGAAAAACTATGTCTGGTTAATGATGATGATAATAATAATAATAATAATAATAATAATAATAATAATAATGATGATGATGATGATGATGATGATGATGATGATGATGATGACAAATATAAATAAGTTATTTTTAAAGCACATTAAGGTTTGCATTTTGTCATATTTGATCCCTGTAGCAATAATGTGCTGTAAATGCTATTGGTGTCTATATTTTTACATGAGGAAAATGAGGTAGGCTGAATTACCCAGTTTCCAACCAAGGTCTGATGGCTGGAATATACATTGAATGGCCTGTCATTATGTGGGATAAGGGGCAAGTGCCCCATCCATCTCCTGCTCCAGCTCTATTCCATATATCAGAGGGATTTCACTCACCACAGTGCTACTACATAAGGCACAGGACTATACAGAACTACACTGTAGAAAAAGATTTGGTTAGGGAACCAAGAGGGGAAGACAGGGTTTGGGGAGTCATGGGAGGGAGGTCTGACAGAAAGATGAAAGGATGCATTCAAGCCTGACATTTCTTTTGATCTGTTCATATAAAATAAATTTACTTCTTAAAAAAAAGAAAAGTTAAGACAAATCATTGTTCACAATAATGTAATTTTTCATTTGGCTAGTTTAAAAAGTTCTTCAAGTCAAACTTACAGTTTAGTACATGTTAAATTTTCAATCTTATTTCAATCTTGTTCAAAAACTGGAGAAGGTAAGCTTTTAGATATGGAGTGAAAGAACTTGACCAATCAGGTCACAAAACTGTCTGGTTTTCACTATCTATTGCATTCTAACAAAATTTATGTCAAATATTTCTTTTTTCCCCACATAACTCTACAGTGGATCTTATCTTTGAAGTAAAAAAGCATCAGAGTTAATATCCATCTTTCATAGGGAAGATTTCTTTCTTGTACAATGAAGAAAGCTTTTATCAGTTATTAAGGACATTATAAACACATACAAACATGTGTTTGTGTATGTGCATATATATATATATATATATACATATATGTATATATATAACATGCACTACCAGATCAACCAAAGATAAGTCTGAAAAAGCAAGAAGTGAAGGTCACACCAAGCAGAAAATAAGTTTAGAAGCAGGTTTTGTAGGCAAACTCAAGAGAACTCCAATATTATCATTTTTTAAAATAAGAGATTAAGATCCCCCCCCCCCAGTGTGAAGGGAATTAATTAAACAAAGAAGTAATGGACCTCCTAGCAATGAGTCAGTGCTCACATATACCAACTTCTTCCCAATCTCACCAAAACAGCCAAAAAAAACTTGTTTTAATTTTATAAGCAACTTGTCATGGCTTCAGAACCAGAATGTAGAAGTGGACTGTAGACATCAGACATATAGTTAAGAGTCAATCCATTGAATAGAAAATATATGATGGTTTTTGGAAATGGAAGGATTAAAGAGATAGAGAAAATGTCATTCTTGTAGTCTAGGAAATCCAAGAAGACAGGTTCAGTGTCTGCTTCCTACAAAATCCTGGGCTATAGATAAGTCACTTTATCTCCTGATAGACCAGATTAAAATACAAAAGTCTTTTTATCAATAGAGAGGGATTTTTTTTTCCTAATTTTTGGGGGGGGGTGTTGCAAGCCAATGGGTTTAAGTGACTTGACCAAGGTCACACAGCAAGTCAGTATCAAGTGTCTAAGGTTGGATTTGATTTCAGGTCTTCCTGACTCTAGGCCTACTACTCTATCTATAATTGCCCCAAGTAGTAAATGGCTGCTATAACTACAAAAGGTAATCTCAAGCTATGCAGCAGATATTCTATATTTAATGACTTAAATGCTCTTGTGGGAAACAAAAAACTTCCAAGTAGAAATCAGATAACCCCTAACTGACAAATCAAATGGCCTTTCTTAATTTGAATTCTCTTAGATCGATGGCAGAATTGGATAATGTTGACTAGTATATACATAACACCATGCGTAGAATACAGTAGGGATATAATAAATTGTGAGCATTGACTACTTCCTCATTTTAGCTCTCCTCTCCTGCCTTGATTTCAAACCTGGACTATCCTGATTCTACTTCAACTTTCCTGAATGCTCCTTCTTTCTTTAATTTGGTAATTCTTCATCTTCCTTACTTTAAAGTGTGTGCCAGGGAAGAAAGGGAGTATTCCCCAAGGCTCTGCTAACATTCAAGTACACTTTCTCCTTAAATCTCATTCACAACACAGATAGTTTGCTTCTAAAACTCTTATCTCTAGGACTGACATCTTCAGTTAAGGCAGCAATGATTTTGGAATCTTTGGACCTAAGTACAAAGTCAGTTTAGTAGCATATTACCTGTGTGACCTTGGGCAGATGCCTTAACCTCTCTGGTTCAGTCTCTTCATTTATAAAATAAGGGGTTTGGATCAAAGATGAAAGTTTCCTTCCACTAAATCTATGATCCTATTGCCAAAATTTAATAATTCTTTTTATCCAATGAAGCACTGGAGAAAGAAACAATCTGTGAAGAGAAAGAACTGTGTTTTGTTATGCTGCTATGTTATATCAGATGAGAAAATCAAACATGGCAAAAGGAGATCATCAAAAAGAACAAATGAAAGGTATCATCTCTAAACAGGCATATGATGAAGGAACACCCTTATTTAAGTTGGTCCTGATAGGGTAGATCTAGGACCATTGTGTGGAATTCTTAAAGGAGCAAATGTAGGCTTGAGGTTATCAAGCCTAATTTACCAATAAGAGCTGCCCTGAATAATAACATGGGCTTCCTCTAAATATAGGAAATTTCTCTTCTTTGGGATAATCATGCGACTCATTTTGCGGGGATTCTTGTTCAAGTATGATTTAGACTAACTCTGGCTTCTGACAATGTATGATAAAGTCCAGAGGCTTTGAGAAGTAGAGGAAGAGGAATGATCTCATTTTTTCAGTAAAGTGAGAAGAAGGTGGGGAGATGATATAGGAGTATTGAGAAGAAGAGAGAAACTATTTCAAGGAATGAAATAGTCAATGAGAATAGACTAAAGGAATTGCCTCAATGGAGCTGGCTTCCAGTTGAGATTTAGAGGACATCATCTCAATTGGATCAGAGGAAGCAGATGGTGGGGCTAAAAAGGAGTGAGGGGGAGGCAAAGGATTCAAGAGTAGAAGGAAAGGGCTTCCATAGGTATTGTCATCTAGCAAAGAAATATAAAGAGAAAAACAACTGAAAACTATCTGAAATACTCCTGCGGGAATGTCTCAACTGATTTTTGAACCCAGAAATCTGACACTGAATTATTTGGTTTGGGGTTCAATCAGTCATCTTCATTAGTATGTGTATCTCACTCTCAGTACTACTTTGCACCTCAACTAGGGAACGAGGTCAAAAACAGTTGAGAAGATACTTGGGTCTTGTCCTAATATCACAGTTCTTTAGTTGATGTTGGAAGGGACTCATACCATGGAGGCCACTGGCTAATCCTAAGTACCAACTGAATCTTGGAATTGATTAAATCATTAACTTCTGCAACTTTCTTCTTTGGGGTGTCCTATTAAGCTAAGAATGAATTCAGTGAGTACACTTCAGTGAAACACAAAGAGCTCAGAATAATATAATTCAAAATAAAATTGTATGAAACTATGCAACCTATCATTTAGACCTTTTAAAGTCATAGAGGCAACCACCTAAAGCTACCATATATTCAAAGTAATTATTTGAAAGCACATTAAATTTTAAGCATTCCATTTTAAATGTAATAAATCAGGATAAATAATAAGATTTAGTAAATTATCCCTAAGTTTTCAACACAATGTAATGTGTATTAAGAAGAATCCTGGAATCTACTGATTTAAAAAAAAAGAACTGGGATTGATGCTATTAGCTTGTACTTTTCCATTAGCTTAATATGAAAATGTGGTTTCAGAGACCACTGACATGAGGGATAGATAAAAACTAATCTTGAATTTGAAAATCCTGGGGTTCCAGTCATACCACTGAAGTTGTATGACCGGAGACAAGTCTCAAGAGCTTTTTGTCTCCACACAACTTTCTAAGACTGCTAATTACAAGTAAATTGCCATTACATTTACAAATTGTCACTCTTCAAAAAAGTTGAGGTTAATATCAACTTAGTATACCCATCAAAGGAAGAATAACAACATAATTCTCACACACTAGTTAAATGGCTTTAAAAGCTTTGATTTCTCTCTAGTATAACAGAAAGGACAGTGGATTTGGAGTCATTGGTCCTGAATTTATGTCCCTAGGCTTCAAGTTTCAACATCTGTAAAAAGAAGTCAGACTTGAAGTTCCCTTTAAACCCTAGATCTGGGAGCCTACAAGTTCTGTACATAAACTAACATACTTTACAGTTGCCAAAACCATAGTATTTATGAAAATTAAATCAACATTCTCTTCTCAGATAAATATGCCTTTACACCTAAAATAAATTAACCAAAAGAATAGCTGACTTCTCATGACAAATGCTTTCAATTTATTTTGGATATTTATAGTTTCAGTGATTCTGAATCACTCATGAAGTCACACTTTGGTCTAGTTGCCTGACCAGCATTGAAAAAGGCATAATTTAAGTTAAATAAATAAAGGTGATCCTGGAAATGACTTATAAGTATTGAACAGCTTATAGTCTTGACTGGGTTTAGGAGAAGCCAGAATTTCTTAATCTTGCAACTTGTTAACCATTTTCTGAATGGTTCATTCCATCCTTAAGAAATCATCTTGGGGGTGACTAGCTGGATAGAGCCGCAACCCTGGAGTCAGGAGGACTTGGGTTCAAATGTGACCTCAGATACTTAATAATTACCTAGCTGTGTGATCTTGGGAAGGTCACTTAACCCTATCGCCTTGCCAAAAAAAAAAAGATCATCTTGAAATGCTCCTGCCAATTTCTCCCACCTTTATTTAGATAAAGTCTGTCAAGTTAACAGTTGAACCAAACTTTGTGAATATTAAGGAATATGTTTATTTAGATTGACTAATATAATAGACTGCACAGATATCAAGAGAAAATTATTTAAATGTTAAAGAATGAAAATAATCATAAGGGAAATAAAGAAGCAAAGAAAGAAAGAGAGAAGGAAGAATAGAAAGGAGGAAAGAAGGGAAGAGGGAATAATGGACTGAAGATAGAAAGGTGTATATAATTTTGTCTCAGTCATTAAGAATTTTACAAAATAAGACTATGTATTGTTTCTCAGAAATGCAGTTACTTCAACCATACAATTTACCTTTTTTTTGTCTTTAGGCAAGAATCAGCGAATCCAAAGCATCATTAATCACTGTCCTTTTTAAATTAAATGTTTCTCCAGAAAGAAGACACAGAAGCAAAATCAAAGCAACAAAGTTGCTGATTCTAGTGAGCAGTCAAAATCCAAAGGGGATATGTATTAGTATTTATCCACCTTATTTCTTATATAATGTGAGAAAGGTAGTGCTCATCAAAATTGTGTATGGTGAAAATTAGTGTGAAATGGAACAACACCCTCAACATCCTCATTTTACAGAAGTGGAAATAAGTTACTTGGTCAAGGTAACAAAAAATTGGAAATGACTGAGGAACAATTCAAACCTAAGTATAAAATGTAGATAGCTAATAGATGCTTACTGACTAATTTTTAAATAAAGATCCGATGTTCTTTCTCATTGTAGCACAATGTGAACAGGGCTTAATAACAATTAATAATAGGAATAGGAATAAATATAATTAGTAGCATTTTTAGTTGTTCAAGGGTTATAATCATTGCTTTTAAAAATGTTTTTTCATTTTATCTTCCCAAGAATCCTAGGAGGGAAGTACTATTATTGTACTTATTTTCAAGATGAGAAAACTGAGGAAGAAGTTAAGTGATCTATCCATGGCCAAATATACCATTAGTAAGTTTTTTTTTTTTTAGTTTTTGCAAGGCAAATGGGGTGAATTGGCTTGCCCAAGGCCACACAGCTAGGTAATTAAGTGTCTGAGGCCGGATTTGAACTCAGGTACTCCTGACGCCAGGGTCAGTGCTCTATCCACTGTGCCACCTAGCTGGCCCCCATTAGTAAGTATCTCAAACAAAATCTGAACTCATATCTCCCAGTTTTGAAGTTCAGTACTCTATCTACTATGCCTATCTACTGTTTTGAATTGGAGATGAGCTCATTTTGTTGGCTATTTTATGGGTTATTCTCTAACCAAAAAAGCCAAATGCCTAACTGCCAGTCTTCCAAAGACATAATTTACATTTGTTGTGCTTTGATATTTTAAAATGTTTCTATTAAAATAAAAAGTGGTAAAATTGATGTTAAAACTGCCAAAATAAATAAAAATACTATTTTGTGATTCAAGTCAACAGTCCAAATATTAAAAGTGGCTCTTTTAGTAGTGGCAAAGAACTAGAAACCAATCAAAGGCATTCCTTTAGCATGCACTATGATCAAAGCATTGTGCTAAGCAGTGGAAACTCAAAGAAAGGCAAAAACCAGTTCTGGCCTTTAGAGAACTCACAACATAATTGGGTTGAGAGAAGAGAGATAACATGCAAAAAACTATATAAGAGCAAGACATACTAATATTGGAGATCATTTCAGAATGGAGGTACCAATATTAAGGAGGATCAAGAAAGTAGGATTCTAGCTAAGACTTAAAAGGAAGTCAGTAGTCAAAGATAAGGGGGAAGAGCATTCCAGGTATGGAGGAGCTAGTTGGTGGAAATACATAGTCCAGAGATAATGTGTCTTGTCTGAGAAACAACAAAGATTCCAAAACCACTAGAGATGAGAATAGGATGAAAGCAGAAGAGTATTAGAGATACAGGAAAGAATCAGGCTTTGAAGGACATTATAAAGTCAAATAAAAGACCTTAAATTTGATTCTTTTTTAAAAATTTATTTTTATTTTTGTACAAATGATTTTTTTATATATTACTAAACTATTCTTGTTTAAGAGTTAAATTTGATTCTTGGGGGGGGGGGGGGGTTGCAAGGCAGTGGGGTTAATTGGCTTGCCCAAGGCCACATGGCAGGTAATTATTAAGTGTGTGAGGCTGGATTTGAACTCAGGTACTCCTAATTCCAGGGCTGGTGCTCTATCCACTGTGCCACCTAGCCACCCCATTAAATTTGATTCTTTAGGCAATGGAGAGCCCCAGGATTTTACTGAATAAGTAAGTGACATGGCCAAGTCACTTTGATTTTCATTCATTTCATTTTTTACTTTTATTCATAATCTCAATAATAAAAGCAATTTTATTTTTATTCATTTCATTTTTATTTAATGAATGATGGATTGAATTGGGGAAAGGCAAGGCAGGGAGGTTAAATGGCCAATAGTCCAGCATGAGATAATAAGAGACTATACTAGGGATATAGCAGTGACAAGACAGAAAAGGGCGTAAAATAGGGATCTTATGAAGGTCAAATTGGCAAGACCTAGTGATGCAGTGAAGAAAAAGCAAATGGGTAAACAGCAAATGAGGAGTCCAGAATAATGTCCAAATTGGGAGTGACTGAGAAGATGGTAATGCCCTCAACAGGAATAACAAAGTCAGAGAGGAAAGGGTTTTAGGGAAAGATATGAATCCAGTTGTAGACATGTTGGGTTTAAGATTTCTACAGCATATTCATTTCGAGGAATTATCCACTAGGCAGTGGAAAGGAGTAGGGCTGGGTAACTACATCTGGGAAGCATCAACAAAGAAATGATCATTGAATCTATGACAGTTGAAGAAATATTCATGGGAAATAATTGAGAGAGAGAATCCTGGATAAAGTATTTCTCAGTTACTAGGCTGGTGGCATTGTCAGAGGAGAACAGGAGGCATTATGATATGCTGCAAATTAAGGGAGTGCTCATCAGTTGGGGAATGATTGAAAAAATTATGGCACATAAATGTAATAGGATACTATGATATTATAAAAAATGATGAAAGAGATGCTTTCAGTGTTAAGCTTGGAAGGCTTATATGAACTGATCCAAAGTAAAGCAAGCAGAGACTGGAGGGGAAAAAAATAGACTACAATAGTATAAAAATGAGCACTTTTGAAATACTTAAGAACTCTGACCAATGCAATCACCAACTAGAATTCCAGTGGAATGATGAAGAATATTATCTACACCGAACAGAAAGGACATGGACTAAATGTACAGAATAAACACTGTCAATACGGGAATTTGTTTTGCTTGGCTATGTATATCTTTCAAGGGTTTTATTTTCCTTTTTTTAGGAGTGTTTGTGGGGGGAAGAGTTGGTGGGGTGAAGTGAGAAGGAGAAAAAAGTACATGCTCCCTATCTATGTCTAAATTATTATGGTTTTAAATAAAGACACTTAGAAAATATTTTAGGCATTTAATCACTACCATTTAGTTAGGCTTGGGACTTAAAGCTTTATTTCATCTAACTAAATATCAAAATAAGAACTTTGGGGTGAGGTAGGATCCATTTGTCATACTCAATGTCCTGAAAAGTGAATGTAGCATCCAAAAGCGACTAATTTACAACTCAGGAGTAGTTTAGAAAATAATCAGGAGTGAGGTTATTTCTCTCCTCAACTCTCCCATTCTAGGAGGAGTACTCTATCTGAACATCTCACTAGGTGAAATAAAAGAGGAATGGGGTCAGGGTGCAGGAAGACAAATTCCAAAATCAACTTTGTTTCTATGGGGAGCTCATGGGAGTAGAGAGCACAATCTTGAAGGGAATCAAACTTCCCTTGTTGCAAAGTGTTTACCCAGTGGGAATACTTCTCAAAACCAAAACAAATCAAAACAAAAACAGAGTCCAGGCTCTAGGCAGAGTTCTTTCAACCAATAACTTCAATAGAAGCTGGGAGAGTGTAACCTTTGTTGGGGGTTTTAGCAGGAAGGTTGGAGTTCATAGTCCTTATATTGTTCTATTCTTCTGGTTTATCAAGACTGGGACTCTATAATCTGGCAGTGGCATTTCCCTCAAAGGTTACAACACTCTTTGGATATGCCTCTGGTTCTACCTTCCATATTACAGGTCCCAACGTAAATCTTTCATCTCCCTTTCTCTCTTCTACTCCTTAGTCTCTCAGTCATTGAAATGGAACTGGGTTCAAAGGAGAAGTGGGAAGATGACATACTAATGAAGGCACATCCCAGATGTGTTCCACATTCATTATATTCTATGATTATCTATGATAAATCCTGAAGATTAATGCCACGAAGAAGGTCAGTTGTGGAAAATATTGTTAACAATGGAAAAATTTCACTGTAAGACTCATAAACAGAGCTTCTTTCATTCCAATTCCAGTACATATACAGGATATCTGAACAGTCTTAGTCCAGTTTTAAGACTTTGAAGGAAAAAAAACCCTGCATTTTCATGAGACATATATAATGCATTTTATGTATGTTTGTGCATTGTATGCATGCATGCATATGAAGACATACATATATGTAAGCATGTCTACATATATACACATAGATTATTTATTCTAAGTTTCTATTTCCCCAAACAAAGTAAAAAACAAACAACAACATTCAGAAATGTTTTCCTAGTAATTACTATACGGTTGAGAAACTTTCAATCCCACTGCCTCAGAGGAGTGCAAGTTGCCAGGATACTGTCCTAAAGGACAATGGGAAGATATAATGGGGGGGGGTTACAAAGAGGCCGCAGCATATATTCAGTTATGACAAAGATACCAAAAAGGACAAAGGGGATATTCATCAAAGAAAGATGTGCTCATAAAAAACAAATGTGGGACAATCATGGCGAGAGTGAAGGGGCCCTGGGAGTTCCTAGGTGGAATGAGAAGATCTCTGTTGGCTAGATCCTCCTTGAAGTGTTTCAGGGAAATTATATGAATAAGACTAACTCAGAAGGTATGGTATGTGATCTGCACAGATAAGGAGACCACAACTCCAGTGAAGAATTATAATGAACAAAAATAATGCCAATACCACAGTAAACAGAATTTCTCATTGAATAAGATACTTCCTGGTGAAGAATCAGACACTGATGAAACCACCATTGGGATGTTACCTTTTGCTTCACAACACAAAAAGAGACCCACTGTTGGCCAAAAGAGAGAGTACTTACATGATTGAATCTGGCTCCCTGAGGGATCTTAACCTGCTGAACGGAGCAGCAAGTCACCACAGGGATGAAGATAAAACATAGCACACACATTCTTATCCCAAGGTGACTCAGAGCTTTAAGTACTTTGGCCCTTGTTCTCAACAGATCACCCAAACTCATCAATGGTACCTGTGTTTCTGAATATTATCCCAGGATGTCTTCTGGAAAGACACTCTAGTGTTCTGTCAGGAAAGCTAAATAAACCAAATGCCTTTAAAATATATCAATCCAAGAGACACATGCAATATTTATTGTGAATTGCCAACAAACATAAAATCCATAATTCTAGAATGCAGTCAAATGAGGATGAGAAATGCAAGACCTATAAAATCTTGACATCTGGAATAGAGATCAACAAACTAGCTTTTAAAGAAATTAGTTCAATTTTGAAAGTCCCAACAACTTTAAAAACATTAATACTTTACCCTGATCTGATTGAATTCTGTAATTGCTTTGGCTCCCGTCCCTCATTCCTCTTCAGTAGGTTTGCTTAAATACTGTATTAGAGTTAACTAGTTTCCGAGCATCTTCTTGCTATTAACCATTTCCTCTGGATTCTCAAGTATAAAACTGATCATTAAGAGCTCTCACATGAAATTAGGAGTCTCATATACACTTATTGGGGTGTTGGCTAGAGATACTGACCCTTTAGGATGGTCTCTTTCTAATAAGCTCCAATACAAAGAAGGCAGGACAATCTTTTGTAAAGAACATTATATCCGAAGTCAGAAGACCTGGTTTTGAAGACCATTACTACTCATATGATCTAGGCCTCAGTTTCCTCATCTATAAATTGTATTAAGAGGCCTAGAAGACTTCTAAAGTTATTTTCAGCTTTGAATCTAAAATCATAAAGTTAAACTATTATGCATACACCATCCAGCTTCAAATTCAAGAACAGTTAAGGAAAAAGAAGATGGAAATGTTTCTCCCTTGGCCCATGAGGCATATTCTAAAATATGTATTTATGGTCTCCAGATGGCATGCAGCTTATAAGAAAAAAAGATGCATTAACATCCTGGTTTCCTGATGTTACCAAAAAAAGTCTACTCCCTTTATTGAATAGTATATGATATAGAACATAGGTATCAAATATGAAGCTTGAATCATATTTGAGTTTGGCTCAAATATGGTTAAAATGTAATTGAGAAATATTTAACAGGAGAAACAAAAATTACATAGCTATATCTTAACAAGATAATGGAACATAGATAATGTTAACATGTGGTTTTTAAAGTCAAATGCAGCTGTAAAGGTATCCAAATATATAGTTTAGCAGTCCTATTTTTATTTCAATTTGATATCAATGCCTGAAATCCATAAAACCTCTCAGAAGAAATAAAACTTAAAAATCTACTGCCATCAATTGAGAGTTAACAGTTTGAGACAATGATAAGGATGATAAAGAATATGATGAGTTACAGAAACAAGAACCCAAAAAAAAGGACAAATCCAAAAATTAACCTCTTTGGCAAAAACAAAAAAAAAAATGAGCAACAGAAATTCAAACTGGAAGATATCTAAAACACAATCTAAGCTCACATTAAAAGTGATTTCAGAATTTTCTCATCCTTGAAAAGAAAAAGAATTAAAATAGTATTCTGGGGGTAAATTTCTTGTAATAGCTTTGGATCAGAAATCCAGATTTATTATGCAGAAACCAGAAAAACAGACCAGAGTTTGTCAAATTCCCAAGTTACACACAGGACAATCTCTTGGTTCAAAAGTTAGAGTCCCTTCTTGATTTTGTTTTACAAACAGCAGTTAGTTACATATTTAAGTTGGATGGAGAACTTGGGAAAGAAAATGAAGGCAAGCAGATTGTTAACAAACTGGGGACACTTTGAAAAGACCAAATGGAGACAACACTTAATGGGCAAAAGCTTGTAGCAGTTCTGATGTTGTCTGAACAAACACACTTCCACTTCCATAAGGCTTTTGATATTAATCCATTTGATATGCTCATCAAATGAATACAAAATTGGCACCATCCTTGAAAGTCCAGGAACAGTTAGTTCAAGTACCATACATACCCAAAGAATAGTTATCAATGGTTAACTGCCAACCTTGGACACTATGATATTCCACAAGTGTCAGTGCAAAGGTCAGTTTTAATAGGTTTAGTCAAAAACAGTTGTTATCAGTCCTTGGCAGCAATGTCTCTGTGACTCTTAACTGACAATTGTTATTATAAGCTCCTAACCCATTACTCATTGATGATAATTCATCTTCTCTTAACAGTGAGTATCCCCATGTAAGAACCAGAAGAAAATCAATGGGTTGCAATATTTTCTTTACAGATATCTTATTATTTTTAGCTGCTTAAAGGATAAATGATTATTGTTTCATTTAATATGGTAGTCATATTAATGATTTAATAGGGTATAGTAAGGAAACACTCCAAAGTTATGATATCTAAAATACTCAAAGAATGTTATAAATAGGAGTTTGCAGAACTGTTTAAAAATTTAAATTACAAGCAGAACATAGAATTACAAGTCCAAAGAATTCATGGTCAAATCATGAATAACCTTATGGGCTTTAATTATCAAGGAAGAAACTGAGTCCATATTCAAAATTCCCAAGAAGCAAATAA
Organism: Macrotis lagotis; assembly: GCF_037893015.1. Lineage (NCBI taxonomy): Eukaryota > Metazoa > Chordata > Mammalia > Peramelemorphia > Peramelidae > Macrotis > Macrotis lagotis. The sequence continues at coordinate 161,390,355 of NC_133665.1, read as the reverse complement.
TCTATTCTCCCTTGACTTTTAGCAAAGCAATGAAAAGTCTATTTAATTAGGCAGGGGTAAAAAGATACTGTAAAAAAAATTGAAAGTGCATTAAGCCACAACTAAATGGAAAATCAAATGCCATTGAAATGTATTTTTATAAACATTAAAACCATGAATACTATAATATCATTTCACTCCCAGTAATCTAGTCTATTCTTCTATTCATTTTTGCTTTTTTTTATTAGTCCTCTCTCTTCCACAATCCTCAACCCTTCAGAAACACTACACTATATCACATTTACAAATCTCATCTGGGCATCAGTACTAAACAATATTCATTAAGAATATCACCAAAGTACAACATGTAAGTAAATCAAACTGTGGATGCTCTATTTTGCAAATTTCATGGGCCACTAGGGATAATTAAAAGGGCAATTATATAAAGTTGGTGCAGTTTTGAGAAACAAATGACATTTTCTGCTTTAAAGCACTTGATAATTTGATATTTTTCTATTAGGGCCATCACTGGTACTTTTATGGACAGGCTGCACAAATAAACAATAAATGCTCTTTAACGGCTTCTAATGATTTTTTTTTTTTTGCCCACTGATATCCTTCATCATTCAGTCCATAAATCACAGGCTATGAGAAGGAAAGTGAAGACAATGAAGAATTATTAAATGTTATTAAGCAATAGATGCCAACAGAGACCCTGAATTCCCTTCTACAAAGCTTGTAGGAGACCCAGAGACCCATGTGATGGCTCAAAGCTTCCAGCACTATGGAGCTGTCCAGTTTGTCACTGTTTAACCACTGTTGGGAAGCCAGCAAAGTGCATTACAGGAGCTAGGAACAGCTCATGAAAAATACAGCGAAGAAACTGCTAGTGGCAGAAGCATTTAACTTTCTTGTTAGCAGCCTCCCCCATGTGGCACTTTAGCACCAGCAAGTTGTTTATTATGTTCTGTGCCAGGCAAAACTGATTAAATGGGGCTCTTAAGAATCAGAGCGTTATAAATTCATGGAAATACAGCAAGCAATAAATTCCATGGAATTAAAAGCTTACTACTGCTATTAGCATTTCAGGGAGTTTGAATTGTTAATACTGATGTACAAAAATGATGTTCTTGGAAGACAAGGGAACCAATACAATAAGTACATTAGACACATTTCAGAGCTCAAGTCTCGATGCTACCTGATGATAGTTGTTGGCTATATTTGGGGGATATAATAGGGGAATGATTTTAATAGGACAAATAGAGAAAGAATTGCCTTCAAAGTACCCATTTTATTTGGAAAGGAAAACCCACAATAAGAGAAATAAAAGCACAAATAAAGATACATGCTTAATAACATCCAAAATACTATGGGGGGGGGGGGAGTGTTGGATTTGAAATCATAAAAACTGTAGGTTCAAATTCTTGCTATATCACTTTTAGTACCTATGGGATCTTAAGCAAATCATCCTCTCAGGACTTCAGATAAAATAAATATTTGTGATCTGATGATTTCCAAGGTCTATCTCTGCATCTCTGATCTTTGTCTTTGAAAGCAATGAACTAAAGTTCAAAATAAAGCCCATAGTTTGGGCCATATACTTATTTTTGCAAGACTCTGTTGTGGCTAGTTTTCTCCTTGTATAACAAACAACTGAAACCCCCCCCCCCCCCAGGCACAATACAGTGACTACTAATTTGAAAGGGAAGAGGTAGGTAGGAAAAACAAATATCTGGAAGTAGCTGCATATCAATTATTTGAATCTGGTCTATATATATATATACTAAGTGTCCTGAACAGAAGAAAGATAATTACTATTTCATTATGTAAGTAATGACTTAGTTTTTCCACTACACCCATCTATTTGTAGACTAATCACCCCTTAAAGAGTCTCTTTCACTTATAAATACAGTTAGGAATTTTCACTAGGCTCTAGCCAGATGGAAGAAGGAAAAAAAGAGGATAGGTGGGCTCTCAGAATTTTGACCAAGTGACAAATAGGAAAAGGTAGAGGGTGCTTTCTGCTTGACAAAAAGAAAAAGACACAGCCCAAAATGCAACATCATTTAGGAAGATATGTGATTGGAAGAAAAGGAAGCCAGAATGAAAAACAGTCCAATACAGTGTATTTTTTTTTAAAGGACTCAGTTAAAACAGATAGCCTAAAGATGAAATTTACTTACAAAGTCATGGTAAAAGTAGGTCAGTATTGAGGGGAAAAAAAGGTAATTCCTATGATGCCTGTAAACACAACTTATCAAACAATGAAGAAGCTTTCCTTAAGCATATGCTATGTGTTATACTAGATGATGGGGAATAAAAGTACAAAAATGAGACTATTCCAGGCTACCAATAGCTTACATTCTACCTGGAGGGAAGGAGAATTAATTTATTTACAGAGAAATATATGTAGGATATATTACAAAATGAATAGAAAATGATGAGAAGGCACTAATAACTAAGTGACTTGGGAAATGCATTTGAATCTAGTCTTGAAAAGTGTGAGGTGTTGTGGAGAAAGAGCTGCAGGCATGAAGGTAGCCAAGGCAAAAGAAGTGAGGTGGAATGGGAATGTTATGCCTTCAGTACAGCAGGTACACCACATTCTCTGGAACACAGAATGTATGAACAGGATTAATATGTAATTAATTTAGCAAGATAGGAAGGATCTGGATTGTGAAAGGCTTTAAATGACCAACAGGAAGGGAGGAAGGTTGTTTTTTTTTTTAGAGGCAAAAGAGAACAACTAAAGTTTATTGAACAGGTCCTGCTTAAGGAATTTCAATTTGGTAGTTCTATACAATGGAATAGGGAGGAAAGAAGAGGGAAATCAAGTATTGCAATAGTCCAATCAAGAGGTGATAAGGGCCTATATTATATTGGTTGAGGTGTGAATAAAGTGACTAGAACAAATGCATATATGATTGAAGAGGGTAATTGGATTTCAGATATCGGTCATGGTGAAGAGTAAAGAGTTAAAGATGATTCTAGACATGTATCTGAGGGACAGGAAAAAGAATGAGACTCTAGAGAAAGGTACACCAGTGTTAGATTATACAGAGGTGGTAAGGGAGAAAAATGTTGAGTTCTGTTTTGGAAATTTGAGTTTGCAATCTTCAAGCAAAGATGTCCAATGGCATATGGAACAGAGACTGAGGAGAGAGAAGAGACGGTACATGGAGATCAATAAAGAGATGATAGCTGCAATCCTGATATCTACTTCAATTGAAGAAACAGTATAGGGAGAAGAGCAGAGAGTACAGACAAGGGCCAAGAGTCCCCTGTGTCTGGGAGGTGAGGATGGTTAGGGGAATGAGAGAATCAGTCCAGTGTAGAATTGTGAAAAGCCAGGGAGGAGCCAGAGAGAATTCAGGAGGAGGAGATGGTCAACAATGCAAAACATTGCTGAAAGGCCAAGAAGAATAAAGACAGAGATAAGGACATTGGATTTAACAATAATGAGATTATTAGTGACCTAGAAAAGAAATCCCTAGAGTATATGATTATCTCTGAGATGGGATGGCATTTTTACTACAAGTACTTGCTTATTGCTTTCTTCTAGAAAAAAACATTAAAATGTACATATATACATATACATCACACACACACAGAAACAGAGAGACAGAGACAGAAAATCAGAGAGAGACAGAGGCAGAAATGAATGCAACTAAGGTGGGGGTGTGTGGAGATAAAGTTGTGTGCTCTCATAGTATGTTTAAGTCCAAAATTGTGACCTTCATAATCAGCATGACATAGGGTTAGAAAATTCTGGAAAATTAAGAGTGAATGGGGATCTTGGAAATAATCTAATCTAAGCCCTTCATTTTCCATTAATTAATATTTACATATTGCCTAGAACATTCATGGTACTATTCTAGGCATTATGGAGTCTCTGCTTTTGGGAGCATCTGCCATTATCAATTTACTCATCAATTATCAAACATAGATTATATCAATCATCACTTTTCTCTAGCACTGGGTTTCACATCTAGGATTATGAACAATAAGAAGTTTGAAAGATTTTCTGCTTACAATGCTACAATATATTTGGGAAAATTAATAGGTTTCAATTACATACTGCTTAAAAGTTTCCAGTGCTTTATATACATCATCTCATATGAATGAATGGATTTAAAAGAATTTATTAAGCTCTTAACCTGTGGATGTTAATACAATAGCAAAATTAGACCCATTCTCATAATGGGAAATAACATATAGACAGAAGTGGCAAGTTGATTCACAACTCAGGGATGGATTTTTTTATTTTGTTGACAGCCTAGAGAAAGTGATGTAGAAAATGTTAGTAATTCAGATTAGACTCAAAAGTTTGTTATAAATGCTGGAGATTTGGAAAAACAGGGACCCTAATGTCCTGCTGGTCATTATGAACTGGTCCACCTATTCTGAACTATGAACTGGTCCACCTATTCTGGTAATTTGGAACTATGCCCCAAAAGTTATAAAACTACATTCACTTTGATCCAGCAATAAATAGTACTACTAGGTCTGTATCTTGAAAGAGACTGAAGGAAAGGGAAAATGATTCATCTGTACAAAAATATTTGGAATGATTGAACAAACTATGGTATATAGTTGTGATGGAATAAAAAGTCTGGGGACTTGAGACCAAAAATATCATTCCTAGCGAATCTAAACATAATTCTGTACCCCCCAAAATTGGGCATTCAATGAATTTCCAGATTTTCAAAATTTATTTAAAAAAAACTTGAACTTAATAGAAAATTCAACATATAAGAACCAAAAGAAATATGTTAAACATGAAAGATTAATTAAAAGGAACTCAAGAACAAATTATTTATTATCTTTAAGTGTAAATGTAAATCATGTTCAAGATTGTTATTAATAATTGTGTAGTTAAAAGGAAACATGAGGGTAGAGTTGAGGAGGATGGACTTCTTAAAAGCAAAATGGTTAGGACAGCTAGGTGATGCAGTTGATAGAGCACCAGCCCTGGAGTCAGGAGGACCTGGGTTCAAATTTGACCTCAGACACTTAATAATTGCCTGTGTGACCTTAGGCAAGTAACTTAACACCCCCAATGCCTTGAATAAATACAAAAATGGTCTAGGAAAAGATTCTTTAAAAAAGAATTATCTTATACAAATGAGGTATGAGAAGAATTCAAACAGGGGAACTTGATGGGAAAGAAAACTGGTAATTCTAGAAACCTATTTTCACTGGGAATAGGTTACAGAGGGAACAATGCATATATATAGATATATATTTATTTTTATAAATGTATATATATATGCTATAAAAGCTTTCTAAATTTAGAAAGAAATGAGGCAGGGATAGGGAGGGTAATGAATTAGAGATAAGGGAATGGTATATAAGGAAGAGATTCTATGAAGGAAGAATGAATAAAGAACAGGAGGGCAAGGAAATGGGTAGAACTAGAGTAGAGGAATGAAAAGGGGGTGTTGCTTTCGGGAAATGTTATAAAAATGAAAGATATACACAAACATATATTATCTATAAATATGCATGTGTGTATAAACCTATATATCTGTGTATATATGTAGGTATGTGTGCATATGAGTATATATGGGTCGATATATGAGTGCAATGTCTATATGAGGGTGCATGTATGTGCATGCCCATTTTTACGTGTGTGTGTGTGTGTGTGTGTGTGTGTGTGTGTATGCCTATATATAACCATGACTATAGACATCCTGGTGGGAAGGTGGGAGGGGAAATAAAGTAAATAATGTACAGTCAAGAAGAGAAGAAAACTTACAAGGAAGCAAAGGAATGGACAAGTTTAAACACAATGCATAATATTGATTATATAGGTTTTCGTGAAATCAAAATTTATAGTTTCATATTATGGATATTCTCATGTTTTGCTATGCATATGACAATTTTTATTTTTTTTAAATAGAAAGAATTAAAAATAAAGACAAAATGAGAAGATTTAATAGTGCTAGTTAGCATGGGGTATTTGCTAAATAAACAAGCAGGAAAAAATTAAAGTTTTGCTCTATAGCAAAAAACAAAAACAAAAAACTCAAAACCTGTGAAGACTTCTTTGAACTGATGCAAAGTGAAATGAGAAGAACCAGGAGAACATTTTCCACAGTAATATTATAATAATAATCAACTACTGGGGCAGCTAGGTGGCACAGTGGACAGAGCACAGGCCCTGGAGTCACAAGAACCTGAGTTCAAATATGGACTCAGACACTTGACCCTGGGCAAGTCACTTAACCTCACTGCCTTATATATAAAAAAAGAATAATCAACTAATAAAGATATAGCAATTCTGATCAAGATAATAATCAAGACTATTCCAAAGGACCCATAATAAAAAATGCTATCAACCTCTAGAGAGAACTGATGAACTCTGAATACAGACTGAAGCACACTCTTTTCATGTTCTTTATTGGGGGGGGTGTTTGCTTTCTTTTGCAACATGACTAATATGGAATTTATCTTGATGACTTCACATATATCATTTTTCGTCTAAGATTATTTTGTTGTTATTCTTTTTTAAAATGTTATTTTCTTTCTCTTTCCTTCCTTTCTTTCTGCAAGGCAATGAGGCTAAGTGACTTGCCCAGGGTCATTCAGCTAGGTAATTATTAAGTTTCTGAGGCTGGATTTGATTAAATGTTGGATTTTGATCATCTCAGGTCCTCCTGACTCCACGATCAGTGCTCTACCCACTGTGCCACCTAGCTAACCAGACTTCACATACATAACTGATAAATGGTTTACTATCTCTCTCTTTTTTTAAGGGTTTTGCAAGGCAAATGGCAAATGGGGTTAAGTGGCTTGCCCAAGGCCACACAGCTAGGCAATTATTAAGTGTCTGAGGCCTGATTTGAACTCAGGTACTCCTGACTCCAGGGCCAGTGCTCTAGCCACTGTGCCACCTAGCCACCCCAATGGTTTACTTTCTTAAGTGTAGAAGGAGGGGCAGCAGGTGAGAGGGAGAGAATTTGGAACTTATTTTCAAAATGAATGTTAAAAAATTAACATATTTGGGAAACATCTTATGTGAATGTTATGTATTTTTGGACAGTCAGTTATTAAACATTTACCAGCACAGTTCTGCATCAGGGTTATTTTGGTGGGGAAAGTTACATAATTGGAGATTCCAAAGTCCTAAGGGACTAGATTGTCACACTCATTTCAGGAGTAATGACAGAGTTGGTTTGATTATGGTTCCAGAACTGAAAAGTTAGAGAAAGATTGAGGGTACTTGATTTTTGGCTGCAGGTGAAGAAATATAATCTGGAAGCGAAATGTGGCTGGAGCTTGGACTTGACATAGTGGAGGACTGAAACAATCATCAAATGGGGGGGCAGAAGGATGGAAGGAGGAGGTCAACACACCCTAGGAGCCTAAGGGGTTAAATCTTCTAGACTGTGATCTCTGCTCCTAGTCATGTGAATCTCTCAAAAACCCAGTGCTCCTTGTGTAACCTATATCGACCTGCTTGTCTTCTCAATGACGTAGGGTAGAGAGGGAGGGAGGGAGAGAAACTGGAACTTTAAGTTTTAAAAAAGAATGTTAATAATTGTTTTTACACGTAACCAAGGGAAAATAAAATAATGAATACATTTTTAAAAACAACAACCCTGTGATACACTCATACTAGGAGTATTCTGATTTCACAAAAGTAAAGTTCAGATAAGTTAAATGACTTGTCCAAGGTTATACAGCTAGGAAGCAACTGAGGCTGGTCTATACCTTGAGGCTTTCTGCCTCCAGGCTTAATATCATTCACTTTCCCAGCTGTCAAGAGGCCACCTGACATGATGGAAAGAGTAGGCTAGAAATGAAGAACTTGAATGCAAACCCCAGTGCAACCGCTAGCCAGGTTCAACCTAGAGCTACGGAGTGCTACTTGGTCTTATTTTCCACGTACATAGAATGAAGGGTTTGGATTAAATCAGAGTCCTCTTCTACAAAGACATTAAAGTCATTAAATACCAAACCATTAGTCAGATATTTTAGGGGAACGGGGAAGGGGGAGACATCCCTTCCATTTCTATTCTGATGCATTTATCTACAGATGGGGTCTACACACTAAAAAATATAATGATGCTTCAATAATTAAGGAAATAATTAAGGAAAGGAGGTCTTCACAGAATGTATCCTAGAGGACAACCTGTTTTGATTTCTGTCTTTGTAACTGTAGGGATCACTCTGGTACAAGATACTGGCAAATAGCATGAGTTTGACAAATGCTTACTGAATAAATGCAAGAGTTGACTGGCTTTAAAAAAATATTGAAATGATACAAATTTGTAAAGACCAAAAAAAGTTCTATTGGTAATTTCATATAAGGAGGAGCCATATTCAGAGTTAACCTTTCTGTTTCTGAATGACCACACACCAGCTAAGTACTTGAGGAGCTTGGGAATAACCCAACCCTGCATGTGAGTCAGCAATGACAGGTGTAGGCAGTTGGAAACCGAAAAGTAAGCCTTCCACTGGCTACTGAACTGGATGAGTAGATGACTCAGGGAACCTTTCAAAAAAAGAGAAAGGATTTCTGAGTCTTTCTCTCTGGTATTGACTGTCCTGTGTGACAAGTAATCTCTGTCACCCTAGATCTACCCAGAGAAAATGGGAGCATGAACTCTTCTCACCTCTCATCTTCTATGGATGGATTTCTTCAGTGAATTTGTACAGGGGCAACATCCATCTCCAGGTAGAAGAGTCTAGACCTAAAGCTAAACTGATGAGTTTGAGAGATCCAAAAGTTCTGGGTCCTTTTGGTTGGAGCTGACTTATTAAGATGGCCAAAGACAAGAGAAGTCATTTTTCCAGAAGACAAAACAAAGCCCAACAGTTTTCAAATGTTTTGGTCTAAGGACTGCTTAATACCAAAACAATTATTGGGGATCCCCCCCAATATAGGTTATAGCTAGTGAGAGCTATTATATAATAAACTTCTAAATCTTGGTAATATTATGGAAATTGTCCTGAACTTCTGAACCCCCTGAAAATATCTCAGTGAGCAGCCTCAGGTAGTAGCCAGATCACACTTGGAGAATTGTTAATTTGAACAGATTGTAGTCAAGGTTAAAATATGGTAATACCACATATTGATTTCTCTTCTGATGGGATTTAAGGATCAGACTCCTGAGACAGTATAAAAATGTATGTTAGTTATTGAACTTGTTATAAGTTTTTCTCTGTATATCAGTCTTAGATTTTTAGCATTTTTTTTTAAATTTAGGAAACAAATACCTTTCCCCTATCTACTTTAAATTGCACATTTGAGTATCCATTTTTTTATTTCACCTTTATTCAGAAAGCCCAAGACCATTTACTGTTGTCAGGGTACTGGGGTTGGGTTTTAGTGGGCCAAAGAGTGTGTTAAAAGGAATTCTCAACCCTCTCTTACTAGAAGGCAGGTTATCATAGGATTCAACTTAGTGTCTATCATGTACCTGCTCCCTTGGATGACCCTCATCTAGATGTTCAAAATGTTTTCCCTTCTATTTAATTCTGTATTTCAAGACTGGTGTTTAATGCTGATTTTCTAGAATATAGTGAGTTTTTAATAAATACTTCCTAATTAAGTTTATTTAATGAAAAAGAGAATCATGTAAAAATTGCTACTATTCAATCTCAGCCAAGTTCCTGTCCAGTTTCTTGCATGCACAGGACATTGGTCTCTCCTTACAACTTCTATTTGTCTGAGCAAATGGTTGAAAGCAAATTGAGTGGGCTCTAAGCACTGTCCCTAAACGTTTTCTTTCTCAGATGCCTTCCTTGACCCCCCCCCACATCCAACTTTCCTGCTTCCCTACTACCACCGCTGATCTTTTCCCTACTCAATGAAGAATCTTCTAGCTAATATTCTCAAGACAGGAACCCACTCAAAACAAGATAGCTGTCGTTTACACTTCATGTTGAATGAGACCACTAAATAGCAAAAAGGATATTTGGCCATGGAATCAGGAAGACCTGAATTCAAATCCAGACTCAGACATTAGCAACTGAGACACCTGCTACTTGGACAAATCGTTGAACCTCTGATTACCTCAGTTTCCTCAATGTAAAATGAAAATAATAACAGAACTTATTTCATAGGACTGTTAAAATGATCACATGAGATAATTGAAAAGCTTGCACAGTATCTGGATCACAGGAAGCATAAATAAATACTTAGCCTTCTGGTCCTCCTGTCCTTTACCCCTACATCTCATTGAGCGAATCTCATTCAGATGACATCTCAATCATCCATTCTCATTTTAGACCACACTGACTAGTGGAATGAAAGGCATGTCAGGAATTAGTTGGAATCTATGAGAATTATTTTGAGGAAATCAGTGCCTTCAAAATCATACATATCTATTAAGAGCCAAAATATAGGCAAATTTAACTTATCCTCTTAAAATGTTTGATTTTACTGTTGTTGTTGCTGTGTATTTGATTTGGGGTGAGGGACTCAGATAGAGATTTGTCTAATAGCCAAGAGTCTCTGTCTCTCTCCAAGGTTGGTGTAATTTCATCTCATTCACTGGAATAACTAAAGTACAAGACCAGGCAGGCATTGCCTTATCTAATTTATTTCAGTTTAATAATCACTTATGTTCTTCCTACTGTATACAAAAGATTGTGCTAGGAGAGACAATGATAGAGAAAAAAAAATCAAAACAGTTTCTGTCCTCAAGGACCTTCCACTTTCTCATGAATCTATGCACACTCAACTATTCAAGTATGGAAGAGGATGAAATGAAGTAGAAATGATCAGCTAATGATCAGAACCTAAGTCATGGAAGGATTCATGGGAGAGTTTATAAATTCTCCTGCAAATAAGGGAGCACCAAAGGGTTCGGATGACAGCAATTCTTAGAAAGAGGACAAAACATGCAGAATGGATTGGAGGAAAGAAACTAAAGGACAAGAGGCCAGTTTGAGGGCTATTGCAATAGTTCAGAAAGAGATAAGCCCATTGTAAACAGCAATAGGAGAGCTAAGGTTAGGAGATTAACTTAGATTTTAGAAAAGGAATTATCCAAAGGAGAGAAGTGAGACCTTATTTTTTATTCCCACGATGAAAAATTCCACCAACCCAATCAAGCCCCTCAATATAACAATCAAAACATAACTGACCATTGAACCTTAGATTCTAACATTTACTAACAACAAGGATCAACATAAGCAGATAATAAAGTCAAAAGGAAAAATTTAATAATTTATACTTTAGCAATTTTAATAGTGATCTAAAATCAATGCTGAATTAATGACCCTATAATGTCTTCTTGTGGCAACTACATATAACTTTATTGTATTAACTGAACAAGCAAATAACTACAAGAAAGAAGGAAAAAATCAGATTCAAGCATGTACTGTAGGATATCTGTTAGGTTGAGTGGAAGTTATCAATGCAAATCACCTTTTACCTAGTTACCAAGTTGCTAGGAAATAAAAGACTGAAGATTGATATCTGGGGTCAAACCCAGATAAGTAAAACAAAACAAAACAAAACAAAACTGTAAAACAAAAAACCAAGTCCCCAAGACATCTTAGAAACTGGGAACTTTGTCCTCATCCAAATTTGCATAATACTACCCAGCACTTTATACTAAAGAAAAATTCTGAAAAAGAAAATGATCCTCTTCCCCCAATTGACCTCTCCCCCCTCCCCAAGCACATACAAAAAGTCTTACCAAAAAAAAGTAGTTAACATTTTAAAATTTGGGGGGGAAGATGTTTGGGATGGGAGAGATCATACCAACATAGTTAAGAGACAATGAGTTTTTTGGGTATAATGTGATTCTGTGAAATGGGGTGGGAAGTGGTTTCTATCATACATCTACCAGAAATGGCTCAGCAAATTCTCTTTCCCCATGTTATCACTAGGAAAATCACCAAATCTCTATGCTTACCTATATGAATCAAGATATAAATGATTCTCATAACCAAATAAATTCTTAAAAATTAAATTCCTTATTCCTTACTTTCTCATACTTAATTCTACTCTGTCTTACATTAAGCAGCACTGCCATAATTTGGGGGCATTGTCTACTTTAAAATAAGGAGTTATGAAGATTATGGGGCAGCTAGATGGTATAGTGTGGATAGAGCACACAGAGTCAGGAGGACCTGAGTTCAAATTTGACCTCAGACATTTAATAATTACCTAGCTGTGTGACCTTGGGCAAGTCACTTAACCCCATTGCCTTGCCAAAAAAAAAAAAGAAGTTATGGTCTTAGTTGAAAATAATAAGAGTTCTGTGCAAAGAATTGAGGAAATCTGCGTTCAAATCTGGCATCAGATATTTATGAGCTATGTGACCCAAGGTAAGTCAATTAACTTATTTCCCTCAGTTTCCTAATCTCTAAATTTCTTTGGAGAATCAAAGGGATTAGCACTAAGTGTTTCATTATAATCATTATTTCAGAAGGGTTTGTTGCCCCTAATTATGGAACAGCAACTGATTAAACAAACAAAAACCCCAAGTTTCTTCTTCAGTAGTCACTTTTAAGATGTGTTTTTTTCTGAAACTGCAGATGTGATAAACTGTCTATTTCCACAGAATCCTTGTTGATCCATCTTTCATCCCACCTATCACACATAGGTTTTCCTGACTTTGTGCAACTCTGCTTCACTTAAAGTCAATTCACACACAAGTCAAGACATCACTTGGGATGTCACTATTCTCTTTGAAAACAAAGTACAAGCAGTAAAGACAACAATAGCATCACAAATCATCAACTGACATTCATAACAAAACAAAAATCCAGCAACAGATTTAAAGATATGGACAGATATTAATTTAGAGTATGTTTAAGGGTTGAATTCTATATCTTCAGAATTCTTGGTAAAATACTTCTTATCAATAAAGTTCCTTCTATGTATTGTCATGTACATGATGTTTTTGTATCTATCTTGTATAACAATATTTCACTTCAAGGAGATCAAAGCAATCCATAGTCATGTGAAAAATTGCTCTAAATCATTACTTATTAGAGAAATTCAAATTAAAGCTTCTCTAAGGTACCACACCTCACACCTCTCAGACTGGCCAATATGACCAGAAAGGGTAATGATCACTGTTGGAAGGGATGTGAGAAATCTGGGATACTATTACATTGTTGGTGGAGCTGTGAATTCATCTAACCTTTCTGGAGAGAAATTTGGAACTACGCTCAAAGGGCAACAAAAATGTGCATACCCTTTGACCCAGTAATACCACTACTGGGTCTATAACCCGAAGAGATGATGAAAAAGGGTAAAAACATCACTTGTACAAAAATATTCATAGCAGTGCTGTTTGTGGTGGCAAAAAAATAGAAAACAAATAAATGTCCTTCAATTGGGGAATGGCTTAGCAAACTGTGGTATATGTATGTCATGGAATACTATTGTTCTATCATAAACCAGGAGGGATGGGAATTCAGGGAAGCCTGGAGGGATTTGCATGAACTGATACTGAGCAAGATGAGCAGAACCAGAAAGATACTGTACACCCTAACAGCAACATGGGGGCAATGATCAACCTTGATGGACTCACTCATTTTAACAGTGCAACGAACAGGGACAATTTGGGGCTGTCTGTGATGGAGAATACCATCTGTATCCAGAGAAACAACTGTGGAGTTTGAACAAAGACCAAGGACTATTACCTTTGATTTAGGAAAAAAAACTGATATCTTATTGTCTGATCTTGCTATCTCTTAAACTTTATGTTTCTTCCTTAAGGATATGATTTCTCTTTCATCACATTCAATTTGGATCACTGTATACCGTGGAAACAATGTAAAGACTGGCAGATTGCCTTCTGTGTGGGGGTGGGGGAGGGAAGTAAGATATAGAGGAAAAATTGTAAAACTCAAAATAAATAAGATCTTTTCATGAATAAATAAATAAATAAATAAGATCGTAAAAAGTACTTTTGCAAATAAATAAAACAAATAAATAAAAGATTTAATTAAAAAACAATATTTCACTTCAATTTTTATATAACAACACAAGGGGGAAATGCATATTTCCTATTTCCCTAATTTTTGAATTGTGGATGAACTATTTTTTCCTTCCATTTTACCTGTCCTTTCCATCTTATGCAGTTCCTTAAGCATCAGTGCATTTGAGTTTCCTTTCATCTTATTATTCATTAATTTTTAATCATTTAACAACTTTGGACGTTTACAGTTAAAACTACTTAATTTGCAGAAAGGATGGACAGACAAATCTAAAAATTAGCATATATGAGAAACCAAAGGATAAAACAGGAATATATTGGGTTATAAAATATACTCTGGTTGATTACTCAGGCCAGAGCAGTTCAGTAGAGCAAGAGATACTATGTGAATAAGGAATGACTTAATTTACCGGTTTTCTATGAAAACTTTTGATTATAGCTGGAAGGACCCATAGAGTCTACCTTCATCATTTTAGATGAGGAAACAGGCCCAGAAAGTGTTAACTTGCAAGTAGGTGTGGTAGGTGTGCAACGTTGTAGCATTCTCTTCTTTGTACAACCTCTTTCACTGTGCCATCCAACCACATTTTTCCTCTTCTACAATATTCTGTTTCTCAAGGCACAAAGGTATGCAGCTACATGTCCTGTCAATGAATTCTAACAATTTTATTCAAAAAGACATTCTTGATACACAGGCTGATGAGGAAGTTCTAAAGAATGATGAGTATGAGTCTCTCTGAAGAATAAGAAGAGACTACATTGTGTTATGGAAGGAAGATGGGTACAGTGGAAGAGAAGAAAACATTTCTCTCCTTCCTGACATGCTATGGGGGTGACTTCACCCACAGCATGGGGTGAGAATCGAAGATATCACTTGCAAATTACTCTCAATTTCCCTAGAACCTCAAAGCAGAATTCTGTGGTAGACAAACCAATTTTGGAAGTCATCAGAGAAGTATCCTCTATGCTACTAGATTAAACTGTGAGGAAGCATGATTCAATGGAATTTGCAATCAGAGGGGTTGGATTCAAATCTCTGCTCATCTCCTATGTGACTTTGGGCCTTGAATTCCCTAGTCTTCAGGGAAAAGAAGAAATTTGCTCAAGGTCACATTGCTTGTAAGTACAGCCATGTGATTTTTTTTTCTACTTTTTTTAAATTTAAGGCAATGGGGTGAAGTGATTTGCTTAAGGTCACATAACTAGGCAATTATTAAGTGTCTGAGGCTGGATTTGAACTCAGGTCCTCCTGACTCCAGGGCCTGTGCTCTATCCACTGTGCCATTTAGTTGCCCCCATGTGATTTCAATAGTGCAAATCAGAGGTATCAAACTTGTGTAGATAAACTAGATGAAATGAAATTGCTATCTGATTTGAATGTGTTGCTATATTAATAAAAGAAAAGGACACATAAACACCTATTTTTCTAAAGTGAAGATAAGACCCATAAGGATTCTGATTCATGGTTTGGTGGGTCCTGTTTCCTTTTGAGTTTGACAAAATTGGTATAGAGAGCTCATGGTAAAGAGATCCTCACTGATTTAATTGAGTAATTGTTATGTACCTGAAATTTGAAGCAGTGGTTCTTAAGTGAATATCCCATGAATTTTTTTGAAATAAATATCTTGATAGCTGCATTTAGCATAATTAGTTTCCTATGTAATCCTATATATTTTTATTGTATCATTTTATAATATTCTGAGAAGGGATGAGAGGTTTCCTTCACTAAACTAACATAAAGGCTTATGACAAGATCAAAAAAGAGGGGAAAAAATGATCTCTGTTTTGGAGGGTTACTCAGGGGGATGGAGAGGTTAGCTGATATTTTGAGTCACACATACAGTATGCACAGGAAGCTGGACTTGATTTTAGGTCCCTCGGACTACAAAATTCTCTTCCTATGATGCCAGACTTCTTTAGGGGCTCTATGGTACTCTGGAATCAAATCACTGCTTCATTCAATACCACAGTGCTGGCTGGTCTCTTTCTGACTTCAAATTAGGCCTGTTTTATGGGAAATGACATTTCTCTCTTCATCTCCTATTTTTCTTAAGTGTGTGTGTGTGTGTGTGTGTGTGTGTGTGTGTGTGTGTGTGTGTGTGTGTGGAAGGGAGGAAGGGAAGACCTTGCCTCATTCATTGAGTATGGGGGACCTATGGGTGCATTTACGACCACTTCAAGAGATAAAAAAAAGAAAAAGCAAGCCATCTTTTCCCTTGTCTTGGATGGTTTGGGTCACAATCCCTAATGCTCTGTTAATGTAGTTTCTATGTATGAGTTCTATAATAAGATAACATTAAAGCCAATGAATCTCATGAACAGCCTAGAAAAGCCTTCCTGACACTATTTCCGTCACATGGTTTAGATTCTAAAAAGCTTATGAGCTCCCAGACCTTTCAATCTCAACTCAGAAGTGCCTGAATTCTTCCTGCATGGCCTTTAATAATTGGAGCACTAAAATCTATGTTGGAGTATAGTTAAAGATCTGATTTTAACCTTCAACTGCACTAAAAAGAAAAATCAGTCCCAGAGGTCAAGAGTTTGAGGTGATACCACTCCTTATCTATAGCCTTCTTTCTGAGATAGTTGGGGAGGAGAAGATAATTTAAAGATTAAGTATCTATCCTCCTTCAGTATCAGCATACATTTCATCACTCCAGAGGGCTCAATTCAGAATCTTACAACTAAGGGATATCTTGAGGCTTGTAGGATCAGACTTGACATCAGGATGAGTAGATTTGCTCTCAGTTCCAATAGTCTTTCACTGTTAGACCTTGGAAAAGTCACTAACTGTTTTATTTTTATTTTCCTCACTGGCAAGGTCCGATTAGGTAAAACTCCATCACAGATAGTAGTAACTCATCTTAGATTTAAAAAAATGTGCATGCTTTGAAAGCCCTTGAAATAGAAATCTTGTAAAGAAATGTAACATTATCTCATTTTCAAAGAGAATTCTTGAGAGTGTGTAGAAGTCAAACAGAAAATACGGTAGGTTATAATGGCTAAAAAAGATCACCTTTCTCCATTCTCCTGAACTCATATTCATCTAACAGAGCAAATAGCTCGAATTCAATCAATGGAATGGTTAGAAAGGAGAGCAAAAAAACAGTTCCATTTTTCAAACTCTTTCTCTCTGTGATCAATTAGAGGAAACTAAGCAAGTCTACCACAAAGTAAACATCTCCAGTATTCACACAAAATCAGAGATTCTCAATCTATTTCTTACCTTTCTTTCCTCTAGCCTATGCATATACTTGGCCACACAAAAGTAGACATGCCTACTGGCATACTATTCTGTAGTCTAGAACAGTGAACTGTTCTCGAGCCTTCTCTTCTAGTTCAACAAGTAGAGACAGAAGGAAGGGTTAAAGCAAAGCAGCTCATTCTTTCATTCTCTCCCATATCCATCTTTCTTTTCTTTTTTTTTTCTTTTGTTTTTGCAAGTCTGTGGTATTAAGGAACTTACCCAAGATCACACAGCTAGTTAATTATAAAATGTTTGAGACCAAATTTGAACTCAAGTCCTTCTGACTCCAGGGTTGGTGCTCTAACCACTGCATCACCTAGCTGCCTCCCTACTCATCTTTTTCACTTTTAGCTCATGAAAATACAGTGCCTCCCTCTAAATACAATAAGACATGTAAAGTCTTTCCAAAATATCTCTACAGTCTTGCTTTCTAGGCAAATTACCTATTATTCTCCTTTGCCCTATTCTATATTCTGACCTGCTTACTTATACCCATATACAGTATCTCTTATTTACATGACTTCTTACAGGCTGTCTGTCCTTTATCCCTTAAAGACCATTCTTCCTTTCTTCTGCCTCTTGGAACCAATAAATTCCCCTAAGTGCCACTTCTCCCCCCCCAAAAAAGAAAGACCACCTTTCCTGATCCCACCTGCCCCACACCCAATTATTAGTCCTTATCTCCCTAACTCCCAAATTATTTTTTATTTATACATTATCTGTCTTGGAATTGCTCTCCTATTCTTTTCTCTTTTTTTTTTTAAACCAAATTGATTCGCCCAGTAGAAGTTTCATAGGTTTACAGGACCTATTTCAGTTTTTTTGGCAGTGTCTAACATGATGCTGAGCACAGAGCAAGGGCTTAGCAAATGTTAACTGAATTAGATTGAGTTGGGTTGAATTGAGTAAGGTCAAACCACAGAGAGTTTTTTTGCTGTTCAGTCATCTCAGTCAGGTCCAACTCTTTATGACCAGAGAAAAGGAGATAAGGAGTTCCCTCTTCCCCTCTGATGAGGTGGTGCAGCAGGCAAGAGCTTCTGCATCTTTTCAGACTTAAACACACTTGTAAATTTCAAAGTTTTCCACAATAAATGTCTTCCTCACTGAGGAAATACTTTCTGAAGGGGAGTTCACTATATGTGCAATGCAGTCTGACTGAATTTTCAACTTTTTCTCCATCTAATTATTAACAATGGCAATACCCTTAGTTTTCATATTGCGCTTTAATTTTGCCAACTCACCATAAAAATGAGAAGACAGATGGGAAAAAAGAAGGAAAGGAAATAATCTGATTCTTTCTCCAATGGGACTTCATTGGGGGTTTTGGTTTTGGATAAGATCTAGGTGGGATAATTTCTACAACACCAACCCTGAAGAAAACAGATGTAGTTTCAACTAGATAATTAAATGGCACTGTTTTTAGAAGCAAGAGTCATGTCCAAGGGTTTGTTTGTTTTGTTTTGTTTTTTCCCAATATCCCAAAGAGCACACACACACACACACACACACACAGGAGTGTGACAAATAGATTCTGATTGTGATTCCAAGTTCTGGAACACTACTATCTCCATACTGCAAGTCCCAGAAATAGGAAACTAAAGAAGTTAAATTTTATAACTTCACAAAGCTCTAATATATCCAAGACACAGATGTGTATGCATGGACATATGCACACACCACACACACACACACACACACACACACACACACACAATCAAAACCCAAGCAAACTAAATTCTGACGACTAAATTATATACCTGTGCAATCAATGGCTTGCAATGGGAAAAATGATGCTTGTGTCCCTAGAATAAAAAAAAATGCAAATATAAAATTAGAAATAGCCCTTTGTTAAAAAGGGCACAGAATTCTTATCACAGATATTGAAAACTAAGTTGGAGGAATGGGGAAATCCCAAGTGAAAATTCAGATGAGAGAGGAGCAATACTTTGCAATTTAATGCCTTTTAGATGGCACATCTGAAATTTTGTTATTAATGTTAATGCAATATGTTATATCATGTTGCAGTGGGAAATGCAGGCACTAAGTGCCAAAGGATTATATTTAATGTATCAACTTAATTTTAATACTTCTGAACAAGTGGAAATGGTGGCATGCATGTGATATGCCGAAATCACAAAATAGTCTTCTTAAAAGAAATTCTGCTTTCCTATCTAAAGTTAGCTGTGTTCCATCACTAGGTAAAGATATATTCTCTTGTTTTAATTTGTCATTTTCTAGGCACTATTATATTTGGGACAAGTAATCTTGAAAAGGATCAACTGTGTTTCAGAATTTTTGATAAAGTAAAAAGTCTTTGATCCTCTTAGTTAACCTGGGAAGATAGTGAACCCTTTAAAGACTACATATATTAGTATAGCCTAAGAGCTGAGAAGAGTAGTGTGGCGAAGGATCAAACTAATACCTTTTTTCAGTCTAGAGTCATACACTAACCACCAAGCCACATTCTTGTAGCATGATTAAGAACAAAATAGCAGAGTTCTATGGGAACGTCAATAAATCAGTTCTTAACTTTTATTAAAGATGTTTTTACAAATCCACCTGAGTAGAGAATGGTGCTAATGGTCCCAACGTCACAAGTACAATTCTCATATGGTCCAGTTAGCCTCTATCAGTTCCACACACTCAAGCCTAGAATTCAACATTTTACAAATAATATACTTAGCAATTGACTGAGGAGAAATGTAGGCAAGACGGTAAATCAGTGTGAATTCCTCTGAGCATATCCATCTCTACTCTTGGAAAAGACAAACAACGACTATATTATATATTCCAATA
This sequence comes from Macrotis lagotis, assembly GCF_037893015.1. Classification (NCBI taxonomy): domain Eukaryota; kingdom Metazoa; phylum Chordata; class Mammalia; order Peramelemorphia; family Peramelidae; genus Macrotis; species Macrotis lagotis. The sequence goes on along the minus strand of NC_133665.1, from coordinate 161,370,420 downwards.
TGTAATATTGTAAAGGTATAAAAAGAAAAGTTGATTTTATGTGTGTGTGTGTGTGTGTGTGTGTGTGTGTGTGTGTGTGTAAATACACCTGGATATGGATATACATAATGACACATAAATGGAAAAAATATTTTTTGAAAAATTAAAATGTCAACTAGAATTTAAATATGGATCAAAAGTATAAGATGGCAGTACCAAAAAACTCATCTTTGGCTATATTTGTTGATAGCCAGGATGAGGGAAAGAAGAGTAGGCATGCTATCTCCACTGTACTCTCTGCTCAAGATAGACCACATTTGGATTATTTCCAGGTTTACAGACCACATTTTAGGAAGGTGATAGTGATAGTGAGGGGATGTGAAACTGTAAATCACTTGAAGGAACCAGAGGTGTTGAGCATGGAAAAGGCTTAGAAGAGATGATCATTTGTCCTTGGATGTCTTTAGATACTGATTGTGATTCCAAGTTCTGGATCCAAGACACATACACACACACACACACACACACACACACACACACACACACACACACACAAACACACACGATTGTTAAGTATTTCAAAGGATGTTATAGGCACTCATTGTGTTTAGGACAAAATTTAAATCAATGGGAGGAAACTGAAGAAAAGTTAAGGAAGAACCTCCTAATAATTCGAGCTGACAAAAAGTAGACTAGGTTTAGTTCGTATGAGGGCAAGTTATGCATCATTGGAATTGTTCAAGAAGAGGTTGAAAGATCATATGGAGATTTTATAGGAGTTCTTCCTTCCAGGAAGGGTTATTTAATGAAAGCCTATAACATCTTACAATCATAAATTTTTTAGATAAGAAAGGGATCTTTGAGGTCATAGAGTCAGATTCCTACTTGTAGCCAGAGCTCTATTCTATCTATAAAATTTCTGACAAATAGTTTTCCTGGGTCTGCTTGATTGGAGTAGAATATGAAGCCTGCCAAGGGCAGAAAACAACAGAATCATGATACCATCTCCTTCTCTTATTTAGAGCATTTGTTGAAATATCCTAAAATTAGAAGAGTTCTATATTATATCGATGGTTAAAATCAAAACAACAATCCGTAAAAAACTAACAAGTTCTTTTGTGAGCATTATATTCCAGCCCCATATTGCTCCTATCTTATACTTGTTTGACTGAATTTTTGAACCTAAGTGTGGAATTTTACATTTATTCCTATTAAACAGCATCAAATTATTTTACTCAGTTCTGTGGAATATAATCCAATTGAGCGGAGTACAATGGAGATAGCATGCCTCCTCCTCTTTTCCTCATCCTGGCTATCAGCAAATACAATGCAAGACAATTCCATCATTCAGAATATCAGATATTCTTCCTAGGTCTGTTTAATTCTGATTTTTTTGAAGGTATTCCACATAATTTTTCATCTAAGTAACTGTTAAAACTGTCAGAGAGAATGCAATTATGTTTCCAATGACCACTAATACCCTAACAAGTCAAAGAATAAATATAATGAGCCTCCAAGTCATATTCATATCTGTGAAATACTTAATGAAGAATAAGCATCATTATCAACTGTGCCCCCAATCTTTTGTCAATAGAATTTTTAAAAAAATACCTATTATGTTTTCCTTGATGACATGTTTTTCCATCATTGAATGGAAGCTTTGTATATGTCCAACTCTACACTGACAGTTATGTAATAGTTTGCTGCTAAGTGGCATGTTTGCAGAAAGAACCCAGGTTCTGGTGACTGGAGTTCCTTTGGAACTATGCCAAGCTCAGTTTCCTAGTACTACTGCCCAGGTGAGCTTTCCCTGTTTGTTCTGTGAAACTCAGCATGCGTGAAAGAAGTCCTGGCCCTGGTTCACAGTCCCATTAACCAAGCTCAGAGGGTGGCCAGGGAAGGGAGGGCAGATGTAGGGAGCAAAGGGCTTTGATGACTGAATGTTTTGGATCATAGGTGCTCTCTGAAAAGTCAGTTAGGGCATGGTGCTAATGAAAGCATGAATGAGTCTGTGTGTCCTATCCCCAGTCGGTCACAGGCTGAGTCTTCACCCTCCAATTGTCTCACCACTGCAAGCTGTTGATCACAGGAAAGAGGACCAAGTGAAAGAATCTAGATGGGCTGATATAACTTGGAGGAAAAATTGATACACCACCAATAGAGGATGAAAAAGTATGGTGGCTCAGTAGGGAAGCATGGCAGAAAGAGATAAGTTAATAGGGAAACAAGCTTTTAAGAACTTTAGAACAGGTGTTTGTTAATTTTCTGAAATTAACATAAATTTTTAGATAAAATAGTGGGACTACTACTATAAATGAAATGAAATCCTATCTTTAATGACAGTTTGAGGTAGAATAATTGTTAAAAGTCAGATTTAAATCAATCCCCCTATAGTAGCACCAGAACATTCAGTTTAGTCATTTTCATTGCAGAATGTTTTTTCATATTCCGCTCAGACTAGACAAAGAATCTTGTACAAAGTCATATAATATCTCTCACTGAAATTCAAGATCAACAACTACTCAGCAGAGAAAACGAAATTTCATGTAATAGGCCCAAGCTGTGGACAATCTGAACAGACAAGCCAACAATCACTCCTAAGCAATGACAATGGACACTGAAAATCAAACCCCGGGTTCCACTCAAACAAAGGGTTCTCTCTTAAACTCTATTAGTATGGAGAAAGTCTTAGAACATCAAGATAATATGCTTACTAAAAACACAAAAAAACTAGCTAACATTAAGCTAAAAATAATATTAGATTTAAAGAAACCAAAAAAAAACTTTTTTTTCCCCCAAATAACTTTAGCTTAACTTTCACTATGAAAAAACACAACTACTAGGTCTGAATTAAGAGAAGTCACAAATCCTCTATTCTTAGTTCAACATTTTTTCTGGGTGATATCTTTCTACATGTAATTCCTTAAATGCAAAAGGAAAAACAGATTTTCTTTGAAATTTCATTTGAACAAAGGAGGAAAATTAATGAAAACTTTTTTGTTATTCATAGACTAAAATAAGTTAAAAGGGGATTCATATCTACAGTCAAGGAAGAACCATTAGCACACTCACATAATTCTGTTTGCATATGGTTCTAAAAACCAAATGAATTCTTATTTACCTATGAGTTTTTCCCTTGATCACATATTCAATCCCATTCATGATATAGTAGTTAGAATTCATATAAGTCAAGGCATCACTTTTAGATATGTAACAATATTTTTACTAAAACTAAGATTTCATTTGCTTTTAGATCTGAAGTGTAAAGAGAAGAATAATTTGCATTTACATTAATTGTTCTTCCTGAAACAGAAATCATCCCTAAAGTTTCTATTCTGAAGACAACAATGAGTAATGTACAATTATACTATTGCCTGTTTTGGCACAAGGAGATTCATTTCCAATTTGCTTGGAGAATATGGATGTTGAATTGTTCACAGAGGAAAACATTGACTTCCAGGTCAAAGAAAATGCATTTTCTCATGTAATTAGTTTTTTTAACCAGGGGTCCCATAAGTGCAGATCTCAGATCTAGTACCCTTCCCTGGTGTATACAGGGAGGACAACCTTACATATGTGATTTCAACTGATAGGAGGAGGGTGACACTCTCCAACATTTTTCCTTTTGCCATGAAAACCCTTTTTGTCATATGGTTTGGTATTGCTGATTGTTCACTGTGTAAAATATGGCTACTTTATAATTGCTGCAAATATTTATCTTTACTACCAAATATGCCTTCATGTACATTTCAACAAATCACTTCTGCTTGAAAACACTATTGAGCATATTTCTCTGAAAACCAATATTTTAATTCATTTTTTGCAACTAACATTCAAGAGAGACAGCTCTTGTTTACAGAGTAACTGAGTTTAGCATTATGGTTAACAATGTTTAACAACAGCTAACTTAAAATGCAAACATTTAAATACTGAAATTTAACTGTTAGGTTGCCATACAAAGAGATATATAAAGTACCAAAAAAGGCTCCTGACTGGTCTGGCCTATCCCTTCAACCACCAGTGCCATGCTGGCATCCTTCCTTCCATGGGGTACAGGAATCAGCCCCCCTAAGGTTATTAAAAAAAAACAAGTTTGGAGCAAAATGTCTTATGGGTTCACACAATAGAACCTGATTGGGGTGGGGGGGAACCCAACAAACTACCTACTGAGTTCAATAAAAGGATATATGTACCCTGTGGCCAAAAATGAACAGAGATCAGGTCAGTTTGGTCAAGTAACAGTTATTTTAGCAGGAAAACAACCCAAACACTCAAATGAGTTGTATTCTTGAATTTCAAAATGGAAAATGGTAACAGCACATTTTAGATTATCACTTAACATGAACCAGAAGTATCTTAGATCCTTCATTTGGGTCCTCATTTTCTTAGAAAAACCAAGAAAGGTTTTTCATTTATTCTAGATTCTAACTGTTACAAAGTTATTAGTCTGAATAAACTGGGTTTAAGATTGTTCTTTTAGTATTTAATTTCCATAAATGCTTTTCTTTCAAAAGGACTCCATATTTTAGATGGTTAAAAAGCTTATTTAACACAAAGCCAAATATTTACCTTGCACAAAAAATGTAGGCATAGAATATACAGGTAAGCTAATAAAGTTCCTCTAAGTTTATTGACAGAAAGCTAAGAGAGCAAAAGAGACTGAGACAGAGAGACAGAGTCAAAGAACCTAACAGACTAACATATTTAGAAAAAATTAGCACCTGACAATTCCATTTTTAAAAAAGATTTTTAAAAAATTTAACTAAAAATTAAGTTCAAATCCAGAAAAATTATCAAAAATATAAAATATGAGGTTTGAGAACACAGATAATTTTAAGGTTACTCTTTGATTACATTCTTTCATGACATTTACAGAATATCATTAACTTCCAGCATCATTTTGAATATTTCAAAAAATAAGTCTAATCCTGCTTCTAAAATTTATTTTTAATAATGCAAGGTGCTAAGGAAAAAAGAACCACCAAAAGAAAGGGGGGAGGGGGAGAGAGAGAGAGAGAGAGAGAGAGACACAAAGACAGATAAAGAGACAGAGAGATACAGAGAAGAAAAGCCCTAATAAAAATTTTGTTGACATTGTTGTCTTAAGAAAAGAAAGGTTTCTGCTACACAAAGGCACAGATACATTTGTAGACAGGGCCAGGTAGATTCCTCCTGATACTCCGCATGACCTTGGGGAAGTTATTTAATATCTATTGCCTACTTTCCCATTCTGTAAAGTGGGGATAATAATACATACTAACCACCTCACAGAAATGCTATCTAGGAGACACATTTTATAAAGTGCTCTGATCTCCTTGGAAGAAAATTGTTATATCACTAGCAAGTTTGATCACTGTTATTTATGACTATTTAGGCCTTTAAGTCTAAATTTGAAAAATGGCCTCATCTGGTTTTCTGAATTTGCCTGGCAACTTTTGCAAACACAACTAGTTGTTCCCATACCTTTCATAAGCACATTTAGTTGTATATACACTTAGTACTAATGATTCCCAGATTTTAAATCTAGAGCAATGTATTTTCTGAGAAGTTTCTTGGATCTGAAATCCACTTCTCAAGATCTGACAGCTCCAGTTTCTTGACCTTTGATGGATGGCAAAAACCCTTTTTTCAACCTTTGAAATACCAACTATACTAGACTAAATTTTCTGTTTTCTTTTCTTTATACGTTTAAAAAGAAAAGGCTCCTTTTGGTTTCTGTTATGAAGATATTCAGGGATATTAAAAATAGTCATGAATAAAGGAAAATTCAGGAAGAGGATTGCACCACATGCAGAATGGCATGAGATGCCAAGGAGAATGACCCGGGCTGACAGTACATGTCTTTTGGACTGTACTACATAATCAAGTACTAACTTATGTAACAAATACTAATATAATTGGTTAATGTGTGCTCCAGGAAATGATTAGAGCACTGTATCATTTCCTGATTCCATAATTCTTAGGGTCCTTATTCTATTCAAATTCTATTTACATACATGTGTGAGAACATGCTATATTCCAAGTAAAATAGCCATTCACGACTGGCTTCCCAGATCTACTACAGTGCCTTGTACAGAAGAACTTAAGAAATACTTGTTGAATCAAATTGTCAAGTTTCTTTTTTCCTTCCAAAAAAAGACTTTGCCTGGAATATTGGCATTGTAGCTTCAACAATTCTTAATTTGCCCAGTATTAACTGGTATACTTTCTCACAAAAAATCTGAAGCATCCTCACTTGTTACACATATGTCATTTAGTTCCATAAGCTAATTAGGAACAGCAGTTAATGCACTTACTGTTGATAGTATCTCTGATTTACATATAAAGGAATTCCCTCTTCCAATGAAGATTAATAATTCTTGGCAATTTATAGTCTTAGAATAGGGCTTCTTAAACATTTTTTGGTTTTTAATTTTTGATTAATGTATTTTGATATAATTAACATTTTAATTCTATCTTGTTTTATACATTTAAAAGAAAATCTTCTGAGAAGGGATTCATGGCCTTCATTCAAATACCAAAGAGTGGCATGAAAAAAAAAAAAGTGAAAAGTCCCTGTCTCAAACAATTACTGGGGCAGGTTGTGATCTGCCCAGGATCTCACAGCCAGTATGGGTCAAAGGATGTTTCCTAATTTTCTATTCACTCTGTCAAAAGAACTTTCTCCTTTCCTTTGAGGCTCATAGTAGGACCACTAAATTGAAGCACATTAAAAGTACTATAGATGAAGGTCATCTATGAACACATTATAGCCTATGCACAATAGTCTGCGACCATGATTGTGTCTATTTAATATAATAAAAGATCAGGTAGTCAAGTCCCTGAAAAAAAAGAAAAAAAATCACTCAAATCAATTATTTGGTGGTACATTGATATAATAGTGGGCTGAGTACATTTTTCATTTTGTGATCCATTGTTTAACTTCCTGTTTGTCCTAATTTTCAGCTGAAATACATACTAACATCCCAGAGTGAATTTCAAAATTGAGTAATTGTTCAAGGTGATCAACCAAGCCACTGAAATCAAGAGAGGATAATTCATATCTTTAGGCCCAAATCAATGTGTTGGAAGGAAAGTACACATTAGGCCACTCTGTTGATACCTAATTTTATGAAAGAGTGACAGAGCCAGAGTCAGAGAGACACAAAGGGAGACAGAGGCAGAAAGACCAAACAAGAAAAGGAATAAAAACAACAGAACCCACTCTGGGACCCAAGAACAGGCCACAAGGCACTTTGAATGCCCAAAAATAAAAAAATAAAAAGCTCAGATAAGAACCTTCTCATTAGGTTAGAAAAGTTCTTCCTGCTCATTTCAGAAACTCACAAACATTAGGAGGCCTATATTATATGATGTGAGCTTTAATTGAGTAACATTTATTCCCACACCCACAAAAATATCCAATGATAATATTGGATTGATAGATTAGAAAACTCTTCAATCCATTAGGCAAAATTCTGTCATATCAAAAGAGAAAATTACAAAGGTAGTCCCAAATCCACATGAGTACAACAATAAGGGTGGAGAGATAAACCTTGGCCATTGAAGCAGACTCCGGTATTAATTAAAGTAAGAGTCCTGCCTTTCCTAGACAGATATTTTTGGCACTAAGTTGTTAAAAACACAGTGTCCATAGTTGTGTTTGAATGAGAATACATTTTTTCCTTTAAAAGTAGATTGGAGAAAATTAAATCTAGCCTTAGTTCATCAAGTTATTTTCGTTGCTCGGAAAAATTTCTAAATTAAAAAAAAAAATCAAATAACCATTTTACTTTCCAGCAAGGTCAAAAGAACAACACTAATGAGCATTGACATCACAGTGATCTATCTGCCAGTCCCTGTTCAGCGGTTACATCAGTGTTGCTTGTTGCTATGGTGCTTAACTGACTATTAATTTCTGAAAGAAGGTGATTATAAAGCAGCCAGATGAACATCAATTGGATGACACCACTTCAGCACAGACATTGACATGTGTTACTCTGGTTCTCAGCAAGTTCGTTTTATGAATCACCACCTTTTGTGATGCTAATATTCCTCTCTAACTTTAAATCCACAAGAGTCAATAACAACAAGGAGAAGTGAGCATTCAACTCAGATGACAAAAGTGTTCTGCTGCTAAAAGAGAAAAAAGGATTCTGTGAGCCATCACTCATGACCAACTCTCCCTCTTGAGGCCTCTAAGATAGATGCTATGATTACAAAAAATTACACGAGGAGAAAAACAATCCAATTAAAATGCTTCCAAGATATAGCCTTGCAAGGTACAGCCTTATACACCCACACGTGTGTGTGTGTGTGTGTGTGTGTGTGCGCATTTATAGATTTAAATATATTTTGACTAAATGTATTTACCTTTTTAGGTCACTGTAAGGCAATCTTCAGTTACAGCCACCCCAGAAGGTCACTTCTTACCCTAGAAATCAAAAGAGAACATCGCAAGGTGAATGTCAGTAGTATTAACAACAATTCCTGATGTTTTATTTTTGGACAGGGCTCAGAAAGAATAAGCATAGGCAAATCAACAAGGACCTGTTATATATTTAATAGTGAATGACATTCAGGATCAACCCCTCCCAAAATGCATTCAAGTCACAAGAAAGTAACTGATCAGAACCAGTCAATGTTGGGTTCTTCAAGTTCACAAGAAAAACTTTGTTGGAAAAAGCAAAGATGAAACGTTCTCATTCTCTCTTAAATGTCCTTAGTCTTGACATGTATTAATTTATTTTCATGTCAAATTACATATGACTCATAACCCTTTGTTTTTGGAAACCAGACTGCTCCTTGAATGTGTCTAGTTAATGTTTTACAGTCACCCCAATTTCATTAAAGATCTGCCTTTTTTCTTTCTCCCAAAGGGAATCAGTTATTATAGACAAGATGCCTTATGCTACTCAGAATGAACCAAAACACCACAGTTTTCAATTTTTTTTTTGGGGGGGGGTAGAAGGCATTTTTTTTTGAAGTTGTTCACAGACCATTTTTAAACTTCACCTAGTTCTATTAAGGTAGATAAAAATGCTTAACAGCAAATGAAATAAATTCTTATGAAACACAAAGAATAGAACATGTTTTCTTCCCACATATATAACTGCATCTTGTGTACTCTCTTATGCAAAACAGTATGTAATCCTTTAAGAAACATGACAATCTGCCACTTTCTGTCCATGTAATTGGGATCAACATATGGTACAAGGAAAAAGAAAAACATTTGTTTATTAATTTAGATCAAGTTACTAACTCAGATTACCAGCAGGGTTCAAGATTAATTCCACACCAATTGACCAAATGTTCATGTATTTTATTATAAGACAGTGAAATTATAACATCATTTTACTAAAATGTTAATATCCTGTTACACATAGTTCAGATCAATATTAATGAAGTATTTTTAATTTTAAGAAGACTACTCCATATTTGGTTGATCTCTTGCTATCTTCCCTGAATGTGGAAAGGAAAGCAACATGAGAAAGAATTATATTTTGCTTCATGAGGACTAAAAAGAAAAAAAAGGAAAAAAAAAGAGGTTCTTTGGTGTGTACTATTTTTGAGAAATTGATCCAAGGCCAATTTTTGACATTTTCACAAGCAAGTGCAGATTCTTGCCTTTAAAACTGGAAGGAAAAAAAATTACCCTCTGAGTGAAATCATAATTTTCATGTTTACTGTAGGAGGAAACTGAAGGGTTTTGCCCTAACAGTTCACCATTTAGGTGGGGGAAAACCCCAGCTTTGTGTCATATATTATTATTTTGCAACCTGTGAAAAGGCTTTTTGCTTTTATACAAAAAAGATTCAAAGCAAAAATGAAAATTGTGGTTCTTTTTTTTTGCTGAACTATGTCACCATGATTGCTTCACCCAGTGGTAAAAACTCCCTCATATGGGACTAATGATGATTAGGAATGAAAACATTAAGGAATGGCTACATTTTACAGTTTTTCTTTTCTTTTTTTCATACACATGGTACAGAGGGGAACCGCAAAACCGTTACTGCCAATAACTTAAGAGCTCAGTGAATTTCACGAACAAGTTATAATAAATATCAAAAACACAAGAAATTTCAGCTAAAGCTTCCATCAATTCTTAAAGTAACTGAACTTTGGTATACTGTATTAAATGCAAAGCAAATTACAATTTGAGATGTTGTCCTATAGATGCATGGTAAATTAATTTTCCTGTTTATCTATTGAGCTGTCTATTTTTTGCATGTTTGGCAGTCAAACCTGTGGTATTGTTTTGCAATGCAGATTAGGTTTGCTATCACATAGAACTGGGAAACAAGTGGACAATATGAAATTTTAATTTTTTTAAAAAATGGTGAAAATGCCTACTTTGTATAAGGTTATCTCTAGCATTGCTTGCAAACCTGCAGGGCCCATTTCTATCAGTTATTAGGCCTATTCCCCTTTTTTGCCTTTACAGCAAGTAGAAATAAGGTTAAGAACACGACCTAAACAAAAATATAATAGTTCACCCCCTAATTCATTTGATTCCTGTGATGTTATTTGAAAAGTAATCATAAAATATAGATTACAGGATAAGTAAACACTTATTTTACCCTGATTTTCAAGCAAGATAAGCTATATTTTCTCTAAATTCATCTTGTGAAACTTGACTGTGCTGTGTAAACTATGTTTTAAAAAATTTTGATTTCATTATTTTTTACATGTATACTCTTAAGAAATTAAGAGGTGTGTGTCTGTGTGTGTGTGTGTGTGTGTGTGCACGCGCACGCGCACGTATTGGCAAATTAACTAGAAGAATGTTTTTGTTCGCATTGCACAGGCAAGTTTAATAGTTCACTGGTTGTTTGCACCATCCTAAACTAACCAGTGTGTCAACAGGATAGACAAGAAAATAAAGAAGATGGATCATAAGCCTGCCATGGGCAAGAAGACATTTGCCAACAGAATATGAAATCTCAGACTAGGTAGAAATAATTCCATTCCATCCATTTCGAAGCATAAAAAGCTTTAGTTTCAGAATTTTAGTAACAATTTGCTTTTTATAAACTTGCATGCTGAAAAATAAAGCACACTGAACAGTTTCCATTTCAAATACTGACTTGGTTGCTTTATTGGTCACACTAAAATATCAGAACTGAATTAAAATGATCATTAAGAGCTTTTAATAAAAGAAAAACAATTAGAGAAATAATAAAGATTTTTTTCCCAATGTACCTATCTTCTCAGTCTTCTCAGAAAATGCAGCTATGTGAAACTAAAGGAATCTTCAAATAGAAGTGTGAGAAGTTCTACTCTTTATTATTTTAAAACAGAGAAAGGAGCATAATGACATCAATTTATAAGATTTTATTTTATTCTAGGCAATAGTCCAGAGTTCTTTTCAGCATCTTGCGATATTCTTCACCTAAGGTAATACTATGGACAATGATGCTGACATACAAAGCCTCTTTTTTTTTCAAACTCTGGACTATCAGCTGGAGGCAAGAGGGCACCAGCCTGGGCATGCATGTCAGTGAATGCATGGGACTAGAACTCCCATCACCTCAAGGAATTCACAACACAGATAGCCAGTTTACTGCTGCTAAGATGTTAATCACTATTTTTTTTAAATAATAATTTTGAAGATATTTTTAGCTGTTACCCAAAAGGCTTTGCCAACTATCTGGAACGAGGCACAGGTAAATATGGAAGGCAATGATCTCCATTAGTTATGGAAAAATGGACACCCTATACACTACTGCTCTAATTAAAATAACCCCAATTTTCACTTCTATTGTGTGAACAAATCTAACAGCAGAACCAGGGTTGCTCTACTGAATTTATGTAGTTGTCTCTATCTCAACAAGTGATCAGAATGAAGATAAATAGATTTCAGTCTTTTGCCAACTTCATGTTTAATTCAGGATTTAAACCCTGGTTATAAGGCTGAGAGTTTTAAGAGATGGGCTGCTTATTCCCTTAGAAGACCTATGAGGCTCCTGCAGATGTCCTGGGTGGCATGGGATGATTTTTTTTTCCTTCAAGAAGACCAAGAAGGGAGAAACAGAATAAGAAAACTTTCAAAGGACCGGGGTCTCTTGAAATAGCACCTGTGCTTTAGTTAACATCGGATCTTAAACTGTGGATTTCACTTTTCTTGTTTTGCAAAGATTTTTTTGAAAGATAAGAACGTCTAACAATTTACTCTCCATTCTGAGAAGTTGTAACCCCAGGTTAGATCATAGCTCCCCAAGCACCCAGACAAGAAACTCTGCTTCATCCATCCCCCCCCCCCCCCAAAAAAAACCCCAGACAAGCTCCAAAGAGTTCTAGGCTAATACCTCTCCACCGTCCAGAAATTTTCTAAGGGGAGTTCTCAGCTAGTTTTAGGGTTCACAATGGTGCAAGCTGACAGACTTGAGACAAGAAATGTGTGTGGGGGGGTTCTCTCAGCCTCTGCTCTGATCGCCCTCTTCCTTCAGTCTGCAGAGCTCCAATTCAGATTGCCTTTCCTTGCTCTTGGGACCTCCCCCCACACACTGGCTCCAGAGATGAGCCAGAAGCAGCCCAAGCCCGGACTCCCCTGGAGCAGATGAGCCTGGTGTGATGCAGCCGCCGGCTCGCCCGGCCACCAGCCCGCTCGCCCGCTCGCCCGCTTCCCCGCTCGGCCGCCAGCGCCTAACTAAGCATCTTCACATAGAAAGCCTCCAATCTGGCAGGGACCCAGGCACTCCAAGTGTGCCCATCTTGTTGGGAAAACCGACTTTCTCTTACCTTACAAAGAAGTAAAAGCCCTGGTCATGGTCATGTGGAAATATTGTATAGGTATCCTTTAACAGTCTTTAAATGTTGAATCCTAAAAACAATATTTGCTGTTTTACCTTTGAAGCTTGAACAAAAGCTTTGTTTTAGCTTTTACCTCAGTGTGCAATAAGAGTTAATAATCAAATCCGTCCCAACCCCCACAGATGTTAAACAAAAAGATAAAAGAAATGCAAATAGCTATTGTCATGGAAAGTTAAAGTACCTGTCTGTATTTTTAAGTGAAAACTATTATCTCTATCAATCAAAATTTAAGAATACAATAGCGCTAATCACAGAAGGTGCTTTGACTGAGTTACTTTTCCCCATAAAAAGTATTTTTCCCCCTTAAAAAAAATCAGGAATAAAAGCAATATACTTACAATTAGCTATGGTATTTGTAATTTTGTTATTAAGAACCTTCAGCAGGCTCATTGTTAAGCTGTGCTTCTAAGTCTGGAGGCTGCATCGCACCCAAGAAGACCCCAAGTCCCTACATCTTTTCAGAAGGTTGAGGAAATTGGATTTCAGTTCTCACACTTTCCAACATGTGGTGGAACAGCACACTCTTCTGTTGAGATGAGTTACTCAAAAGGCGGAAAGAGTTAACTGGGGACTCAAACTCCTTCTTGGATGTCCTGCCCCCCCCGCCCCCCCCCCCCAGCCGAAGCGCTCCCCGCAGAAGCGCTTCCACATTTGGCCGGCAAGTTTGACCCCTTCTCTTTGGGGAGGGGGAGGGCTGGGGAAAAATATTTTCTCCTGTTTCCCTTGGAACAGGAAAGAGTTTTTTACAACTCTCCCAATCTGAGCAGTCCACGGGCTAAGGGGGCGCGGGAAGGATTTCCAAGAACCTGGGGGGGGGGGGGAGACCCTTCATTTGGAAAGATTATTAGAAATGAAATGCAGTGGTTTGTGGGCATAGCCGAGGCACAAGAAGGTGCAATACACCAGGCAACTCCAGATTCAAATTCCTCCAGGAAATCCTTCACCTAGGATGCCATTGGACGTCAGTCCCAACACTCACGCACTCACACATCTCTGTACAGACACACACACACACACACACACACACACACACACACACACACACCCCTCCAGGCGGTCCTCCTGGATCCAGGATGTCTCCCATGCAGAGACAGTAGGACCCCCCTCCCCAATCCTGTTCCTTGAGGCACCACGGCTAATCTCCCTAGCAGGCTAGGAATATCCAGGGAGAGATGCTGCCCCCCCCTGCACCGGGGACCCCCAGAAGCGCCGAGGTTCCGGCCGCTGCCCGCTGGCAGCGAACAATGGGAGCATTCTGGGCAGCAGAGTTAGTTAGCGAAGAGGACTGGGGAGTCCCGAGCTCAGGCAGCCTGCTCGCCCCCGCCCCCCGCCCGTTCCCGGGGCTCCCGGCTGCCAGCCCCACTTGGGCGGCCCCCCTCCGGAGCACCTGCACGTGACTGGGGGAAGGGGCAGCACCCCGACCTCGCTCCCCCCAGCTGTCCCGGAGGGCAGGACCCCAAGGAGACAAGGGGAAATCTTTTGTTTGCAAATTGGTGCCTTCAGAAAACGAAAGGAAAGGAGCCGCTGCCTCTGCTCGGGCACCAACTTACCCATGGATGGGAGAGGCGAGGCGAGTTGGAGCCAATTTGCACCCAACTGGAGAAAGTTGCGAGTCGGAGCCACCTCGGGCCGGCTCGGGCCGTCCCCTCGGGCCGGGGCTCTGGCCGCCCCCCCCCCGCCCCCTCGGGCTCGGCCTCTGGCCGCCCCCCGCCCCCTCGGGCTCTGCCCCCACCGGCGGCGCCTAAGGGAGGCTGGAGGGCCGTGGGGCTCCACACAACAAAAGCCACTGCCTTCCTCGAGATGAAATATGCAGGAAGAGGCCCCCCTCGGCATCCACACAAACACTCAGCAAAGGAGTGACTGGCTGGCCTGGGCCGCCCGCTGGGCCGGCTACCTGGCCGGGGCTCCCCCCGAGGCGGCGGGGGCTCCCCCGAGGCGGCCGGCCTCCTCCAGAGGGCAGGCCCTCGAGGGGGGACCCGGAGAATCACATGCAAATGCCAGCCGCCCCATCAGCAGCGAAGCCTTGCCCTCCCAGAAAGCCCCAAAGCACAAGAAATGAACACACTACCACCTTAGGGGGCTTCTGCTGGAGAGCTCATTCAGTCTCTGGGGTCTTTGCCTTAAGAAGAATAACGGCAAACGAGCCCCCTGGCCAAAGACCAAAGTCTCTGTTGGTTACCTGTCCAGGGCAGGGAAAGTCCTTCCTTTTTTCGAAAGGATCCATCCCAGACCACTACCAGTTTTTCTCATCTCTCTATTTTTTCCTCCAATCTGGGGAAAGCCTCAAAAGAAAAAGCTACTTTAGAAATCCTCAAATTCACTAATCAGTTCAAGGAAATGATCTAAGAAGTTTTTTTTCTAAACTATATCCCCAAAGGTTTCCTCCCAAATGTCATGAAATATCAACCAACCATAACCAGCCATTTCAACAGGCTATTGGAGATGATCTTTTTTCCCCTCAATAGCCTCAACCACTTATCATTTCCATTTCATCATGTAACTCCAATCAGCAACTATGCCAGGCCCGAAGAAGAGCTATCTGTAGGATTCCAAACAAGCAAAAACAACCTGGGGGGGGGGGGGGTCTGAAATTCATGTGTCTCCCTGCTTTCAGCTCATAGAGCATCACAGCACATCGATGGCTTATTGCTTTTCTAAGCACCTACAAGTGAAATCTTAGTAACAATTCTGTAATAACTTTATAGAATTACTCAAATTCTGTATGATTTTTGTAAAGCAGGAGATCCTAAGCTTTTTTTTTTTGAGATCATGGTCTCCGCTGGCAGTACCCGGAGGAAGTCTATGTACCCCTCCTTAGAATAATATTTCTAAACACATAAAATTAAAGATGAAGAATTGCAAAAGGAAACCAATTTCCTGAAATATAGTTATCCAAATAGTTTAGAAAACCAGGTCACCAACTACTGAGTAAGAACTCTTGCTGGACAGTGGAGCCAGCAGTACATAGTAGTGCTACCTTCCAGGGTCTACTTTAATCTTTGGGCTTAAAAAAAGGAATAAGAGATTCCATAGACTTAGAAACAATTCATCACAGGTGGCCTGCTCCAGGTGTTTCAAACAGTGAACCACTATTTGAACATATTATTAATATTATTAGGCTAACCCACTTAATTATCCTGCTTTGAATTCCTGCAGAGTGGTAAGGTAGATTACATTTTTTTCTTCACCAAAAACAACAACCAAAAAAACCTCACGGAAAATGATATAAACTGGGAGGTTGGGGAAGGGAAGGAAAGGAAAGCAAAATGGATACAAAGACGTTATCTACAAGAATTTAGAATTCTTAGAGTGCTCACCATTTTTGTCTTGAAATGACCTTCTAAATAAGGTGTTGGGTAAGACAATTCCCTAGATTAGGGTGATCTAACCTTGATGCAAATAAACCATAGAACAAAATTTAATCAGTATATCACTGTGAAAAAGCCTTTGTCCATCCCAATGGAGCTTCTAATGACTGTTTTGGCAGTTCTGGCTGGTAGTTATGCCTCCCAGCTCATATATATCTCATACTGGTTGAGCAAGCTAATGGAACTGCTGTTAGTGGAATCCAATATTAATGCTCTGTATCTTGCAAAACTGGATGCAACAGAATATATTATATACAATTATAGGTAGTATCTAATTCCATAGGTATTAGATCCAGTACTCTAAATTAATATTTTAATAAGGAAAGTGAAATAAATACTACATTTCAGGTAAGCTATCTATGTATTTGCAATTGTGTATCTGCCAGGCTTCTTGCTGAAAGAGCAGGGGGTGGGGGGTGGGGTAGAGCTCAGGGAACAGACACAGGACACTTGACAAAAATCTGTAGGCAACAATTAGATGCTGAATGACACATACGGATGCTCAGAGTCAAAGATGTCATCTTCACGCGAACTCCAATTGCTGTGAGTTGGAGAGCAAAATGAGGGGGGGAGAAAAAGAAGGGGGGAAAAAAGGAGGGGGAGAGTGGAATGAGACCTCCAGAAAATAAACAGGGTGTACAGTTTCAAAGGCTACAGACACAGACATTTCATTGTTCAAGCCAATTATCAGTGGAAAATAATAACAACAGATGGATTGAGAGTCACTGACTTTTCATATGCACTGCATCGCTACAGAACAGATGATGAAATTCGAGAGCTAGCTCCAAAAGGCAAAACATCTTTCAGTAAAAGAACTCTCTACTCCAGATGGGGACCTTCGAAGGCAGCTGATTATCTTCTTATAATGTTGTAAGATAGACTTACTCAAACATTGCAAGAACTGATCAGATAGGATGAGCACAATGGGAGCATTATTGGAAGGACTTGCTTTAGAGTGGTGGCAAAAACAGCCAGGGATTTCAGTAACGTTAGGACTGCAAGTTTCCTGTTTTCTCATGAACTACTACTAGTTCCAAATAAACCTTGAAATTTGTGGCCAAAAGGAGCACAAATGGCTCCCGAGGAAGATGCCTATGTGCCCATCATGGCTTTGGGTGATGAGAAAAAGAAGCCTGGACTGTAAAAAGGACATTTGCGATTATTCTGCCACGTTCCAGTATAATTGAAGAGAAAAAAATACATAGAGCTTTAAAGCAACTTCCTATAAAAAGCTCTCATGAATATACAGCTCTTTCAGCTAAGTCAGAGAAACCTTTTAAAAATACCTCTCCCCTTTGATGGAAAACAAAGAATAATTTACTGGCAGCGGGAAATAAGTGTCAATTTTCATGGCATGGGGATAAGGACTTGCAACAAATGTCCAAGAAACATCCAGTTCAAAACCATCTCCCTAACGTGGTTGTCAAACACCCAGCCTAAACAGCACAAAGTACACATTTTTGATAACATGCAACAGGTAAGGCACAATCGCAATACAATACAATCAGGCAATGGGAAAAATTAGCTCATTATTAACTGGATAAGATTCTTCGCTACTGCAATAATAATACCGACTACCTCCTAACTCCACACATCATTTCTAAAAGTTCAAAGTGTTACTTCAAAATCTGGTTTTAATCTCTGTGTCAAGAAAAGAGAATCTGATCCTGCTACTATCTGCTGACATATTTAACATTTAAAAAATATTTTTATGAACACACTGTTGACTTCACAAGATTACAAAAACGTAAGGAAACTTATTTTTTTTTAAAGCAAGGCTTTTCTTTTAATGCACTTTGTCAAAAGTATAATCCATAGCAGAACACCCAAGCACAGAGAAAAATGTTGCCAAGGGCCAAATTCTGCAACTGCTTTAAGAAGCAAACAATAACACCAAAGATGTGTAATGCAACCATCTGGCTCTACTCATGCTATCTCAGTCCCCAAACTTTATCCCCCACCCCCTTAACCAGCCCACACCAATGCCACAAAACCAAATGGCACCACTTATGTTTCCTGCCCAATATATTTACACCATGTATTTGGAATGCAAATGCATAAGGAGATTTTTACATATTAATTTAAAAAAATTTTTCTTTTTTAGTTGATACATTTGATTTTGGTTTTTTAGTATCATTTGACGGCAGGAGAGTGTCAGATTCTTGTTGCTGATTCACAAGTAGGAATTCCTTGGAAAACCATTCCAATTCATACTGTGGTAAAATGATTTGGCTATTACTATAATGTGATAGGCCATCTCCTCTCTCTCATCCTTCTTTTGGGCTCCAGTGTGACTATTGCCAGTAACTTAGCCAACAAGTGTTTCTAATACTTCCTGTGTGTTGCCAGTCACAATGGCACACTCCCACAGTTGAGGGTGACAAAGAAAGGGAAAATCATGGTTCCCCCACCCTCAAGGAGCTCACATTCTAATGGCAGAGGTGACAAGCAAATGACACATCTAAGATAAAGGATACACAAAATGAAAAGTAATCTCAGAGGAGATCTGGGGGGGCAGTATAAAATTATTTTGATGAAACTATTCTTGTTTTTTCATTTTTTGTTATTTTCTTTTAGATTTCATTAGTAATGTTTTTTATTTCATTTGAAATTTGACACACCTGATTTTTAGCAGTCCTGTTTCAAGGCTTCTACTTTGGCTCAATGGCTGCAATATTCCCAGCCAGGTTCTCTTGCATGGGTGACAAAGGCTGGAAAGTTGAGCCAGAAAACTCCCCACTTATATTCATTCTTTCACAAAGTAAGAAGGCTCTTTTTTTCTTATTACTAGCAAACCGGGTGCCTGTCAGAATGCAGCATGAAACAAGAGAATAGTATGGATTTAAGTCAGAGAAAAACCACTTGAACAGACTGACACTTGCATCATCATTCCACTCTCCCCCACCCCATACACACACACACACACACACACACACACACACTGGATCAAAGCTTCAAGTTATAGCATTAACTAGGGTGTTCTTCCAAAGATGCAACTACACTAAAAATGATTAGGAAAATTGGACTTTCAAGGGGAAGCTCTCCTTGGTTTTAGGCATTTATGGAATGGCAACTCAAGAAACACTTGTTCAAGGCAAGGCAGCCATCCCTTAGTCAAAATCCGATGTGCCCATTGAGCATCATCTGATCAGCTTCTGGGCTGTCCGGGTGGCATTCCATCTCCATTTCCCATGTTCTGGGATGAAGCCTGTCTGGCCAGGTTTTGCTGGGATCAGCCAGAGGGAGGCTGCCTTTTGGCTCCCTTACTGGATGTCCTGCCCAGGGACCACAGAAGTCCCTGGTTTGAGACTGCAGTGGTAATCCGTAGGACACACACAGTGAATCCAGCCACCGGATGGGGGACTCCACTAATTGCTTAAGTCTGTTCGAGTGTCTGGCCACCAGTTGGCAGACACAACACATGGCTGCTTACCAGGCATAGGTTAGCACAGCTGGAGCCAGATGACAAGCTATTAAAGATATTCTTCCAGTGGCCACATCTGGCTCTTTGGCATGCTCCAAATTGCAGCTGAACTGGAGTTTTTTCAGTTTGGTCTCTCAGAGTAGGGTGAAGCAGCAGACAGGACATTCAGGCTAACTTTGGCTCTCCAATTTGGGCCAATTCATTTTGTGGTCACATAGAGCAAACCATCTAAGCAGGACTCAGTCACACAGAACCTCTTTGTTGCAGCCCATCTCTATGTCACTGAGTGGCTGCCCTTCCCAGAGTCCCATCTGGCTGTTTATAGGGATAGCCCTGAGCTATTGGAGGGCCAAGTTTTATTGGAGGCAGATTGACTCTGGGAGGATTAAACTGGATGAGTGAACTCAGTTTAACATAGTCAGTGTACCTGAAAAGAACTCAGACCATGGCATGCCACCTAGTACCTACTCACTGTGTCCCCAGTTTAATATAGTGAGACTTTGAAAATTTTGCAACACTGTGCCCCACTCTTGGGCAAAAATGAGCCCCAAGGAAAGTGGGAAGCCAATTCCCCTCCATCCTTTCCTGTATTGCCTTTTTCCCTCTTTTAATTTTTCTTTCAAATTCAGCCTCTGTCCTGAAAATAGCTCATCGACTCTACTTTCTATTCTTTTTTGCTATTTAATCAGTCCTCTGGAATGTTTTCAGCTGGAAACATCACAGGACCAAACATTTAGGATTAGAAATTATCTTAAATATCCCCTAGAACTAACTACTGCCTCCTTTTCAGATGAGGAAGTCAAGACCCAGGCAGGTGATGAGATTTTTTTTTTCTCCAGACCCACAAATGATAAGGGAGTATTCTGACAACAAATCCAGAGCTCTGCCCATTTCAATAACATTCTGCTTACTGTAGGAAGTTGTATAGAGGGGAAAAAGGCCATGACATGCTATGCTTCCCTGGACTTCCCTCAACTGTATATTAATCATTGTATAACATTAGGTTTTATATATATAGTATAATAATAATAAAACTGCAAAGTTGTTGCTAGAATCTAATGAGATAATATACTTAGTGGACTGAGTAAACCTTAGAGGTGGAACAATAGAGTAGTCTGAGGAAGAAGAAATCATTTAATCAATCAACAGGCATTAACTAAGTGCCTACTATGTACAACTGAAAAGAATCCCTACCCTTAAAGAGATTACAATTTGGACAATTCTATCATTCACTGCATTTTGATGTATGTTCTTTGTTCTTGAAGAAGTTCATGACATCAGGGAGGTGTTGCCAAGACAAGCACATGAATTGGATTTGAGAGGGGGGGTGCTGTACTAAGTCATCAGTCTCACTTTCTCCTCCAGAGTCATCTGGGTCCAGTGGCCAGAAATGAATCAGGATGACTGGAGATGGCCCTGGATGCAAGATAGGGTTAAATGACTTGCCCAAGGTCACACAGCTAGTAAGGATCAAGTGTCTGAGGTTACATTTAAAATAAGATCCTCCTGACTTCAGAACTGGTATTCTACCCACTGTGCCATCTAGCTGCCCTAACCTTATGTGTATTACTAAACATAAATAGCATCTTTTCACTCCACATTCTAGTCTGAGTATCCAGCACCCCAGAGTCACCGGTGTCCTTACTTGGTCCTCACAGTAGACAGTCTATTTCTAAATTCTGGACATTTTTCTCTCTCTTATACCTGGAATGCTCTCCCTCCTCATCAAACCTCCTGGCTCACTCCAAATCTCACCTTTTGCAATATGGCTTTCTCAGGTCTTTTTCCTTAATCTTGCACCTTCCTTCTAAGGTTATCTACACTTCAGTCTGGTGGCTGGCTTGTTTGCACCTAATTATTTGTTTTTTTGCTTCCCCCCATTAGAAAGAGCTCCTTGAGACCAAAGTTATTTCTGCTTCCCTCGGAAACCCCAGTGCTTATCACAGAACTTGCCATGTAATAGGAATTGAATAATTGCTTGTTGACTTGGGAAGGTAATTTGGGGAAGTTGAATGCAAATAACTTGAGGCAGAAATATACCAGTAAAAGAAAAGAATGATGTGGACCTGTAGGATACGCAGGTGCAATCCATTAAAAATACTCCTGCCCAAATTAACTCTATGAAAATAGATGGCATTGACCCTTTCGTTGCCTCTGACCTGTTTAATATATGGATTCAAGCAAAGGAATGGAACTCCAAAGTAGCTCAACGGAAGTCAAAGTTGGAACATGAACTGGCCCTTGTTCCGGTAACTCAAACAGGAAGAGAGGGGATTGTGCCTCAAAAACAAAGAATGTTTCAGAAAGAAAGGGAGGCTTTCATTATTACCCTCCTTCCCAAAATGCTCTCTTCTCTGTTCAGAGACCTAAGAAGGCAGAGGTCTTCTCACTGGTAAGTATCTCCAAAGTATCTGGTATATATCTCTCATGTCCAGTTTTTTAATCTTCTTTTTTGATGTTGTTTCTTTGGTGTCTTTCCCATTGAAACTCATCCTTAAGAGAAGGAATGAGATTTTGGTTTTTAGTTTTTCTTTCTTTGTAACCTTAGCACTTAGCACAGTGACTGCCATATAATAGGCACTTAATAAATGTTTGTTGATTTCTTTTCATAATCAGACATAAGAGTTAAGATAGCCCCCAAAGTTAATACAGTAGCTCAAATTCAGAACAAGGAATAAATGACTAATAACAAATCTTTTTTTTCTTTTCCTTTAGCTATTGTAAGGGGATGGGTTTAAGAGATTTGCCTCAGGTCACACAAGTTTCTGAGATCATATTTGAACTCAGGTCCTCCTGACTCCAGGGCCAGTGCTCTATCCATTGCACCACCTAGCTGCCCCAACAAATCCTTTTCTAATAAGCAATCAGGAACAGAGGGATTACAAACATGAAGAATAAGGTTCAAATCCCAGACCTGACACTAATGACGGTAAAATCATTTTTAGCTGTTTTGATTGTCCTCAACTGTATATTAATCATTGTATAATATTAGGTTTCAAATATATATATATATATATATATATATATATATAGTATAATAGTAATAATAATAAAACTGCAAAGTTGTTGCTAGAATCTAATGAGATGATATACTTAGTGGATTGAGTAAACCTTAAAGCACTTTTTAAAATGTTAGTTATTATTACAATTAAATGAAAGGGTTGAAAAGAGGCTGCTGGGTCTGCTAAGATGGGAAGAGAGTAGACAGGTTTTAAAAAAAAGGAGTGAGTGGGCAGTGATGCCGAGGATACCAGAGGTAAGTCTTTATGTACTTCATAAAGTTATCTCCCCTCTTCACTCAATAACAGTATAAACTTGAGTTAAGTCAAGAAAACTGATTATAATATCTCAGTGCAATCAGAGAAAGATAAGCAAATCATATGTATTGGAGTTTTAGCTTCTTGGGAGTGGGGTAAATCTAAGCTTCTTGGAAAGCATCTTCAAAAATATTCATTTCTTTTTCATTTTGGTGTGCTTTGTTATTTAAAAGCTACATAAAAATCAGGATTTTGGTTTCTCCTACACAGTTGGTGACAAACTATCAATTCCAAAGTTCCTGCACCCATAGGACCTGCTGATATTGCTAATCACTTGAAGAGCCCTTAAAAATATCTTCAAAGATGGATGAAGATGGAGGATCTAACTTACTGCTATGTAACTAAATGTTCTTGTAATTTTCCAGTCTGTACATATATTATTGTTGATTTGGGATCTGACACACTTTGTTTACCTTTTAAATGCCTCTCAGTTCACCTTTAATAACCCATTTCTTTGCCTTGGCTGAACTATGGCCTCAGAAAAATAAGGAGGAATAGGGCTGGGTGAAAGGTTCAGTGAACTAATCCACACCTGGTCCATGAAAAAAAAAAGAAAGAAAAAAAGAACAGAGTCTCATATTTTCCATACTGAAACAAGTCCCTTTATAGGAACCAGCTTTGGATTTAATTGCTAAGCTAATTCTCATGACTTGTGATCTCTTCACAGGCATCTTCTAAAAGTTGGGCTTGTGGTGGGAATGATAGGGTTAACCACTTAATAGAAGAACTTTATTAAAGAAAAAACAAAACAAAACAGAGTTTCCACTTTGATATCATTCTTGAAGACAACTGACATCACAATTAAAAGATCTGGGTCATTTCTAAGACCAAAGGATTGTGGATTGAGAACAGGATGAAGGGAAGAAGGAAATAAACATTTATTAAATTGCTACTATATACCTAGAAGACTGCTAAATACTTTATAAATATTATATCACTTGCTCCCTGGGAGAAGGTGTTATTATCATTATCTGCAATTTATAGTTGAGGAAACTAAAGCTGACAAGATTTAAGTGACTTGCCCAGGGTCATGTAACTACTATTGGAGGTTGAAATAGAACTTTAAGCTTTTCTTTATCTATTAGAGTACACACACATTTTCAGATTTATTTTCCCTAGGTACTGATTATATTGGCTTTTTTCCTCTTTTTATTTTCATTTTTTTTTGTCTTTAAAAACTATTACTGGTTATGTGGGACAGTTCTCTTGGAAAAGAGAGGGAAGAAATGCTGGGGAAATTTATGATGAAACATAAGAAATACATCAATAAATATTTATTTTTTAAAAAAGAGTAAAAAATATGACTTGACAGTCCAGTGCTTTCAATACCAACTCTATTACTTGTTCCCTATGTAACTTTGCAGAAGTCACCTAGCCTCTTGGGGTTTCAGATTCCTCCTGTAATATGAGGATGACCTTTCAAAAGGCCCTTCTCACTGAAATCCATGAACTTCACTTATAGTTATACCAGTTAAGTTTAGATCTTCTAACTTTATTTAGTAAATGCATCCACTTTCGATGCTTTCATTATATATATATATATATATACATATATACATATATATGTAATGTTTTATTTTCCCTGCCTCTAAGAATTTTTTTCAAAGTCACCAAGCTTAGTTTTACTGAGCATGAAAATACAATTTTTTGACTTAGTTTGGTTGGCATCATTCTGAGGATAGATGAGTATACTACTAGTGAACAGGTGTTATGGTGATAACTGGATCAAGGGACTGGGGGAGGGAACTTGATGATCAGATTATCTGTGGATCATAGATCTAGAGTTGAAAGAACCTTTAAGAGTTCATTAGGTCCAACTGTCTCACTTTACAAATGAGGAAACTCAGAACTTTAGAAATTAAGCAGTAGATTGGAGAAATGAAGGTTAGACAGAAATGAGACCTCATGTAGGCACTGTGTCCTGCCTTTGCCATTCCTTCACAGAAATGGGCAGCAATGAGACTGGTCAAGTTGAAGAAATTTGTTTCCCAATTCTGCTTCCAAAAGCTAAAACCAAAATACTTTAACAATAATTGTATATGGTAAGTCAAAGGGTTTGAGGTGAACGACCCAAACATATAACTGAATGACTTTGAGAAATCACGTTGAGATAGCAACTGACAAATCCTTCAAGTTGCTTTTAGCAATTAGTACCTTTCCATATCTTTCAATCTAAATTTTCACAGGATTAAAAAATGATTTAAGGATCATATAAAGTCTAAAAAAATTATCATTAAAAGAAGCTACTTCTCAGTTGTCTTCTTCATTCCACCTAAGACCTAAATTCAAGAATTCTTACCTCTCCCCCTAAAATGCCCCACCTTTTTAGCATGATTCCTGTAGATCTTTTGGACCAAGTAGGAGGAAGGTGGGGTGCTCTTGTTCACAAGAGCACATTAAGTAAATGGTAATCTCAAAGGCTGGCATCTAAAGACAAAGTTTCTATGTGGAAATACTAAGAATTTAAGTAAATAGTCCCTCTCGAAAAATTCTAAAGTAACAAAATGCTGTATTACGTAATAGAACAAGAATAAGGTTCCTTTTGGGAAGGAGATTTGGACATCTGACAGTTGGTGCCTTGGACATTACTCCATACAGTAGGCTTGATAATTTCATCTTTAAAATCACAGATTCAATGCGCAAAAATTCTACTGCGTGCTCAAATATATATCTGTATATAGTCAATACTCAAATACATAAAGTATTCAAATACAATACTCTAGCTACTATTTTGGTACTTTTCTCTACAATTAGTTATTTTCTAAAATGCTTGAGTGTAACACGTCCCAAAGAACATATGTTCTAAAGAAAGAAAAAAGGTCTCTAGAATTAATACACAATGAAAAATAAATTTAAAGCAGCCTTCTGGTCTGACATAAGAATATAAAAAATGATATGAGCAAGAACAGCTTAGTTTACATACTTTTCAATCACAGCTGCTGCTCAGAAACCACAATACCTTTAAAATGACATTTAAAGGAAACATATCCAGTGTGGCTTTGGCCATTGCTACCCAAAGTTAACAATGAATCTTTGAAGAACAAGGATGTCATTATTATTATTATTATTATTATTATTATTATTACTACTACTAATAATAATAATATTATTACACTTCATACAATGTTATATCCTGGTACAATTAAAAGAAAAAAGAATTATAGAGAAATTCATTTATAAATAATCTAGTGATATGCAGAATATACTGCAAATTATTCTGCATGGTATTTTTTTAATCACCAAGATTAGATGTCAAAACAGAGTTTCAGGGATAGAAAAAGCAAGTCCCATCTTCTTGGTTAATATTTAATTGGGTGCTAAAGATTCCTCATAGAGGACCTGTGAACCATCACTGACAGCTACACAAGAGGCTCCTATCTCTACGAGGGACACAGGCTCTTTTCTGAATAAACTAAAATAACATAAAATTAAATCAGACCATTCAATTAATAAATTACTTTAGTAGACCTTGCAGCCCAAGCCCTATTTAATTACATAATTTAAAAAATATTTGCACACTGCAACCACTGAGATTGGCTTTGGGGTTTCATAATACACACTTAACACTTGAGTTGGAGAACAAATTTATTTAATAAATGCAGAGTTAAGTGCAATAAGGCCATTCCACTCAAACTGCAAAATCACTTAGCACATCTTCAGAAAAAAGCAAATAAACTTTTCCACCATTTAAATGTATGTTACCGTGGCATGTGAGAAGAACCATCTAACTTTCTGCTCTCTCCCTCTCCCTCTACTATGTTCCTTATAAATCTGAGCTATTGAAATAGCATCTGCCTAAAGTTAATGGCTGTGTTACTAGTTGAGGTTATACTATGGAAATACCAAGAGAAAGACATTAAGGATTGAACTAGTTTGAAGTCCACAATAAAACAAAGAGAAAGTCATATATTCTGCTATTCTCAACAGGATACCAATGAAATCGCAGGTATAGACCCTATCACTATCCCTCTCTAGTTCTTAGAAATTGACCCTGTATAAATACATATGAATGTGATTATTATGTCAAATAAAACTTTCCACTTTTTAAAGCACATACAAATTTTAAAAAATAATGGAGATTTTAGTTTAAAAAATAAATAAATAATAGGGGAAAGAACCTAGCTACATCTCTAATTTCAAAGAGGCTAAATCTTTTTTGGTCTAGGTATTCTCCTCTACTCTTACCTAATATATCTTCCCATAGCTGAAATCTTCAACAGTAGAATATTTTGCCTGGGTCTAAAGACTTCCATTTGTTTATTTTTTAAGATCTGTGGACCATTTCTTGTGTCTTTGCTTGTGACATCAAAAATGAGAAACCAATCAGGTTAGTAAGCTACTGAGGTTGGATTTGAACTAGTCATCCTAATTTTAGGTTCAACCCTCTACACAGTGCACCACCTAGCTGTACCACAGGAAATAGCAAATCTAAAGATACAGTCAGGAGATGGAATATCACTTATTTCATATTTGCTATCAGTAAATAAGCAAGCATTTACTCATTGTTTTCATTATGCTAGGCACTGTGTAAACACTGAAAAATGAAAGTAGTCCCTTCCTTTGGGAAGCTCATATTTTAATTGAGGAGACAACATAAATAGCTAGGTATGTGATAAGTCTCAATTAGTATAAATAACAAATTCTAAGATGTGGTTGCATACATTTTAAATTTGCACTATTTGAAGTTAATAATTACAAATAATATGGCTATCTATTACTATCCAATGGAAATATACAGGGCAAATTCAAATAAGGCAACTATTTGATGGGATTCATTATTCCTCTAAATAGGACCTAGCTATATACAGAGGAGACTGGAAGCCAACTAAACTACAAAGGGAGATCAGCAGTTAGGGCCTCCAGCAGAAAGGGTGAGTGACAAATGAATGCAGGAAAACTCAGAGGCTGAGGTCGACAAGCAGAGAAGTTCTAGCATTATTAATTACAAAATCATTGCAAAGACACGATATGAAAGAGATGGAAGTAAAGTGGTTGAGGAACAACAAGTAAAGAAGCCTACCTACACTGTAATTAGAATACAGAGGAGTAGGATAGGAGATGATTAGAAAGGGGCTACGTTGTGAAGAACTTTACATGCCAGAGGACTTTACATTTAATGTATGGGAAATAATAGGAAATCACAGAGTTCCTTGAAGTGGGGAACAGCATGGTCAGTCCCACGTCTAAGGAAAATCAATTTTCAATGATACTATCACCAACATCAATGAAGGATTCCCAAAATAGAGTCAGCTATGTAACAGCTATAACTTTTAAATCCAGTATAAACCCAGATGTAAGAAATAAAAGCTTTATCATTAGTAATATTCAACACATAAAACACATTGATAGGAGGGTAGATGATAGATAGATAGATAGATAGATAGATAGATAGATAGATAGATAGATAGATAGAAGAAGATGATAGTTAAATAGATAGCTAGATGAATAGATGGATGGATGGATGAATGGATGGAAAAAAAACACATCCAAAGTACCTAGACTTGTATGTGCCAGTTCTGTGCTAAGTTCTAAAGCTACAAATAAAAACATGCTACTACATTATCCCTCCCAGAAGGATAACATGTAAAGAGAGAGGTGTGAATGCATATATGGTCATATGGCTGGAAGTATTCAGTAAGTGATTGTCAAATTTCATTCCATCCTGGTGTTTTACCATGTTGATAAACTGCAAATTAGAGAAGGTCAACTAAGATGATGGAGAGGCCTTGAGTGCATACCATATGACCATAAGTTGAAGAAAATGGCTAAGTTTAGTCTAAGAAGAAAAGAAGGTGGAGGGAGGAGATGAAGTGGCCTAAAGAGAAGAAACTGGCTTCTGTGTGACTCAGAATGCAGCCCTACCAGCTATGGGAATCTTAATCTCTCTCTCTCTCTCTCTCTCTCTCTCTCTCTCTCTCTCTCTCTCTCTCTCTCTCTGTCAGAAAAAGAGAGACACACAGACAGAAAAGGAAAGATTTTTTTAGCACTTAGATCCTCTAGATTTTAGCAATTAGATCTGCTCAAAAGTGAAAAGGGCTATCTCAGGAGGCAGTGTATTACCCCTCACTGGAACTCTTCAAACAAAGGCATGATGGTTATTCAATAATTTGTTGAAGACCTTCCTATTTACATATGGAAATGGCCTCCATGGCCTCTGAGATCTGCCCAATTCTGGAGAATCTTATGATTCTTTCTTATTGACCTTTCTGAAACATTTGGTACTGTTGACCACCTCCTCCTACTTAATACTTCACTCTTTATGCTTCATGTCACTTCTATCTTATGATTTCCCTTCTACAAGTGTCAGCAATATTTCTTATTCATCATTGCTTTTTCTTCTATTTCCTATCTTTTTATGATAAACATCTCCCAAATCACTATTCTTGTTTCTCTCTCTCTCCATTTTCCCTTGACATCAAATTGAGTCCCACAATCTAAAAGTTTGTGCCTATGTAGGTGTTTCCTTGATCTGGGTCTTATTCACAATCTTCTGTCCTGCCCAAAGTTTTCAATTTTCACTTATATAATAGACATCTACATCTCTGGAGACCTTGTGAAAAATCAATTGCAATATTCACTATGTCCCAAATTGATCCATCTTCATTCCCAAATCTCTCCTTCTTACTTACCT
Source organism: Macrotis lagotis (assembly GCF_037893015.1). Taxonomy (NCBI): domain Eukaryota; kingdom Metazoa; phylum Chordata; class Mammalia; order Peramelemorphia; family Peramelidae; genus Macrotis; species Macrotis lagotis. Next base: position 161,340,909 of record NC_133665.1, on the reverse strand, counting down.
CTTTTGATTGATGCCACCCCAAATCTACAATTCAGAAATCATTTTGACCCCTCTTTCCCACCTCTTCTAAATAGTGTAACAACTCCTATACATTTTACCTTTGCTGTGTTCCGGGTCATTTTTCTTTTCCATTCTATTCAAACTACCATCCTCTATTCTCATCAACATTCATCTTGACTATTTTTGTTACTTAGTTGGTCTGCTTAATGTCAGCATCCCTGTTCTGGACATTGGTTTCCTTATACTTGCCAAAGAAATCTTCAGCTAGATAGACACAAAGAATAGAATGTGTGACCTGGTCTCAGCCACTTACTACTTGAGAGACTGTGGAAAAGGCATTTAAATTCTATCTGCCTCAACTGTAAAATTTGAAGTTAGTTGTAAAATTAGTTTTGACGTTAAACTTCACAAACCTTAAAGAGCTCCATAAATGTTATTATTATTAATAATATTACTTTCATGGTCAAAAATAGTCAGTAGATCCCTCTTTCTCACTGACTAGAAGACGCTTAGCCTAGGATCCAAGGGCCATCTCAATAAAAGCCTCTACAACCTCCTGTCTTATTTCTCATTAATTCCATTCATATCCATTTGTTAATCTGAACTGCCTGTTCTTCACTAAACTCATTTTGCCTTTTCCAACCTTGATGCATTATACCTGAAATATATTCCCCTCCACAGCTCTGATTGTCCCCCTTTAAGACCCATCATAATAAGTAGTTATTCCTCAAACTTCTCAATTAAAAGTGTTCTTGCTTTTCTCAAATCTCTCAGGAAACTCTGACATCTTTTATATATTCAATCATATTATAACTTGAATTAGAGTCGATCACTACTAGATGGGAAACCATTGGAGTTCAACAAAGTTTTCTATTTTGGGGCATACTTCTAGTATCTATACTATACTATCTTAAACATATTAGGTGCTTAATATATTTGTTTAAACTGAATTCTTGAAGTACTTTTTAAGGTTGTCAGTTTTTGTTCTGCTTATACCTTTTCTAAGAGTGATGCTTGTTATCAACACTACTGGAAAAAAAGCACTGAACTGAAAGTCAACAAGTCTACTTTCTCATCCCAGCTGTGCCCCTGGCCAGCTCCGTGACCCTGGGCAAGTCATCACATTTCTTCACTTCGATTTAGTGACTGAAACTAAGAAAACATTCTGTGATATTTTCTAGGAAATAATAGAGGATTTTGTTGTTTGGTCACCTTACTTATAATACAGATTATACTTTTAAGTAGTTTAGTCCAGATTATCAATTTAGACAGATTTGGTTATAAATAGGTACCTCTTAGAACTTGTCAACTAATGGCCAAGTTAAAGCACTAAATTACTAAACATAATGATTTCAAGAAGCATTTCTTTTGAAGTTCCTAAATTGCATTAATTTTTGATCCCCGTTTTGACCTAAGCAAAGTTGACCAAGAGCCACGAACACTCTACTGGTAACCACCTTTGGACTAAGTGCATATAAAGAATCTACTAAAAAGAACATTAATTTTTATGAAACATCTGCAGGATTAGGATGGAGAAAAGAACACCAGATAAATGAATTCTTTGTCTACCAAATATCAGTCAAACTTTAACACTTACCTAAGAAAATGTGGTGATTTATATTTTGCTGATAGGAAGCTATATTTTTTCCACAGATTGCAAAATGAAAAAAAAAATACCCTCTTCATGACCAGTATTATGCCTTTCCTTATTTTAAATAAAGAAACTCCTTTTTCATTATGCTTCCCCTCCCTATTTGAACTGCCAAACAATCTGGCAAACATTAGCAGAGGAGGCAAAGGCTACACAGAAAATGCCATTATCCTGCCCCTTCAAAGAAAAGTCGAAATGTGATCCTTTGCCACCTGATCAACTGAAGCCTCATATTTAGAGTACAAAAGAGATTTATTGCTAATAAAAAGGCATTTCTATTTAGGGGACTTGTCCTTTAGTCACCCTCTGAATTCAAAAGGTGTTGTGCCAATGTCATAAGTATAACACTGGATTTTAATCCACAAATGCAATGCAAATTTCATAGCATGATGCCAAAGTGGTATTTTAGATTTTTGTTACACTTCCCAGATTGACTGCAAACCACAGGTGTGTGGAAGTGTGTTCTGTGCTCTTGGACACACCCAAATTTTTAATGTCTCAAAAGAATCGGTAGTTTCCATCCTCATTTTAAAAGTTTATATTCTTAAGAAGAGCCTTTTATCCAACTTAATAGAATAATCGAGTTTTTCCTTTTTAGTTTGTTGAATGAATAAAAATAATGTTGCTAAAGTTATATAATGTTCTCTTACAATTGATAGAGGCCTAGAATGAGGTCAATCTATGGTCAAATTTGAACTCAGACCCTTCTAAGCTATGTGACCCTGAAATAGTCTCTTTTTTTTTTTTGCAAGGCAAATGGGGTTTAAGTGGCTTGCCCAAGGCCACACAGCTAGGCAATTATTAAGTGTCTGAGATCGGATTTGAACCCAGGTACTCCTGACTCCAGGGCCGGAGCTTTATCCACTGTGCCACCTAGCTGCCCCTCTGAAATAGTCTCTTAACTTCTCTTTTGCTTCAGTGTCCTCATATTCAAAATGGGGATAATAATAATAATAATAATAATGATAATCTGTTTCTTTCCAGGGTTGTTGTGAGACCAAATGAAATCAAAATGTGATTAGCACAGTACTGAGCCCCTCCCCTTCTCTTTCCTTTATGGTTAAATATTCAATAAATTTTCACCTTAAATAAATAAAAACTGGGAGTGTACTTCCTAATAAAATGTTCTTTATAATGCCAATGTTTCATGCTAATGGATAATCAGCTACCTCTAAAAAGTTGTCACTACTTCCTTTTTACACTCCTAGCCATCTCTCTTTAAAGAACAAAGAGATAGGAGAAGAAAGTGGGTCCTGAAATTACGGAATATAATTCTAGTTCTACCATCACATGACCCAATGCCTAGATATCTAAGCTCTGTATACTTTATTTCCTCTTATAAAATGATTATATGGTAGTTTCTTAGATGGACCAAGACTGGAAAGGGCATTTTATTTAAGTAAATTTCTTAGATCCCATATAAAAGTTGCCCACTGTTCTCCATAGGTCAATTCCAATATGATGCAATTGAGCCTACCATGTAGTCTTGGATTATATGATTTAGCCATTTCAAGAGCAAAACTGTTGTACTGCTAACAAAGTCCAGCATGATGTATGAAAAGGTTCAGCTGTCCAAAAAGCAATCAATTTGGTTCGGATTCTTAGGGTACTACTTACACAGTACTCAAAATCTTAATAAGTTGTTCTTCCAAACATCTCTATAAGCTTTAAAGGAAAAGTGGCATTTATATTTTATATTTAAGGCAACAAAATAGGATATAATCAAATCAACTAAATGGACTTTGCACATCTTTAAACTGTTCATGTACAAGTATACTCATAAGTCAAAGTCAATGAGTATGACTTACTTTCTCCATATTTTAACACCCTTAATATCCCATCACATAGATAATTAAAGGTGCAGGCTATTCATTCAAAACAACATGTTGGGGCGGCTAGGTGGCGCAGTGGATAAAGCACCGGCCCTGGAGTCAGGAGTACCTGAGTTCAAATCCGATCTCAGACACTTAATAATTGCCTAGCTGTGTGGCCTTGGACAAGTCACTTAACCCCATTTGCCTTGCAAAAATCTAAAAAACACAAACAACATGTTAAGCACCTTTAGTGTATAGTACCTACTGAGCTAGGTATTGGAGCCTAATGAAGTTATAAAGATGATTATGACCTGGTCTTGACCCTCATGGAACTTCTAAACTAGCACAGATGATACAGGACATATACAAACTTCCATTTAAAGGGGGAGTCTTAATCAATCATTTTTTTCATTTCCTACTCCTTTGTATTTCTCTATTCTGATCCCTTCTTCCATCCCATTTCTTAACTTTTCAACTACCTTTTGTGTGTTGTTTTCCTCCATTAGATTGCAAACTCCTTGATGGAGGGGTTGTCTCTCTTTCATATTTGCACCCTATGTTTACCATAGTGCTAGAATAGACTAGGCATTTAATAAATGTGTACTGATTGACTGGCCAATCTGCAAAAGTATTTCAAACAACAAAACTACAGAGTTGAATCTTTTGACCAGATCTGTAATTGCATTGGTTTAAAGGGGAAAAAAATGATTTTAAAAGATATTTTTTAAATTTTTATTTAAGGCAATGGGGTTAAGTGAATTGCCCAAGGTCACACAGCTACGCAATTATTAAGTGTCTGAAGCCACAATTGGACTCAGGTCCTCCTGACAATAGGGCCAATACTCCATCCACTGTGCCACCTAGCTGCTCAAGAATATAATTTTTTAAAAAAATTTTGGTCATGAAAACCAAAGAATACAAAACGACCCTCAATGCTCTCTGATCCTATTCTTTTTCAACAATGATAGAAGGGGAAGAAAATACAAAGAATCAGTTTTTAAATGATCTGTGAACATTCATTTAATATTGATACTCTAAATCTATTCTATTCAGTTTTGCACCATACTCTCCTTCAAAACACTGTAAAGGTTAATAGAATAGACAATCATGAGACAGATTAGGTTAGTTTTTACCCAACTAATGAAGATTTGTTGCCTATTAAGAATACCCCATATATTGGATATGTCTGCTTGGCTGAGGAGCCAAAGGGATAAAGCTAACAGTTGTGGAATTTTGACTGAATATTCACTGATACTGCAACCCAAAGTGATCTGGTGATCTGGGAAAGCCCTATTTGCTAAAAGGCCAAGATCTACTATTGTATCCGGTCCAACATCAGTCATCCTGTTTCTAGTATATCAGGCTCCAAGGTTCAGGTGATTCTGGAAGACATGGTGGGAATGGTGTCTTTTCACAATACCCCCTCATTTTAATTCTTGTTATCATGCCATGGTCTTCTTCAAGAAGGAAGGACATCTAACTTGACGTCTAACTTACTCTAAATATGATGTCCTTTTCTAATGACTACTGAAGCAACACATTAATGTGGGAACTGAATAAACATGGAAACCTTTGCTAAAAATGAAATAATAATAATAATAATAGCATCAATAACATAATAGTTAATAAAATAATTATTGTTATTAATAACAATAGTAGTAGCTGGTATTTATATAGAATATTTTTATTTTTTAAATGTTCTATACACATTATTTCAATTGATAGAAGTTTCAGAAGATATATGACACGGCAAAATCAAAGGATGGATAACTGAGACTTCATAGAGAAGAAAATTAAGGAGTGGGTAAAGTTGCCTCATCATATACCCACAGATGGCAAAGAATGCATTAAGGGACACTTGGTGATCTGAAATGTAGAATCATGACAAGTACAAACAAGAGAACATCGGGAAGACTAGAGATTCAAAAATTTAGAAGAAAATTTGAGACCCAGGCAAACTGATGCCTCCACTGCAGAATGTTAGGGATTTTAAATGCAATAAAGGTTAGAATACTGGCCACCAGAAGATTACATTCCAATTTCCTTGACTCTGTCCTACCTCCCAATATACTATGATGCCCCAAATTTCAGATTATCTCAAAAAAAATCAAAATGTGTCAAATAACACAGTGTATTTACACATACTAGAAATAGAACAATTTAATTTCAAAGTAAAATTATTATATCTGCTTCAAATTATTTATATTTAAAATGTACTTGTACAGAAAATATAAAATATAGTAAAATTTAGAAAAATTATGTTCATTGATATAATTCATCCTTTATTAAAGTAGTTTTGGGGACAATCCCACTTGTAATTTATTAAATTTTCCCTATCACATAATAGACAATTGGTTGCCCAATGGATTGGACAATCACCCAAATAATAAGATTCAACTAATACTTCTAAATCTTCAATAATTAGAAGAACAGAAATTCATTTACATCGGACAGTCATAATCTGGGACAATGATATTTAAATCACCTTCTAAAGGCTCTTGAGTTTTGCCAAGCACATTCCTCAAAACAACTCTGTGAGACAAGTAGTACAGGTATTATTATCCCCATTTTACAGACGGAAGGGAAAGTCAGAAAAGTAGATAAATTGCCTCTAGTCCTGGAGATAGTAGACTTGGAACATAATCTTTGAGGGCTGTAATATTAGCCCTGTCAAGCTACCTTTCCACTAGGCTACAGTGCTTCCAATAGGAAAATCACATTAAAATGGTATAATTTATTATATGGGGCCAGAGGAAGGGAAGAGCATTTCCAAACTGGGGTAGGGGAGGAGCAGGAGTATATCTGGAGAAGGATGTCAAAAAGGCAAAGATGAGATAGGGGTAGCTTAAAGAGAAGAGAATATAACCTGAGTACTGAGAATTTTATTCTCACCTAGTCTTCAGAAATATTTCTTGCTTCTATTTTAATATGCTGCTACCACAATCACTTAAAGAACCAGTTTCAACTGATAAGTGCTTTCCTTTGCTTGGGGTTGTGGGGTATATGGAATAGTGTTTTAGTTGATATATGGTAGAAAATAAATAAATTGGAAAGAGATGTGAGTGACGGTATAGGATTCTTAGCTATAGCGTTAAAGGTCTGAATGAACAAATGGACTCTATCATTCCTTCCCTCCCTGTAACCCAAAGTTTATTATATTTTAAACCTGAAAATAAACAAGTTTACTAGAGAAAATGATGCATAAATATAAAAAAATACTGATGAATTAAAAATATTGATTTTGCATACCCACAACTTGAATGAAAGAGTGGCTGGTAACATGGGAGTAAAGCCAAGGTCTCTCAAGGCCTACAATAGTGGTTTCACATTTAAAGAGTTAAACCACTCTCTTTCATTTAGGATTGATTACTGATCATTTCAGGTATTGTTAAACATTTATCTAACTTTTACAATACACCAGCCTCTTTTTATTTAGAAGAATGCCACTTGTCCAATCCTTGGAAATCATACAATCTAAATATGCTAAAAGTGTTGACTCAGGTCCCAAATTCCCCCCCCCCACCCCATAATTTGTGGCTATGAAAAGGCACAAATTTCTTTTTGAAGAATCAGGCAGTACAGTATTAGATATATTTTCAAACTTGGTTGACCTATTGGTTATATTTGCTAAACTATCCTCCCCACCCCCCCACCCTTTTGCTTCAAGGGATGACTGGTGTGTGTGTGTGTGTGTGTGTGTGTGTGTGTGTGTGTGAGAGAGAGAGAGAGAGAGAGAGAGAGAGAGAGAGAGAGAGAGAGAGAGAGTCAAAGACTGGATTGAGAAATAACACTATGAAAAGATACCAAGTAAAATTAAAAAATTTTAAAATTTAAGCCCAAAGTATGGTGCAATTTGCCAATGAATATGCATAATATGTGTCTACACATGCACACATCCCTATACAGGTTATCTCAAAGTCTTTACTCTAGTTCTAAAGTTGTGGTTATTGCTCATCCATTCTGGAAGAGGACCAAGGACATCAGGAGGGGAATGTCTTACTTGCAAGTGAATTAGTTTTAACTGATTGAGGGTTATGTGTTTTATATATGTGTGTGTTTTTCTTTCAAAGACATTTTATTTGAGGACTACAGTCTATGATCTTAGTATATTCTATACTTCTTTATAAATATGTATATAAAAGTCATGGAAGATTTTTTTTCTCATGTACTGGTCGTTCTAGGAGTATGCAAGTCAATATCCCATCACTGATCTAAGGATTAGTGGTGAAGACTGGACTTCCAAGGGGCAAATTCAGAACAGTTCCATCAAAGTATTTCCATTTCAAAGTTCAATTCTGCTTTCTCGTGTTGATGTTGAAGTGAGTTTGCGAAGTTTTGACTTCGAAGTGAGTAGAAACTAGAATGCTGACTGGCACTTGATTGTATAAATGTTTTTCAAGTATCAAGTTTGGTGAATTATAGAGATACAGTAACTCATGAAAATCATCTAAGGCAGTCATCTCCAAAGTAGGGTCTGTTGTATCCTAGGGGACACAAGGAAAAAAGCAGGATCCCACTGGAGAATGGGAAGATGGGACCTCTTCCCAGGGAATTTAATCTCCAGCTCATTCTTCACTCATTTTAGAATAATATCCCCCTTCTACCTCTGACACTGATCCTTCATGGTAGTTGTAACCTGCTTGAGATCCAGGCACCCACAAACATATACAAGCAAATTTCCTACCATCTTACCCTGACAATCAAATGTGTTAAGGGATGTACACTTTCAAAAACCATAATTTCTCTATCTTTTTTCTTTTTATTAAATAGAAATAAGAATGGTCAAACACTAAAAACTACAAGGCATCCTTAGCAAAAGACAAGTTGGTAGACTATTGATCAGGGATGGGGAACATTTTTTCTGCCAAGGGCCATTTGAATATTTATAACCTCATTTGCCTGCTATATTTTGTCAAACATTTAATTAATTCATCCCTAAAAGCTCCTAGATTTATTGAATTTCAAGTCCCGCCTGGAATTACCCTGGCAGTGCCAGACCAAATGGTTCATGGGTCTGATGTTTCCCCACCCCTGCTATAGCCCCTCACAGACAAACTTAAATTTTCTGGGGAAAAATAAAACAACTCTGATGGGTTGTAAAAGATGGGTGGCTATCAAAGGAAAAGAAGATTCTAAAAGATTCAGACATTTGGAGCTAGAAAGAACTTTAAAAGAGTTTATCTAGTCCTAACTCTTGATTTTTATGGATGAGTAAACTGAAGCCCGGAGATGATAAATGAGCTGTCCAAGGTCACTGGGATTAATTTTTAGTAGAATTAAGGAGCATGAAAGGGAATGAAAATTTTTCCTGGCTGTTAAATTCCCTTTTAAATTTTAAAAATTTTAAATGATCATATATAATATTAACATTGCCTATTATTTTTAAAAGTGTCCAAATATGGGGGGATGGGTCTAAATTTATAATGTAAAGCCACATTTACAGTTAAAAGGGGACAAAATCCAATAAGTTCAGCAACATACTATCACATGAAATGAGTCACAATAAAATACTCTCAAGGGGACAAAAGCTTTAATAATTAATAGAAGAACAGCATTCAAATTAATTAAGCATTTTATTTATTTTTTTAACCTACGAGATCTCTTCTAGCTGACTATGATACTACAAAATTTAATAAGACCACCATCAAAACCCAGCCAAACAATACTCCCAGGACCCAATCTGTCTCAGCTCCTCACATCCCCCTAAAGTCCAGGGATTAATTTTCACATGAGCCTCTGAAATTCTGTTCTGTGTTTACTTGTGTTTGGATCTGATCCAAATATTCCATGCAGCTCTCTTTGACATTTCATTCTATCGAGAAAGCTTTGGCAACTGAAATCTATTATGATGTCAAAAGGTAGCTGAGAACATAAAGTGTATCCCGCTGAGTTGATGCCGCACACTGCTAAATTTACAACAACATAAGTATCATAAAAATTATAAGAACTGCAAATTAACCACTGATTTTTAGTTCACTGACATAAATAATAGTAAGGATCTGGATAACTTCCAAACATCTTTACCAATGTTTAATTTGTCAAAATCTATTCAGTTGGATTTCAACCACAAACCTGTCCTCTCTAGTACATTATCTTTCCCATACTTACATTAGTGAAAATTAGAACCAAAATAAGTTGGTTCATTGCACTTGGGCTCTCCTCTGTTAGAAAAGTCTTCATTTTGCTATTCTCACTATTTCTTGAAAGGGATTCACCTTTTTACAATATCTTTGACCACTTAAATTTTGCTCCAATTTCCCACTTAATCCTTTATTACATTGAAAGATTCCTAAAGCAAAACTTTTTTTTTTTGTTTTCTTATTTGGGGTCCAGTATCACCACCATTGGCCAGGTACCAGCCTAGCTGGCCAACAGTTATTATGAACACAGAAGGTACAGGGATTTCATATCACAACAGAAGTGCAAAGTCAAGGATTGTTGCCTCAAATGAGATTAAGATGCTGGACCATAGTGGGTTCCCAAGATCATCACCTGACTCATATCCACACAGAGCTGAAACAGAAATATCAAAACACCTGACTTAGATCACTATATCTGCACTTTTGAAAAGGTAGAAATTTTATACTGGTTTTTTTTATTAAAAACGTGAGTTTTTTTTTCAAATTCTCTAATTCTTGGATGATATCGAAATTATAGATAAAAAGAGTCAAATGACCAGAAGAACATGAGACATCAGGTCCATGCATTTATCTTTCAATGAGCATGTCATCATCTTGATCATCTTTAGTCTCTTCGCTGCTTTCTAAGTAGAGACTGAACTTGCAACCCCATGGATCACCCTAGTATTGCTTAGTAAGCTATACAAACAAGCAGTTAGGACTGATCCTAAGAGTCTAAGTACAGTCCCCACATGCATTTGTTCAGAAACCATGCATAGCTAACTCTCTGATTAGTCTTAATACAATGAGCATGACTGAAAATCAGTCCTCAGTAGGGAAATATTTGAAAGGCACTAACTAATTCTAGCATACACTATACTCTTGCCCAAATTGGTTTATTTCACAGGTCTGTATTTTGGGGGAAAAAGCAATTTCTCTATGACAGTTGCACCTGGAGTACATCCATGTGGGCTACACACAGTAAGGACTGAAGCTTTCAGATCAAAAAGGAAAATTGCATTTTATTCTTATTTGCAAAAATAAAAAAAGCATATTTTCCCCATGGAATTGGTTTCTGTTGACTTAAGCTATGTCTACACAGGCCAAGTGAATAGAAGAGTTGAACCAATTATCTTGATAATTCTGGTCCCTTAGACTCTGCCCCTGATGGAAAAGCATGCTTGGTCTAAATTGTTCCAGATTGACTGTCTCCAGTAATCAAATCCACTGGAAAAATAAGTTGCCAATTCATCACTTCCCTTGGCCTCTGTAATGGAGCCTGTGTGCTCCAAACTATATGGAGGACCTATCCCATTAAAATAACCGTACTTTTTCATTAATGTGTCATTTTATCGAGTACCCTCAAGGGAAGTAAGTTATCAATCTTACTATCCCGTGATATGAAGTCTGCTAAGCTGCCTTTTCCCACCTCCTCAGGCAGAACCTAAATGATCAGCCCAATAAAACAAAAAGTTGCCTCTGAGCCTGTGTCCTATATAACACCAAAACAAGGGTAAATTCAGTTTGCAAACCAGCCGAACACATCTATCTCCAAAGCTAATAATTTGTTTCTGCCTTCATTACACTCAGTAAATTAAAGTATGTTTGCATTTCCACAAGTATATTTGGATTTCACAGGTCCTGCATTTCCCACCTGAGCCAAGTTCAGAAAAATTCTTTCTTGTATTCAGATCAACCTTAACCAGGCTAAGGGAAAAAAATTTAAAAGAAAAAAGACTTTCATATGTTCACAGTTAATCAAGACAGAATGCTTTACTAATAAAAATAACTAAATCTGATAATATAAGCAAAGGTATATTTATTCTTCTGCTGCATTGGACATTGATTACAGACCAGCCTTTAGCTACAATATATAGCTTATTCTCCAATTACCATTACTGTTTTTATCCCACTATTTTACTATTACTGTTTTTATTCTTTTTGTGAATTTATCTACATCAATGGCATCTTTATAATTATCAACTCAAAGCAATCAAGGTTTTGTTTTGTAGAGCTGGTTTATTTGGGTCTACTGTAAAGCCCTTAGCATCATGCCATGGGAATCATAGATCTTTAAAAGTTGGAATGATCATACACATCATGAAATTTACCCTGATTCAAATAAGGAAAGAAACAGCAGGAGAATTGAAATGCTTTTCCCAATATCACCCAACTACCTAATAACAGAGAGGGGAATAGTCCTATAGCATCAGCTAAGAGGAGAGAGAGAGAGATAGGCATTCCAACTTAGAACTTAGAATCCATGTATTCCTATGCCCATTTTATAAATGAGAAGGTACAATGCCACTCAATGAATAGCTTAGTATTATAAACATCAGCCTCACTATCACTAACAAGAGGAGAAATATAAGAAATGGAATGTGATATGCAGAACTATATAGGGAATTGTCCTAGAGGTATGAGACTCTCATTTCCTGGGATATTTGGGAACAAGTTGTTCAATTGTGTTTGACTCCTCTTGATCTCATGTAGGGTTTTCTTGGCAAAGACACAGAAATGGTTGACCATTTCCTTCTCCAGCTCATTTTACAGATGAGGAAACTGAGACCAGATTTGAACTCATGAAGATGAATCTTCCTGATTCTAGGTTTGACACTCTATCTTCTACACTACAAAAACTACCCTTAGGAGCAATATATGTCTTAATGTGCTCATGAAAACTACAGGAACTCAATTCAAAGGAATCTCAGTTTCTTAATTTTGCTTTGACTTTTTCTACTTCCTTCATAGATGGTGCATATCTGCCATCATCTATCTGGGACTTAGCGGTTGCCAAAGGGCAAACATACTTTATCTGTACTCAAAGAAGAGAGTTTAGCTTTGCCTATGTACTGAATTGATCATATTTTCTAGGACTGTACTTAAATGTACTTTAGCCACAATTTTCTCCATTGAGGGACACCATAACTTTTTTTGGTTTTGTTTTAGCTAATGCTGGCAATGCATGATTGGACACCTGGAAATAAAGAGATGCATGAAAAGGTCACTAAAACTGACAAATAACTGGAAAAGAATTAGTAGTTAATTTTAGAATTAAAAGAAAACTAATTAAAATAACTGAAGCACATGGATAACTAAAAATAATCCTATACTTTAAATGGTTTGACTTCTTGGATGTATGTGTATGTGTGTTTTTTCATTTAGTTTTTAAATCTTAATTGAAGTTATTTGAATCAAATCTATTGAATCCATTCTGCAAATGATACAGAATACATTCTCCTACCCTTTCCAAACTTACATGGGTTAACAACTCAATAAAAGCAGACTATTTTTGTGAACTTAACTATTAATAGGTGTCCAATTGGCCCTCACTTTCATACATCTTTTATATATGCAAAAAAGAGTGATATGTACAAATATCAACTTTTAGAAATAACGAAGTCTGGAAACTTCCTTAAGATTGTTCAATTACCCTGAGCCTTCAACCGTATTTATGGGAATGGCAAACTAAAAGACCTTAGGAACATTCAAGATCTTTTTGTTTTTAAAATTTACCAAGCATGTCTGTACACAGAATGACTCTCAAGTCACAGCTCATCAGGACTTAATATGTTAAGGAAAAAATGATATAATTTTTCTGCTTGTAAATAATAATGTTTGTAATTGGTTGATCTTACTTTTTAGTTATTACTTGAGCAAAGGCTAAACAAAAAAATGTTGAAGCAAAATTTTCTCTAAAAATCAGATGAGTTGAGGACAGCATGGTACAGTGGAAAGAATGCTAACTGAGACAGGATCCAAGTTCAACTTCTGATTCTGTCTTTTATCTTGGTGAGTCATCTGAAATCTCATCTCTAAAATAAAGGGGCTTTAATGTAAAGACTAACAGAATGCCTTCTGTAGGGGGTGGGAGAGGGAAGCAAGAATGGGGGGAGGGCGGCTAGGTGGCGTAGTGGATAAAGCATCGGCCTTGGAGTCAGGAGTACCTGGGTTCAAATCCAGTCTCAGACACTTAATAGTTACCTAGCTGTGTAGCGAAAAGAATGGGGGGAAATTGTAAAACCCAAAATAAATGAGATCTTTCTAAAAACAATGCAATAAAATAAAATAAAGGGGTTTTGAATCTAATGGATCCTAAGGTCCCTATAGATCCTAAATTTTGATCCTTTGGATAATCAAATGTCTATCCAACCATAACCTTGATGAAGAAGAGAGATTGGTGTGGTGAGATGTAACCCCATAGGCAGAAGTAAGAGTGCTAGAATGAAGCTGCCAAAAAAGTAGATTTAAGCTCGATGTAAGGAAAAGCTTCCCAACAATGATGTTGATCATGGGTGTCCAACCTTTTTGCTCTTCTGGGCAAGAACACCCACCAAAAACTTGTCAAGAGTCACATATAAAATTTAATATTTATTTATGACTACAATGTAACTCATTTTACCTATGAGTATAATAATAATAAAGTGAAGAATAGAAAATATAATAATAAAAATAATGGATATAATAATAAAACTTTACTTTTTAAACAAAAAAATTAGAACATGCTACTTGTTTATTTATTTATTTTTTTAGGTTTTTGCAAGGCAAACGGGGTTAAGTGGCTCGCCCAAGGCCACACAGCTAGGTAATTATTAAGTATCTGAGACCGGATTTGAACCCAGGTACTCCTGACTCCAAGGCCGGTGCTTTAAGAACATGCTACTTTTACTAAGAATACTGAGACTGCATTTTCAATACCAATGCATCTATATCTGGTTTGACAGAGTTTGCAGTGATGCAAAGAATATTTTCAAAATGCTCATCTGATGTTTTTGTTTGACTTTAACTTGTATACTTCACATGGAAAAAAGTTGCTTGCCAATAGACATACGCCCTCAAAAGATGTCATAAACACAGTATGTTTGTGAAATACTGGATATTTTTCTTTAGGCAGGTATAACTTATAAAAGTTCAAAAAGACACTTTAGGTTGCATATCTGAATGCAACTTTATACATTCTATTTGTAAATTTTCAGGCACATTGAGGTTAACTGAGAATGGAGTAGCAAATACAATGAAATGCAGCTTGTGTTTTCTAAATCTTGAAATTTATTCTCAAAATTCCATAAAAAGGGGGCAGTTAGGTGACACTAGTGGACACTGGTCCTGAAGTTAGGAGGATTGGAGTTCAAATTTGACCTCAGACATTTAATAATTATCTAGCAGTGTGACTTTGGGTGAGTCACTTAATCCCCCATTGCTTTGTTAAAAAAAAATCTGTGATAAAATAGCAATTAATGTTGAATATAGTAAAGTTGTCTCTTGCAATTTTGATGAGTTAGATGATGTTTTAAAATAAAGAGCCGAGGGGCGGCTAGGTGGCATAGTGGATAAAGCACCTGCCTTGGAGTCAGGAGTACCTGGGTTCAAATCCTGTCTCAGACACTTAATAATTACCTAGCTGTGTGGCCTTGGGCGAGCCACTTAACCCCGTTTGCCTTGCAAAAACCTAAAAAAAAATAAAGATCCTACTTCCTATATGCATATCTTTATAATAAAAAATTGTCAAAATGCACATTAATTACATGAAAGAGTCAAACCATGTTAGTTAATGGTTAAGCTGGTTTGTGATGTTGCAACTAGGGGATGTGCTCACTTGTTCTTTCATTTTCCTGTTATTTGACACAGGCCACATGAATGGACTCTGAGGGTCACATACAACCCATGGGCCTTGAGTTGTACACACCTGTTATAAATAGAAATGTTCTCTAAAGGCAGTGAGTTTCCCTTCACTAGTCATCTTTAATAAGCAAAGACTGAATAGCCATTTGTGGATGTTGTAGAGAGGCTGCCAAATCCCAAGCAGATCTATTCCCCCAAGGCTTTTAAAGTCCCTTTCCACTCTAAGCTTGAGATTTTTCTTTCACATTGTCAGTCCTCTAACAATGGACCTAACTGTAATGAAATTCAAACTAAAAAATCAATGAATATGGTCATCAGTTTAATAACTAATAAAATTGCTCTATGAAATTCTTGCCTTAAAAGTCTGATTTTCAAAATTCAAAAGAAAGTATAATAATTTGAAAGATTTTTTGATCTTCATTTTTTAACAAAGCAGAAAGAAATTTAATCATTTCAAACAGGCAAAGTACAATAGCCCCTGAACAAAGGAGATTGGACATAGATGCATGTTGATGATACGTTCAAAATTGTACACAAAACAATTAACTAACCTATAGTATTTCATTACCCAATGGCATTTTGTTTTAATTAGAAGAAAAGCTTGGACAATGACCTGTGACTTCTTGTGTTCCATCACAGGTCATATTATGAAAGAATATATTTTCCTGCCTTTTTTAAAAAATGAGTGTCTTTAAGCTTGTCACTCTCACCTTTGCTGCTCTACCTCCATTTTCTTCTCATAAACTAGCAAAAATCTTCCATTAACATTATTTCTTTTTTTTTCATGCCCTGATGTTATGCAAGTCCATTGCTTATTTTGGAGATTAAAAACAAAAATGTAGCAGCCATCCAGACCTCTCCAATCCAAAGGGAGGAGTTTCCCAAGAAAAGTCAAGTTTCACTGTTCTTTTTCCTTTCAGAACTGCTAAAATGCAGACAACATTCTTCAACCCAAATTTACAGTAGCTAAGGGAGCTAATGCCTGCAAAAATCTACTGAAACCAGGGGCAGCAGGTGTGGCAAGAGACTACCTAAATGTGTGAGGTAATGAAATGTAAAAACATGTAACTGGAAAATAAAATTTTAAGGGGAGAAGTGGTAATGAAGGGTGCCCATTCAGTAATCTGAGGAGTATTTTGCAGTTAACACTGAGTCATATCCTCCTTTTAGAAGATAAGTTTCATGAGAGCAAGAACCTAGTTCCATATATAAACTAAATTATCTCCTACAATCATTAGAAAAATGTTTTGTATACATTAGGCACTTACTTTTAAATAAAGAAAAGCAAAGTATAGTCTCTGAAAAGAGCAAAAGGAACCAACTTTGAATCCAATAATTTAATATGAGAGTTCAACTCTAGGACAGAAGTTCTTTTGAAAATTATATCTCTTTAAAATGTATGTGGGTCATCTGAAAACATGGAAAGACTTAAGCATTATAATTCACTCATATTAAGGTAGACAACCTCTCAGAAAACTTCCTGATGTTATTACAATTTCATTTTCATGTGCATATTTCTACACTGATTCCATATAAATTATACACATTCGACCACACACACATACAAACACATTATATTGGTATCTCATGAAATAAGTAGGTATGAGTAGAGCACCATACTTCCACATTCTAGTGGTGGTCCAGAGATAAATGGATAGAATAGAGATAAATGGAACTGGGAGTCAGAAAATACCTGAGTTCAAACCTAGCCTTAGACATTACAGCCTAGGTGACCTTGAACAAGTTATTTCACCTGTTTGTCTCAGTTTCCTCATCTGTAAAATGGGAAAGATCATAATAACTACCTTCTCGATTGCTGAGAGGATAAAATGAGATCATATAGGGAAAATAGGTTGTAAAGCTGAATGTGCTAGAGAAAAGCTATTTATTATTATTATTATTACTGCTATTGTTACCTAAGGGAAGACATGATTAAGAGTTGTAATAATGGATTCTAAGCTGCATCCTGAGAGGGAACATACAAATCAATGAAATTATAGATGCATTTTAGTGTGATAGTTTCATTAACAATATATAAACTCTATCCCATTTTTAAAATAGAAATCGATATTGTCAAGATTGAAATTTTCCCAGTAGCTACAAATACAAAACTACAAAATAAAAATGCAATTCTTGCCTTTCTGAAAATATTTCTAGGAGTTAGAATGATAGCTTTAAGTAATGAGGTCCCTTTTGTTTTGAGGGAGAAGTTTCAGGAAAACTAGATTGCTCAAATTAAGCATATAGAAAGTCAATACTTCCTTTTCTATCCCTATGAAGATGTATCCATAAGCATCTCTGAATTGGATATGAACATAATAACAAATGTAACAGCTCCTATTTCTAGTGAGCTTGGATCACCAAATCCATGTTTGTCTATTTTTGTAGGTATGCATATATGCATGCATACATGTATTTATATATTTCCAGTAGGATAAAATGACTAAAACCAAAATTTTCATTACAAAGAGAACATACTATTTTTTAAAGGTTTCAAGAGCTCCAAGTGGATTGAGAACCCTTTCTATAAGTGTGGTTATCTAGAATTAAAGACTAGATAGAACCAGACTTTACAGTTGTTGAATCTAAGGTAAAGTCTTCAAAAGATGAAAAGATGAGCTTAGTCATTCTTTTACAGTGGAAAATTGATCCCTTTCCTTCCATGTTATTTCTCCAATATCTCTCAAGGAATATTCATATCATAAAGCACAGGATATTAAGGACTAGACTGTTCTGAACTTCGATAGAGACCACAATAGTTTTAAAACCCAATGGGTTTTTGAAATTTAACTGACGGCTGTTTTATTCATCATGAGTTATTAGCACATCAAAACAATGTTTTTTTTTGAGTTTGGCCAAATGATAAATTGAGTTTATGTTTAAGTTTGGTATTTTTTTCCCTCAAGGTTAAATGTGGTTTTTAAACCTCTTTTGATAGCCTTAGTGCACCTATACCAAAGATTCCTTGTCATGGCTCCCTTTGGCAATCTGGCAAAGCCTACCCACCCTTTCTAAGGGTAATGTTTTTAAATGCATAAAATAGAATGTGTAAGATTACAAAGGAAGCCAATTATATTGAGATAATTATCAAAAAAATTTTAAAACAAGTTGCCAGGCCTCAGGCAAAGAACCCCTGACTTAGATAAAAATGAAACATGAGATCTGAAAAATGATCAAGTAAGGAGAGTTATAATCTGTGAATGTTCAGATTTTTGATACATGTCTGTTGAGGCTCAAACACAACAAAACCAATTCAATTTTACTCAAGAAGCATTTCCCAAATGGCTACTATGTACTAGGAAAATACAAAAACAAAACAAAAAAAAAAAAAGAAAAAACCACTGTCCTCAAGGAGCTTATAACTAAGTCACTAATTTTCAAACTAAAGCTACAATGCATTTTTTTTAAGAATAGGAAAGGAAAGGCAGTATTATTTGACTCCCAGGCCAGGATATGACCATAATGACTCACTATTGCACCACATTCTGCTTAAATAAAAATGGAAACATTCTACTTGTATGATAAAAGCTTTAAGATAACTACAAAGGTCATGCTTTTTAATAAACTCAAAATAAAAGATAAAGTAATAAATGATACAATAAAAATTAATCTAAAGGAAATAATTATTTATCCATTTAAAACTTTTTACTTATGAAATAAATCATTTTTAGCCAGGAACATTTAAATGCACTTAACCATAAATGTACATTTGTTTTGATAAAGTGAAAGGCTTTTGAATCCAAATTGCACAACGATGCTTCCACACTGATCTGTTATAACTTAGTAATCAGAGTTAACAGACTGCCTAATTAACCAAGTCTTTATTTGCCAAGATCCAAATATGGGATGAATCTTGGGCCAAGGAGAAAAATGTGATGGACATGAAATTTATTAATTCAGGAAAGCATTAAAAGCATGTGAAGTTAAGATCTTTTGCTAAACCATACTGTCTTTAATTTTAAAAATATAAATAATACCTAAAAATGAGAAAATATTCAACCAAATTTTTTCCAAGTAAAAGGTAGAAAAATGAACAAAGTCCAATCAAGGTTAGCTGTTCTCTCAAATGGATATTTTTAGCTTTATTAAACTATAGTAAAGTTTTTTGGTCTGTGTGTGTGTGTGTGTGTGTGTGTGTGTGTGTGTATGTGTGTGTGTGTGTGTTTAAACAGGTTTAAAATTATAGCCAGGGTCTCAAGAGCAGGTTTCTGATTTTGTTTTGTTTTTGGAGGAGTTGAGGATGGGATGCATTAAATAGATAGAGGTAATGATGTCTATTCTTTTTAAATTGTTGGCTCAGTGGGGGGAAATGGTGTTTGAAATCAAAACAATTCTTAAAAAATAGTGTGAGTCTCTTCTTTATAGAAAATAATGGGGATCATTTTCAGAACATCTCTACCCACAATTTTCTCTACCTTTCCAAATTCTACAGGATCTTTTTTTTTAAATTTGATTCTTTCTCTTTTGACATAAGAGTCACTTCACAACAAATGTACAAATAAATCCTCTTACAAAGTCTATCTCTGAAAAACAGTTTACCAATTGTTAACAGAAAAGAGGGATTTTCCTTTGCCTCTGACAGTATGGTGATACTATTAACCACAGTATTCGATCAGAATTTTCTTGCATCTCTGTGTTTACATTATTTACCTTGCTGTAACCACTGTGCATGTAATCTTAGAAAATCTGGAAGGCCTATCTCAAGTCCTCACAGGAAGCCATCGCTAAAGAATGTAGTAAGATTTTGAAAAGGAAAAAAGGGAAGGTTAAGAATCGTAAAAGCACAGTCTGGATTATTTGCTATAGCAGAAAGGAGGATCTACATTATTTGAAAGATATGAGTTTACTCTTGTCCCTCCAACCAACAGTTCTAAAGGAATAAACACCATTATCACTGTCTCTGGGATGCAACCTCTCCATCCCCCAACTGAGATGCTCCAGTCATCACCAATCTTTCTTTTTCCTGACCACAAATAGGCAAGGCAGAGCTGGTCTAAACCAAACTTAGATTACTTGATTATAATCCAATTAACACTGTATCATAGCCTGTCTTACACATTTCCTAATTAATTCAGGCTTTTTGTTTACTGTGTCTAATTCATGTGTCTCCTCCAAAAGCTTGCATCAGCTGATAGAAGACAAGCTACATCTGTAGCACTGTGTTCACTTATGGAATTGTTTCTGATGAAAAATGTTCATGAATTAGAAAGTGTCCAGGAAAGGACAATTAGGATGGCCACAAGTCTCAAGCTCATGTCACAAGAGGAACTGGTAAAGGGAGATGGGGAAGAAAATAAATGAGAAAGAACAAAAGAACTTGGTGGGGAGGGGAGATAATACAAAACAGTCTTTAAATATGGGGGGGGGGCTTTTAGATGCAAAGTGGCCTGTGTTCAGATCCAATCTCTAACACATAGTAGCTGTGTGACCTTGGGCAAATTACTTAACCTCTATTTACCTCAGTTTCCTCAACTGCAAAATGAGGTCATCTAGCTCACAGGGTTGTTGTGCAGATAGATGAGATAATATTTATAGAAGGGCTTAGCATGGAAAGCATATTCACTTTCTCCCTCCCAATGTTTACATGGTATAATGACACAAATTTAGTCTTGTATATGGAAAATTTTCCTAATACTCAGAACCAAGCCAAAGATTGTCTTTGCCTGTATTGTAAGTCTTCAAGCAAGGGCTGCCCATTTAGCAGGTGTGCAGTTTTTCAGTGTTGGATGCAGAGGACCCTTCACAACCCCAAATTCTAGTGCTCTTTTGTATTCTCCATGTAGCCCAGGCTAGGCACCTGCTAGGGGAGCAATATATATTTCTTCAATATAATTAAATTTCTTTTATTCAGGTATTTTCATTATGACCATTAAGTGTTGAATCTTCTAAATCAACACTGACATATTGGGTAATTCAAACCCATTTATTTAAACAGCTTATTTGAGCTCAAAAATTTTTTGAAAATATTAATTGTCTACTATGTACCAGACCTTCAGTATACAAATATAATGAATAAAAACAGTCTAGATTGATAGAATCTTCTATTCAAACATTCCATCATTAAACATAAGAATAAATAACAATAAACAATAGCCTTTATTTAAACTTAGCTTAGTTGAGCTCAAATTTTTTTTAAAAAAAGTATTATTTGTCTACTGTGTACCAGACCTTCAGTGTATGAATATAATGAATAAAACAATCTGAATCTAAAGAATCTTCTATTCAAATACCCCATCATTGAACATAAGAATAAATAACAATAAACAATAGCCTTTATGTAGGACTTTATACATCATCTCATCTGATGAAATAGTGGGGTTTTTTGAACTTTTAGTTAATATGCTAATTCAGTCCCAAAACAGAATTTTCACATAAACTTTGTGAATTAGATACTTTTAAAAATGAATACTTTTAAGCAGAAGCAACTTCCTCAAGCAACTCTAAGTTGAAAGGGGAAAAAAAAGCCCACTGTACAAAAATCTCATCCAACCGTTTTCCAAGTTGGTGAATCATCTTGGTAAAGACCCCTGTCCCTAAAATGCAAAGACCCAATCACTTACTATGAAAACACCTCATTTAGCTCCTTGGGAAAGAGGACACTCTGGTGTTTGCAGCACTTTTCACACAGGTGATTGAGCAGAACGAATCAATTGTTAACTGGTCAGAGGCTAATTTGAACTAAGATGAGAACTACAGAGTTGAGGTTAATTAGAATAATGTACCAGAAAAAACTGAATCAGAGATACAGAGAAACTGTCTTAACAGGCATATCCTCCTAGAGACAGAAGTAAGCCAATTAAGTGGATGTCCCAATTATCTGGGCCTCCCAGCAGAAAGTCATGGCAGAGTTTTATTTCACAGAGCACTTGTTCAGCAGAAGCAAAGTACCGGAATATTTGAAAAAGTAGGAAAATCAAATCAGCCCATTTAGATGGCATCCAAGTACAAAGACACAGCATGAAGCATATAAATGATCCTAAACTGAAAACATTTCTGCCAAGAGAAAACAATACCCTGAAGTCAGTTTGTGCAGATCTGTTTGCAACACAGTTCAATGGCCTTTTCCAAAACAGTAGATTATGTCTTTTTCTGAGCGCTCCCAAAATGCAGCGAGTGAGGACCACCCACTGAACACCACAGAAAAGGAGGCAAGTTAGCTCCATTTACCTAAAATAGGGGAAGAGTTTTTTTAAATTTTTCATTCTGTTTGGAAATGATTCTTCCACCTGCCATAATTATTTTCAATTCAATTCAATAATCATGTACTTGAAGACTGTATAGACTAGGTAAGAAATGGAGAATATACAGTCACAGGAACAAACCCGAATACCCTCAAGGAAGTTCCATTCTATTGTATTATGCTACTTTCTTTTTGCATCACTCAATCATGGGGAAATGGAAAATGCATGTGTAAGGTGGTGACAGTGTCTACAATGAAAACAGTTCCACAGACCTACTGGTGATGACACACCTCAGGAGCCTTGAACGTGATCATATCATAGATGGGGAATTCCAGAGATTGCCACATATGAAAGGGGACTGACCTGCAGACTCAGCCTATACAACTCTTCCTGACTCAGGAGAAAAAAATATTTGTGTTTCCTCTAGTCACCTCAGTGCAATTAATATAAATTGTAGGTACAACATTGCAACAAAAAATGGGACAATAAATATTCTTATGAAGGGGAAATTTGGACGAAATTGGATAAGGGAAATATCTTGTTGATTTGGAGTTGGCCTTTAAGTGCCAAAAAAAATCTACAAATTTGTGTTTTGGCTCCAAAGGAAAAATAATACCTTTAAAGATAAAGGTACTTCTCACCCTCTTTTCATTGTCTGACTAAAAGAGGTTCAGACAATTATTCTCTAGCTATTCCTAGGGTTCAAAGACTACATGCTATCTCTTGTATGAGACCATCTTACCCACAAGAAGACAGTTTTGGGGAAGCTTATCAACTTTAAATTCCTTGAGTTTAAGGGCTTCAGTTAGACCCTATACATTATGGTGTCATAGGCTTATGAGTTTTGCCATTGGCACCATTCTTCATGTTGCATAAAACCCAAAGAGTAGGTTTGTCAACATCAAAATAAAGTAGTCCATACTGATGAGCTTTTTCACTGTTAACCAACTTGAAACAAATGTCTTAAGTTGTAGATTCAATAAGTTATCAAGTGTCATGATGATTTCCACCTTTAAGAGAAAAAGGCAAGAAAACTCATTAAGGCAATAAATAAAAAATAGTTTGGTGATGATCTGTTCCTCTGTCCATGGTGACTCTGTCTCAAGTCTCTCCCTATGCCAGTCCAGGCTTAATGAAAGCAATCTACCTTAAATGTGGATCTGATCTAATCATTTCATTTCCCCACTCAATAACCTCCAATGGCTCACTATTCCATATGCTATAAAATATATGATTCTCTCTTTTGCTTTTAAAGTTCTTCATAACCTACCTTTCCAATCTCATTGGACATTATTCCTTCTCTTCCCATTCTGTGATTTGCACCTGCTAGGAATGTATTCTCTTCCTCCCCTCCACTTCAGAAAATCTCTCTTTTCCTTCAAGACCAGCTCAAGTATAACCTTCTGAAGCCTTTCCAGATCTCCTCCCAAATGCTAATCCTCTCCTCTAATTAATTTGCATTTAACTACCTAGCCTTCATTCCTGTTTTTATCCCTCAGTATTGAGTCATAATGAAGTAATAGGGAACCAGCCACCAAGCCAGAAAGACGTGGATTCAAGTTCAGTGCCTGACACATGCTGGCTGAGTCTTTCATTTTTTTGAACTACCATTCACTTCTATTTCAGTGAGTAAAGGAAGTATTGTACCACATTGAATATTTAATAGAACATAGACACAAAAGAGTCATGGAGTTGTTTGGGGGGAAAGTACATCAAGTTATGAATCAAGAAATTTATAAATTATAAAACAACAATAGAAGACATTTTGGTTACAGGGGAAAACATCAAGACCACTAGTGCATCCAGTGATCTCAGGGAATCACTGAGTAATCCCAATATGACCAGGCGCTTGAAGCAAAAAAGAAATTTTGGCATCCTAAGTTCCAAAGGCTGTTGAGTAAGCCAAAACAAAGGGGCTCTTAGCAAACCTTTCTCTTGCCCCCTGTAGTAAAATCAATTTTATTCAATTCGTTTTACATAATATTACTTAAAAATTCAGTAAGGAATAAGGAATTTAACAATATATTTCTTTACCTCTAAAGTACTTTTAATTCAATTTATCATGGGCATTTAACTTAATTGAACTCAGCAGACATAAACTTCTGTGTATAAGCCACTCTGCTAGTTCATAAGGATACACAGCTATATGCCTTCAAGCCTCTTACAATCAAATAAGATAGGCTGCACACATATATTTTGTTATAAATCAAGATATGATGAGCAAAGGAAAAATTCAGATAAGAGTCATGAAAAATTTGAGAATTTCCTGAGAGAGAAAGGTCACTCTCTCAGTTTGGGAGAACAACAAAAGCCCCATCAGTAGAGTAGCTCCTAAGCTAGATCGTGAGGGAAGGGAAGATGTCATCAGAGTCAGATTAGAACACATCTGGCTGAAGGAAGGAGAGGAAGGAGAATATTTAAAGAAAAGGCTAAAATTCTGCAAAGTCTTCAAAGTCAGGATAAGCAGTGTACATTGTATCTGATAAGCAATGGGGGAGCTACTGAAAATTTTGGAGCAGATGAGTAACATGATCAATGCAATTAATAAAATTACAGGAAGGATGAATTAGAAATGAAGAGAGAGGAGGACAACCACTGAAGAAGTTATAATAAAAGTCCAAGTGAAGGTGATGAGGGCCTGAGACTGCAACATTTCCAAAACTCTTTGGCATAATCCTTCAGGAATTATTCTGTTTTGATGATGTTCTTGAGGGCATTATTAAGATAATAGGTAGGAGATAAAAGAAAAGCTTTGTAGAATCAGCAGTTAAGAACTAGTGATAAGCACCTAGAAGGAAAGAGATAGCTATCAGTTTGCTCCAGTAAAATTTTACAAATGGTCTCAGATTATCACCAGGACTTCAAATATGAAAACAGTGAATGACTGCTAGGGAAGTAGAACTTTTATCTTTTTTTCATTTTTAATAAAGCTGTTTTAGGAATGGGCAAAAGCCTCATTCTTTAGACAAAAAAATAAAAGGTTGTAGAAACAAAAACTGGACCATTCAACTTTCTAATGGACCAAAGCAACCATACATTGAATTTTAAAGCAGCCACTTGGCATAGTAGAAAGTGTTAAGTTGGAGCCAGGAAGAGCTGAGTTCAAAATCAGCCTTAGATGATTATTAGCTATGTGACCTATGCTAAGTCACCTAATCTCTATCTCCATGCTTCAGTTTTTTCATTGGTAAAATGGGAATAAAAATATCTCCATAATGACCCTCATGACATGGATGAAAATCAAATGTAAAATCTGTAAAATGCAAAGTTTTATATAAATCTTAGCTAGTATTACAACACATCATATTATAATATGGTCTGTATCTGCTACTGATAGCCTAATTATTACTGAACTCACTTTACCAAAATTGCTTTGTATTTATTTGGTATCCATCTTTTCTTTACTTATTTTTTGGCATATTATCTGTTAACACCCCTTCCCCCAGGCAAATCTAGAATGTAAAACCCTTGAAGGCAAAGGATAGTTCTTTTCTATTTTTGGATGCAGGAAGATGCAAGTCCAAGTTCACCTTCAGATACTTATCAGCTCTGGGATATATATGTTCTCTTATCCTGGAGAAACACTTTTCTCACAGGGGTTATTGTGAGGATCACATGGATCAAGTCTGTAAATTAGTTTGAATCCATTAAAGTCCTACAGAAATTTCAGTTACTATATAGTAGAAAATTGCCAAAGAGAGGCTCAGACAATATGGGGTTTTTTTGTTTGTTTTTTTTGTTTTGTTTTTTGTTTTTGTTTTTGCAAGGCAAATGGGATTAAGTGGCTTGCCCAAGGCCACACACCTAGGTAATTATTAAGTGTCTGAGACCAGATTTGAACCCCGGTACTCCTGACTCCAGGGCCGGTGCTTTATCCACTGCACCACCTAGCTTCCCTGATCAGACAATTTGTTTTGAAATTTTGCAGAGGAAGATGTTATATTCAGCAGAATGGGGCAGAGACCATTTCACAGACAAGATCATATCTAAAAGGCAGAAGGTGAAGCTGGACATGTCACTAAGGCTAATAAAGGGGAAAGTTAAAATGTTAAGCCAAGTCTCAAAGACCTCTACTCAGTATGCAAGCTAAAGGACCCCATGACCAAAATGTAACACCTGGAGTCAGAAAGACTTGAATTCAAATTCTGCTTTTCACATAGAACAGCTACATGATCCTGGATTAAATCACTTAATGTCTCTCAGATTCAATTTACTCATCTGTAAAAGGAGGAGGATGATAAGGGCACCTATCCCACAGGAAGGTTAAGATCAAATAAGATAATAGCAATTAAGCACTTTGCAAAGTTTAAAGCCTATATAGAAGCTATCTATTATCATTGTTGCTACCATGCTATGTTATTACAGAAGTTATCATTTTGTTATTACTATGTTACTACTATGCATAGCAGGGATAAACCTTTGCCAAATTTATGAAACTGGAGGTGATTTATAATGCTACTGTGTATGATAATCATTGGTTTGGTGAGACTACAGATAATATGTTACATATGTCTTACATTTTGCTTAATTAAAACTGTTATTATTGTGCTAAAATGTTGACTACAATTGACCCCTTTTAGGAAAAAAAAGATGTGAAATTCCAATAAATTATCATTTATCCACAGGCATAAATGATTTTAATGAAATCAGGGAAATTGAGTTCAAAGAAACAAATGAGCATAGGTGATGATATTAGTGCAAGTACAGCCTTAATTCTTTGCTAGATAGTTGCCATTCAGTCCTTAGCCTTGACCCTCAAGTCCATCCTATTACTCCACACATATGTAAATGACTACCTACTAAATACAAGCTAATGTTTCTCATTAAGGAAGGAAGAATAATTATGAAACTCATTAATCGAATTATCTAGTTTAATCTCAAAGTTAATTATTGCTTGTTAAACTATGGGTTTCTGTTTTAATTAGTGATGTAACCCCCCCCCTCCAAAACCATATTTGCTAAAGCTCACTACCTGTTGTGAAATTTAAAAATATTTGAATGAGTTCAAAAGACACACTAATTAATGATTATAAACCAAGCAGAAGAAACAGAATAAAGAACATTCAATAGAAAAATAATTTATAAACTGAATTGTTCTTTCTTTATTGGTCTTGGATCTTTAGTCTGTTCTATATCACATACTTTCCTGCTCTTACACATGACATGTAAATTGTGCCATTTCTAATGCCTCTACATAATCCAAGATTATAAAACTTGACAGATCAATCACATCTCTTAGAGGGTAGGTTAGCTTTTTTCAACAATGCTTCAGCTAGTGATATAGTGATAGATATATAGTGATATAGTGTGGACGAAAGAGAACAAAGTAGTGATTTACCTGATCAACCCAAGGGGTTGTATAAAAGACTCACAGAGTGATTGAATCTTTCAAAGAACACTTATATATTCTTTTAACACAATAACTTTGAGAAACTGAGGGTGCACTGAACTTAATGAAGAAACAAGCTAAGGCAGGTACAATGACAGGTTAATTCAATTCAACTATCACTTTTTAAAGGACTACCATGTGAAAAACACTGCATTTGTTTGAGGAGAGAAACAAAGTTTAGATACAACTTAGGTCTAGTCTATTATTATGGTCTAATACAAGAAGAGGCCACACAGATCACTATAATACAACACCATACTACATAATATATTACAATTCAAACAAATAATCATAATAAAAAATGAGATGCAAGATATAAGTTAAGAGACAATGAAGCAGGAAAGATTCTTATTAAGTTGGAGGATCAAGTTGGGTTTTATGAAGGAGCTAGAATTTGAGCTGTTCTTTAAGGATAGAGGATTTCCTTAGGAAGAGAAATTATTTGAGGCAAAGCTATCAAGAGGGAATGATAGGGAAAAAAAAGTTAGGAAAGTTAAGGAAACATGGAAAAATAACTAACACACTAATTTTTCTAGCCAAAAGAATTGGTGGAAATGAACAAGATTATATTTAAGTTTAAAAAAAGATAGGTAAGTTGGTAGTAGACAGTGGAATGCATCAGACAAAGAAGCCTGAACTTTTACTTGATTGGGATGTGATCATAGAATTTGGGGGAATAAAAGGGAATTTAGAAGTCATGATTATACCACATATCCCTCTTTTACAGAAAAAGGACACTGGTGCAAACAGGGTTAAGGGACTTGCCTAACATTTGAATGCATGATGATGAGTTTTCCTGATTCCAAATGTACTGCTCTATTCACAGCACCATCTTGCTTCCCAAAATAGGGAAACACTGGAATTTATTGAGTAGGGAAGTGAGCTAGCTGGTCAGAATTGTGCTTAAGGAAAATTACTCAGGGGGACCAACTATTATTGCAATAGACCAGTGATGAGAGCATGAATGAACTAAGACAGTGGCTGGGAGTAGGGAGAAAGTAAGGAGGAAACATATGAAAGAGATGCTGGGGAGGCAGAAACAGCAAAACTTGGCAGATGACTAGGTATGTCAGCGGAGGGGAAAGCAAAGAGGCTGGAATGATAGTGGTGATAGCCCCATTTAATATAAGAAAATGTGAAAGATGGTTGGGCTTGGGGGAAAGTCAATGAGTTCTGTTTGGGCCATAATGAGATCCCTATGGAATAGCCCACTTGAAATGCCCAATAGGCAATTGGTGATGCAGAAATGGAGCTCAATGGAGAAAGCAGAAAGATTAGAGTGGATAGTGAGAAAGTCAAGATCTTGGACATACACTTGCTTTTCTCCAAGAACTATGCCAGGCAAGAAACAATAGATGAGAAGCAGTTACAGAGAGAAGAAACATTGATTGGACACTTTTGTTTAGGACAGGGCTAAGAAACCCAGTCCTGGGACTCAGTGCAAAGGAGCTTGTGGGAAAGTAAGAGACTGGAGATGTATACAGCAAAATGGTATGAAAGAGTGCATGGAATCCAAGTCAGAGAATGAGAAATTCACTTTAGCAATGGAATATGACAATTCTTTCTCTAAAACACAAGGCAATTAGGAGAGAATTATGATAAAAAAAAAGTTTTTAGGGGCACAGAATGCTAATTGAGGGAAGTCCCATCAGATGACTTCTATTTTCCCAGTTAAAAAGAATTCTAGGACATCTGTGATAAATTTTAGAAGAACAACAATAAAAAAATTACAGCCAACAAAAATGGTTTGGAGAAATCACCATGGGGGATATAAATGATCAATAAATACAGAATTATAACAAGACAGTCAAGTAGCAGTCAGGTGCTAACTGAGGTTTTGTGGTCTAACTGTGTCCTGGGTAAAATCAGTATGATTTTGTGACTTCCTTCATCAATGTTCAGCCACTCAGAAACAACAAAATAGGATATTTAGGGGTAGCCAGAATTCAGGATTAGTAAACAGGAGACTAAAAGTTTTGGAATACATGAAACTAGAAGCTGGCATGTAAATTCATTTAATCACTCTGTGCCTCAGTTTCCTCACCAGTAAAATCAAAATTTTATTTTAGCTCTGAATTCTTGCTCTAAATTCATGGGTCTATGATTCTATAATGTAGTTGAAAATAGAGTCAAGACTGAACTTGGTGGCAAAACAGAAAAAGAAAATAACCTGGGTTAGTTGGATGGGGTTATAAAGTTCAGGATTTATCAGAACAAAGAAAGGGAGAGGTAAAAGGATAGAAGCGAATGGTAGAAGGAATTTTCAAGTTTAACATCTTGGATAAAGAAGATATACCTCAACAGATGTTGAAATCTAAGGTTTAATCATGCTGCTATCTAACTGAAGATGGAGGTGAAATCTATTGGAGCTGAGAAAGTTGAAGAATTGTGCAGTAAACATTTCAGAAGGGTCATAAATACTGAAGGTCTCAAGAATGATGGCAGATGGTACAGAGACTCAAAATAAGCCAGAGACTTAAGTCCTAGAGAAAGTTCAGAACTGCCAGGACAATAGCAAGAGAAGATAGGTGCTGTGATGATACTGTAGTATTCTAAAGGGTGAAAGGTTAATGAGGGAAGGGAGTAAAAGGGAAAATTATCAAAATCTGTCCCTGCAAGAGTTTTGAGAAGGAAAAGAGGTAGCCTCCTTTGGAAAACATTTCAAGTAACATCATATTCAATGGGAAAAGCCTTCTTTCAATGAAACTAGGAACATGAAATAGATTATTTGAGAAAATATTTGAGGATACACAGTCAGTAAGAATGGGAAAGGGTACGGTTATGAAGAGGTTAGTAAAGTTAGCAAGAGAAGGCAGTGGTCAGGGTTAGAGTAGGTCTATAGAGGAGTAAAGCAACTCAATGGAGGTTAAAAAAAAAGGATCATATTTGTGTTTAGAGAACTAATGCTAGATAATAGGAATCAGAGAAACTGGAGGATGGGGGTTAGATTCCAGTGTGGGGGAGGGATGGTTCACTAGGAGAAATGTTTCAATACAGGAGTCTGCAAAATTTGTAATGCCAGTTCCATGAAATGGTGAAGACAACAATCCAATTCAATCTTCTGCATTCTTAGTATCTTTCTACTCTAAAATAATATATAAACTATTTAGTGGTAAGAGACAATGAACTCATCTATGTCATTGTCAACTTTACAATTCATGATAAGAGGTGAACTTCTTTGGTGGAGCCCTTACAACATTATCTTCTCTCATCTGGAATAAAACATATATTATAGTATTTACAAAATGTGAAATGTGCATGAGATGCATCACTTACCCAGAATTTTTAAAGTGGCTCACAGCCATAAAAGGTCGGGGATCACTGTTGTGTGGCATACATAATATAACAGGACAGCAACACACAGCTAGACACTGCAATGAAAAAAAAAAAAGAAGTCAGATCAATTAAGCTGTTGGTCCAGTGATGGGTTTCTTATAGGCAGGACACACAAACACCTGTATTTTGATGTTGCTTAATCATATATCTTTAGTTCTAAAATAATTTTAACCTTTTATTTAAACTTTGTAATATATGTAAAAGAAGCCCTTAGAAATATAGTAACATAAAACAGAATAAAAGTTCCCACAATCAAAATAGGAAATAGGAAAAATACATATGACCAAACTGCATTGTTTCTCATGAAATATTTTCACTAGTAGAATGAAGCAAATGTTTTATTTTGCTAATTCAGCAGAAGTGAGTCTGAGCTAATGTTATTTTTTTTAATTCTCTTTTTTTAAATTAAAAAAGAGCATTCATTTTTCCCTTCCTTCTCCTATTCCCATTTATGAGAAAAAGAAAAACAAAGCTGACCCATATAACAAATAACCACAAAGGCCAAGTTCAAAACTGTCTAGCTGCATTTTGAACTGATCACCTCTTTACTGAGAAATAGGTAGCGTGCTCCCTTATCAGTCTCCTGAAATCCTAGTGGACTGCAGAGGTCTTCAATCTTTTAACGTTGCCAAGTTATTATTCCCTACCCAGTTACATCTGAGAATGACTAGTAGCAGGAATATAAAAAATAAAAAACATCCCCCCCAACCACCCATCAAGCATTTCCCCACTAGTTATATTCTTCATTCTTACACATTCCAGTGAATAACTATTACTCAAGTGTCCCAAACATAATGAAAGGGCAGAGGACATTATGGTGGTTTCCATTTGAGTTACTGGCAAGTATACACGTGCGGCTAACCTAGTTCAGTTACATTATTAGTAGAGTATTTACTAAATCCATTTCCAAGTAAGTTAAAGTTGCTGATGGATGAACTAATTCTCAAGCACTTTCAGAAAGTTTTTGTGAATCAGTTTCTATCACATGCTTTTTTGCATGCTAGGCTGTTCTACATTGATTCTGAAGTCGATAATACAACTTAGCCCTCAAGATTACAGAAGAGACTCTCTGGTAGGTGGGAGAATGTAACGATAAAATGAATAGAAAGCATTGACTGTAGGTTTCTTATTGTATATGTGGTTGGGGGAGAGTGTGTGTGTGTGGTAATTCTGATCTTCTCTTTCAACAGGAAAAAGCAGAAACAAACCCATGAATGCGAATGTGAATTTTCAAAAACAATCAGAAAAAAAATTGAAGATGTGTGTGAAGAGTTGAGTTTTATTATTTGAATAGTCATTTATATCTAGAAACCAACTACTGGTGTGGTCACTCAGTACCCATAATCTGGGCAATAGTTATGACTATATCCCTAATTATTGGTATCTCTTACAGGCAACACATGGTTTGGCCAATGAGTTCTTTATACTTGAATAGGATTTAACATTCATAAGAGTGAGTCTCATTCCTCTTTTACAAAGAGGCTTATAGTATGGTAAGGATATGGTAAAAATAAAATAAAGTAAATACTTTTTCTAGATAAATCTCATTGGCAAAGGCTGTAATCTATCCAACTTAATTGGAGAACTCATTAATGAACAACTGTAACTACAGAAGAAGGACTATTGTCAAGGACTTATCAGAGCAATGAGATAACAAAGTTAATTATATTGTTTTCAATGGATTTACATTTGCTTCCTTTTTTTGGTCCTACATTTTCTAAACACTTGTTCTAACATTTTATGCACTTTTACTCTAAAACAAAAAGAAATCAATTGTACACTCCTAAGCAAAGGCACAATAATTACAGGGATGAAATAAGTACGATGTAATGGGAAAACTTTCTTCTTTATTATCTACTTGTAAAATGTTATAAGCCTGTACACTAGTTAATTTATGATCCATATTAATAATTTGTTCACACTTGATCAGAGGTTTAAAAAAAAGATGGTTTCCATGAATGTAGGAGGATAATTTGTAGGTCCAACTTCCCTCCTAAGGGGACAACTAACTAATTTGACACAATAACATGATTTTGATTGCAGGCACGCTAATGACCACACTCCAAGATGCTTCTGTCAACCTGTCGTTTCAATGAAAAGCAGGTTTTCTTTTATTGCCTAAGAGTATATGGGGAACTACTAATTATTCCAACATAGACATTAATGAGAATACTAGTGTTTATTTTCAAAATACTAACCATCATTTGTTTGAGATGCTAAATGATTAAAATGTGTTTCCTGAATAGAAAATATGCAGCTTTAACAGTGAACTACTGAGAAGAAGGAAGAAACTGTACTTTATAAAAACCAACATGGTCAAATCACAATCACCCAAAACCATCACAAAATAGTCAATAAATTCATGTCTGCTGTCTTCAGAATGAAGGATGCTAAGATCCAGGTAAGATCCTATTTTAGAATATCATGAAATATAGAAATGATCTGACTTGTAGTCTATTCAATTTAGCAACTTAATTATAGAAGTAAAAGACACCTAGAAACTGTTCTTGGAATGTTCAGACACACTTAAATGATCAAATTATTTTTTCCCTTATAATTTGGCTGGATCTTGGAAGAGAAAAAAAATTGCCTCATGGTAATGTTCCTTTTTAAAAAAAATCCAGTAAAATAATTGGTTTGTTTCACCAAATATTTGTTGAAATAATACTAGATTAAAAAAATCAATATAATGTACTATCACATTCTCTCCTAGATCTTGTTTCTAGCCCACTAAATCCTATACCAAAGTTCTTTCTATTTTAAATTAAATTTCTATTTTGGTAAGATAAATTTTATCCTTCTTTTTATGGTAATTATAATCCTAAAATACTTATAAAATCATAATTTCAAATGAATAACTTCAAAAAAGGTGAGCTGTATTAAAGGTATTGAAGAATGGGAAAGAATACTGTGGTAGTACAGGGTAATATGTGCCCTTTAAATTATATAAAACTCATTTCAACAAATGACCTTCCTGCCATTAGAAATAAAGCCTTCCACTATTTACCATCCACTCACATCTGATCTAATAAAGCATCAGAACAAATCATAGTATATCTTCTTTATCCATACACTCTGTCTTAGCAATCAGCAATATCATCTGTATGCAGACAATACACACACACACACACACACACACACACACACACACACACACTCAGACACCCCACAAACCCTGTTTCATCTCTCTTCTAAGTCCCAGTAACACATTACCAACTACCTGCTGAACATCTCCATCTGGATGTTCCCAAACAGAATTCATTATCTCCTCAAACCCCTCTCAACTACTTCCCCCTACCTTACCTACAGAAACATATCTCTCTGATTAATTTCCTTATTTCAGTAACTTTAAATGATAGTAAGACTACTTATTTGGAGTCAAAGGATCTGGGTTCAAGACTGCAACTGGCTATATATGAATCCTGACAAGTCATTTAACTCCTCTAGTCTTCAGTTTCTTTATGTGTGAAACGAAAATGCTGGGATGCTGATGGTTGCTTCTAGCTCTAAAGCTATGATACTATGATGCTTCAAGTCATTCATGTTCACAATTACACATATATTTCTGGCTTAATCACTTGTCTACCTCCCCAATATTCATTCAGTTGATTCTATCCATATTATCACTCAGTTCAGTTTATTTCCTTCTGTTTATATATCCACCTCCCTAGTTTAGGATTACATTATCTCTCACTTGGACTCTTTCAATAATGACATTATTAACCCCCCCCCTGCAACCAATATTTCCCTTTCCTAATCCATCCTCCACATAACTGTGCACTGATATTACTGGAGTGCAGATATAAACATATGACTTCCTTACTCAAGAAGCTTCCATGGCTCACTAGTGACTCTACGATAAAATGTGAATGTGTGAGATTTAAAAAAACCCCACAATCTGAATCCAAGCTACCTTTATATGCACTGATCTTATTTTAGTCTCATATACCTTAAATTTCGTTCAAAATTCCTTACTATTGCTTTCACAGAAATTCTCACCTTCCATTTTACGTCTTTGTCCAAATTTTCTCCAATACAGAATATAGCATCTCTATCATCTTTCACCTTTTAGAATCCTTATATTCAAATTCAACCTTCTAGCCTTTCTTTTTATATACATATGTATGTATATATATATACACATATATACATATATATATATGTATATATGTTGTCCTAAAGTCTTCTATCTTTTGTGATCTACCTCATATGATTGCCTCTTGACCATAAGACCTTGGAGGCTACTACTGCTTCTTTTTTTGTCTTTGTATACCTAGCACTTAGTAGTCTTTTAATAAATATTATATGAATTAAATAGCTATAAACTTGTGATAGAATATTTCTGTAATACAAATTTCATTATACGTAAAATTAGTTTTGCATGGATTTCTACATTTATTCATTCTGAGATATAGCTTTAATTTTAGAATGCTAAAATGTCTAAATGACATGCAACATGTGGTAAAGTAGATTCATATGCCAAAACAATTTGTATTTACTTAACCAAGTTCCTTTAGAAATTATTTCTTTAGAAATTGTTATAAATTTAGAAATTGTTATAAATCATCATTATGTCTCCAAATGCTGAAATATTCATTGAGTCTGGAAATAAAGTTATCAGACTCTCTTTCTAATGATTCCTCCTAGCCAAAGGATGCTTATTTTCTTTTTCTTTTTCTTTTTGTTTGTTTTTGCAAGGCAATGGGGTTGAGTGACTTGCCTAAGGCCACACAGGTAATTATTAAGTGTCTGAGAGCAGATTTGAACTCAAGTCCTCCTGCCTCCAGGACTGGTACTCTTCCCTGAGCCATTTAGCTGCCCCAAGGATGCCATATTTTGTGGTGCCATGACTATTCCAACAACAGTTCATGAATATTGAAAAAGGGATGTTTCCAGTGTCTTTCCAACTAAAAGCAATTGTTTTATCCACCTGTGGAACAGTATGCAGAAAGTTAAATATAAAAAAAATGGAAGAGTACATTTTTTAAAGATCCTTTACATCTAAATTGAAGCAAAATGATGAGAAAATGAGATTAATAATAATAATGAAGAGCTCACATTTATGTAAAATGCTTTATGCCTTACAAAACTCTTTTTAAGGACACTTTTAAAATTCAGCTCATAACATTTAAATATAAACAATTTAATCTAGTTACTTCTCTCACGAAGGGCAAGGAGCCTATGAAAATATCAGAGAGGCAGTGAATATCATTGAAATATCATAGCTGTTTTGAACAAATAAGCTTACTACCATTTTAACAAGAAGAACATATTCAAAGGCTTTCCTTTTTAAGATATAATGTTTTACTTTTCCCAATCACATGCTAAAAGAGGCTTTCATAGAAGCTATCAAAGGAAGAGGTATTCTGTGTCCCTGAAATTGTGGTGGCTACCAAAAGGAATTTTGAAAAGCATTATAGCTGAACTTTGGGCTAAAAATATCTCTTTGCTGGGAGTTTGGGGGAAATCATTTCTTTTTCAATTCTTAATCCAATGGCAGTGGATTCTTTAATTCTACTCTACAGACTTTAAAATTGTTTTTTTTTTTCCTACAAGAGTTGCAGTAGGGTAGACACTGGGTGAGGTTCTTGCTTATGAGCTTTTTTGAAAAAGCTCAACCAAGCATTTTTGCCAATCAGAATGCCCATTTTCATTAAAGATGGTTTAGTTAAAAATTCTATCTCTCTCCATGATCTTATGCTCCTTTATTTGCCAATTCTAGGATGTGGCTTTTTCAAAAATCACTTTGTTTCTGTATGGTTTTGTTGGAATTTCAACTTTTTCTTTGGTGGCAAGACTGATAAGACAAATGCCATCAACTACCACCTCCCCTGCCTTGTCACACAAATATAAATGATTCTCAAACATAGTTTCATCTAGCATATATGTTCTATCAGCTATAATCAATGAGCCCTTAAGATGGCTTAAGATATATGAATTAAGTTGGTAAAACTTTTTGCATTTTTATAATACTTTTAACAGGACCTTGCTGTAACCTAAAAGGCCATTTAACTAAATTGAAGAAGTATTTTTAATGAGATTCTCCACTTAAATTGAGTTTAAATAGTTGAAGTCTTCAAAGAAACAACACCATTTTGAGTAGGAGTCTGTTCACTTTTGGACTGTATCATCTTGGTGGAATTTTCAATGAACTAAAGAAATGTCTACTCAAAATGATACTTTATCACTTCGTTTTCTCTCTTTTAATCATTGATGTCTCATCATCTTTATCCTTTAATTAACATAAAAGTTAACAGAAGCATTCCCTCTTTGAAACAATCCAATAGACTCATGCTGCCTGGCATCTTATAAACAAAACACTCTCTCCCACAGGATGTAAGGTAAATATTTGGCTATTCTCTCCCTTGGTGTCCAAGGGAAGCAGAAAGCTCTCACCTAGTGAGTCTAGGATTAAGGTCACAGAAGTTTCTTCATTCATTCCCCTTGCAGGCAACTAAGACCATTTACCTCAAATTCACAGAGCAAGACCATAAAGCAATAAAGGGAACAACAAATATTAGATGCTTGCTATATAAAGAAAATGAGATAGGCCCTGCCCTAAGGGAGCTTATAGTCTACTACAGAGATACACATTTTCAGATAAATAAATAGAAGATAAATGTAAGTGTCCAGCCATTGGGAGTAAGTAGCAAGGGAGTTAATCAGCAAAAGCTTCTTAAGGAAGGAAGTTCTAAGAGAAGAAAGTGAGCATTGCAGGAAGGGGGAATGTTCACTGCACCAATAACTGTGGGAGATGTAAAAAAGTGGCAGAGTTGAGAGATGGAATGTTTTATATGGAGAACAGCCTATTTAAAAGGTCAATTTGATTAGAAGGTGGATATGTGTGGGTACGTGGGTGGGTTGGCAGACTGGTTTCAAGGTAAAGCTGAATTAGAAATAGAGGTGGAATCCAGATTGTGATGGGCTTTAAATATCAAACAGAGAAATTTTTATCTGATCCTTGGCGAAAGGGGAGACACTAGAGATTCTTGAGAAAGAGAGTAACAAGGACAGATCTATCCTTTAAAAATGTTGATCTGGCAACTTTGTGACAGAAAACAAAAAAAACAAACAAACTCTGAACTCACTTCAGACTTGGTATCTAATACCTCCAGTATTAGAAAATCTAATCACTGTGGATCTTTTCAATTCCTTGAAGGGGCTTCTGAATCTTTCTGCTCATCTTTTGGACTTCTCAAATTCCCATCTCCATAAGTCCCCAAAGTCTAAGATTAGCAGAGACAGTGGCCAAAGTACTATGATCAATAGGTCCTTAAGTATCCATCAAGAGTAAAAGAAAACAGAGAGTGAGAGGGAAGAGAGTATTTAAATGCTGGTGTAAAAGAAACCTGTTTTTCAAAAATGAAAGCTACACCTCAAGATTCCTCTGCCTGTAGTCAGGATTTGGTCACTCCCTCTCCCCAGATGTTAACCTTCAGCTCTATCCTCTCAGGAACTGTGGCAGTGAGTAATTGAAGGATTTAAGAAGGCTCAGAAAACATTTTCCAGCCATCCAGGCTCATGGCTCCCTGAACTCTTCATTCCTTTAGCCTCTGTGACCCCCCCCCAAATACCAACCATCTGTTCTCCATATCCTTGCTTCTTAAAGGTCTTCAACTTTGAAATCATGGTACCATATAAGCAAGGGATAAAATTCAACTACACTATTGTCAAACCAAACTCATCATACAGAAAGCCCTCAACAATACTCTACTTGGGGAAAGTTTTTTGTCTTTTTTTAATATTAAAAAGGTAATTTAAGTGGTATTATCTTCCACTGTTATTGGTGCAGTGACTAGAGGTCTAGAAGACCTGAGTTCAAATTTGAACTCAGACACTTATCAGTTGTATAACTTTGGGCAAATCACTTAACCTGTTTGCCTCAGTTTTCTCAACTGGAAAATGGGGATTAAAAACAGTACCCACATTGTAGAATTGCTGTGAGGATCAAAAAAGTAATTCACACAATTACTGGTGCAAAATTGAGAACTTTATAAATCCTTGGTCTCTTCCCTTGCAGCTTTTGACTATGTCTTATATTCTATTCTTGCTGAAACAAACACTCTTCTCCAGCAAGGCTGTTTTCCTATCTTTCAGATATGCTACACACAATTCCACTCTTCTACTTTTGTTTATGCTGTATTCCCCCAATCTGTCACCCTCTCCCCTCTACCTAGCAAATTCTAGACATTCTTCAAAGCCCATCTCAAGTAGCTACTCTCCCATGAAATTTTCTACAATAATTCTAGTCCATACTAATCATTTCCCTTTTTCTATGAACTTCTAGAGGATCTACTATTTCTCTTCTCTAGTTACTTAAAACAGCGACAGTTTTTAAAAAACTTCATATAAAACTATTTATGTTTCCTTCCCAAATAGAACCTATACTACTTGAAAAGGGCACTACGAATTGCACTCTTTTTAAATCTACTACAAATCTTGATCTGGAAGTTTAATCAATATTAGTTGGCTGAGAATGAATCAGGACGTTAAAAGTCTAGTCCTATGAACACCGCCAAAATGAGAATTATGAATTGCCATTCTACATGATGCTATACATGTTAGCAATATGAGATAATGGCTACCTGAAAGAGACCATAAACAGAATTTATAACATATTTTTGAGTGCATCACAGGGCACACCTTTGGATGTCTGGTTAAGTCCTTGGATATCATCTCAGAAAAATACTTTTTAAATCTTAAAATAAAATATACAGAATTATAAAGAAAAACAATCAAACAAAAGTTATTAAAACATATTTTAAAAACAAGGTCACTGACTCCAGGTTAAGAACCCTTGCCCTAGGCAAAATTGGACATTTCTGCATGGCTTAGAGGAAAGATACATCATCAACTTGCTTCTAAGTAACAATTATGATTGCCAAAGCATGCTAATTAGTATCAAATTAGGTAAAATTTCATTTTGTGTGCATAATTCCATGAGGGGAAATATGTGACTTTCATCTTTTCTAAATCTATGATCTTTTGTCTTTCCTCAGATAGAACAATCCACCACCTTTTGATATAAGCATCTTTCATCAATGCAAGCAATATTAACAAGGGAAAAAAAACCTCATCAGCATTGAAGGACATAATTTCCCCACACAGTTGGAACTATTATCTACCACCTGTCATCATCTCAAGAAAATCCTACTGCCAACACATCACAAAGAATCTGCCATCTTCCCAATCCACCACCTCCTATCCAAACAGTCAAAGAAATGATCATGGAGGACATGGAGGACCGGTATATAAGGGCTACTCTTTGGACCACAGTTAGACCATAGAAGAGGAATGCAAGGCATTACACTGACACTCAGAGGGCTAGTGTTGACTTACAAAAAAAAACAACTATGGTTTGGATTCAAATACAGGAAACTCAGATACAAAAAATGTTTTTAAATGTAATTGAAGCAAATCTCTCCATTTCTTCAATGTGGTGAGAGTAAATTGCAATACCTTCAGGTTGAGGTTCTTTTCTTCATTAAAATAATTTTAATTAAAGCCAAAATGAAATAAACCAGTGTCATATGACTATTACAATGAATTAGTATCAACTCCTCCATAACTCTTCCCAAATTCCCTAAACCAAATTGAAAGAATAGAGAAAGAAGCAGTTCCTTCTTACTAAAGATGCTTGCCCAAATTCTGAGAGAAAAGAGCATAAATAAAAAGGAGGCAGCATCGTCTCCAAGACCAGAGAAAGTTATTGTTTTTATTATCTTTCATCTCCTTGGCAATAAAGGACATGATTGTTGTGAAGACAGTCAAGTTACTTTAAATATCAGCAAACACCAGAGAAGATGGAAAAATATGTTATAAAACATTTGTATCCCATCCCCTATAGTTAGAATTGTGATCGTCTTTAAACCAGTGCCTACCCTAAGCAAAAGTGTGAATCAATCAATAAACCTCTATTAAGCGCCAACTGTATCCAGCACTGGGAGAAATGGACAAATAATAAGAGCCAACATTTATATTGTTGGCTAAGTGGCACAATGAATAGTGCAATGGATCTGTAGTCAGGAAGATTAATCTTGAATTCAAATCTTGCCTCAGATACTTACCACCTATTTGACCCCTTATTTGCCTCAGCTTCCTCATCCATAAAATTACCTGGAAAAGGCCAAGGTAAACCACTCCAAAATCTCTGCCAAGAAAAGCCTAATGGTCAAAAAGAGTCAAATAGAACTGAAACAATTGAAAAACGACAATAAATTTACATAGCACATTTAAGGTTTGCTAAGCATTTTAGCTGTCAGCTCATTTGATCCTCTCTACAAGTAGTAGTATCCATATTTTACAGGTGAAGAAAATGAGGTTGGAAGACGTTAAATGATTCAAGGGCTAGATGACAAAAACTTCCCATCTTCTTGACTCCAAGGTAAACACTATTTACACCAAACCACCTAGCTATCTCTGAAACAAAATTCATTTTCAACCATTCTAGTCACCATCCTGGTCCTCATTCCCTCCCCCTCAGTAGAATCTGTTCACTCTCTATTTCCAAAATATCTTTGTTTCATATTTTAGTTGAAAATGTTTTTATTGATAGTTTTTTTTTACCATAGTAATTTCTTACTGATTATTCCCTCCCAGAAAATATTCCCTCCTAAATATGGTCAAGCAACAAATCCACACATTTTTCACATCTGAAAATTATATGTCTCATTCTGTACTTTTAACCAACCAAGTTTCCAGAAAATATGGAATTCTTCACAAATGTGCAGTTTCCAATGAAAGGAGTTGGACACTGATTGCATTTATCTATACAGATACATGTGTCCTATAGCTGGAAGGCGCCTCAGAGGCTATTTAGTCATACATGACCAAGGGCCTTATTAAAGTAATTCATATTCTTCCAACTTCTGTCCAGGTGCTGCCTGGCACCTTTATACTTACCCCTTTTCAAAACAACTCTTAAAAATGCTACTCACACCCCCAAAAGGATAAAAGTTTGACACTGAGAACAGGTCAGTTATAGCTCCTGGGGGGATTTTTCTTTTTTTCTTTTTAAAGATTTTGAGTTTTACAATTTTTCTCCCATTCTTGCTTCCCCCCCGCCGAGGAAAGCAATCTGTCAGTCTTTATCTTGTTTCCATGTTGTAAACTGATCAAATTGAGTGTAATGAGAGAGAAATCACATCCTTAAGGAAGAAACAAAAAGTATAAGAGATAACAAGATCAGACAATAAGATATCTGATATCTGTTTTTTTTTCCTAAATTAAAGGGAATAGTCCTTGAAATTTGTTCAAACTCCACAGTTCTTCCTCTGGATACAGATGGTATTCTCCATCACAGACAGCCCAAAATTGTCCCTGGTTGTTGCACTGACAGAACAAGCAAGTCCATCAAGGTTGAACATCACCCCCGTGTTGCTGATCGGGTGTACGGTGTTTTTCTGGTTCTGCTCAACTCACTCATCATCAGTTCATGCAAATCCTAGAGAGATTTTTCAACTGAATAAAGACTGAATTCTTAAATTAATGGAAGGAAGCTCTTCTGATGGAACTGTGTAGATATCAGGTAGAATGTGAGAAGTTCTGAAAAAAGGGGAATGCTGTGCTAATCCCCCTGAAATAACATTATCTTCATGTTGATCTATTTACATTCATGGTGACTTATTCAACTTCCCCAAAGCCCTGCCTGTTATTTAGCTGCCCTGAAATTTCTGCCACGTTGTAGACTTAAACTTCCTACTTCTTGCACCACTTATTTATGCTATTGAATGAAAAGAAGAAAGTTGCTATTAAAGTGATTTTTAAGTCAAGGTCTCCTAAAGTGGCCTCATCTGCTCAGCACCTGTAAGGACATCACACTAACCACATTGGGTCAAGGTATTTCACTAAAAAGGGGACACATCTTTGTGAGATCATACACCCACATTATATTATTGTGCATACTCTGCACCACACCTTAAAGATTACATAGTTTTATTTCTATGCCATAGCAACAAAAAAGGGGAAATATTTGCCTTATCCTGCTATAGAAATTCTATACTCTCAAAGCACTAACACAGTTACAATGGAAACATTCCATTGGAATTGTAACATGATTTTCACATAGGTTGACATTGGCTTACAAGAGAAGAAAAGGGCAAATAACCTAATGTGTAGACATGGAATTCTGCACCTCCCAAGAAATGTGAGCCAAATGCTGCTTTCCAGTGAGTCAGAGAAATGAACACTGATCAGAATGATTGGAAGTATGAACAACAATGACAATAATAATAATGGGTTACATTTATATAGCATTTTAAGGTTTTGCAAATCCCTTTATATACATTATCTGTAGATCTCAAAACATCTACAACAGGTAGATATATTCTTATTACTTAGATTTTGTGATGAAATAGAGAATCCATGAACTTAAGCTTCTTTGCCCAGGATCACATAAATATTAAATGATTTATTCAGAATTTGAATCGAGGTCTATTTCAAATTCAACATGAGATGGCTCTTCAAGGAATATGAGCAAAGAGTGTCCCTATAAAATTACATGATCCATGAGTAAGAAATGCAAAATAACTTTTACAATCATATGATATATAATATGCATATATAATATTTCCATTTTTTTCTAAATGTTCCCTCTCTAAAGGATAAGGTATATATATATTCCCTAGTTCTCTGCCTGAAGTTATTATGGGAGGGAAAAGGTGAGTTCAGGGTTGGTTGCCTGTCATCCCTTGGAGTGAAATGGAAGGATGACTATCTCTGCTAGAAAGGCAAATATGTGCAATGGTTGTACTTTGGTTTACAGTATCCTTTAAAATAAGTTATGTTTCCATGTACCATATGAGGGTGATTTGATGTGGTAATTACCTGTTACTCTTGACAAGTAAGGTAATTAATGTAGCAAAATACCACTGTAATGTGTGTAAATTTAGACCACCATAATTAAAGCACCCGTCTGTTCAACAAACTGTTCAATTTTTTCCCCCAAATATCAGTGGTGTACATTTTTTCACATCAGAAAACTTATGGAATGAGTCTGCTTTCATTGAAGATCATTTCTAGGTACTATGTCTTTTTGGGTGCAATTTTTCATTAAGGAAACATAGTGAAAGAAAAAACAAAGGAGTTTTATACACTTGCAAAACGAAGATTCTCTTGTGTGATACTTTTTTGCAATTTTTAAAGCAACTAAGTAGCTTAGAACTGATAAATTGAAGTTCTCGTTGAACTAAAGATAGCCAAAGAGTTACTGGGACCCTGGGAAGAAGTATTATGCCTGTTCCATATATGTAATTGGATGAAATCTTTAATTATGATGACAATAACAGCCTTACTTGTTGGTATTTTCAAATTCAGGAGGACCCAAGAGTCAAGTTAGACATATGGATCTGCTGAATTTTGGAATTTTCATAATCTGTTAAAAAA
Source organism: Macrotis lagotis (assembly GCF_037893015.1). Taxonomy (NCBI): domain Eukaryota; kingdom Metazoa; phylum Chordata; class Mammalia; order Peramelemorphia; family Peramelidae; genus Macrotis; species Macrotis lagotis. Next base: position 161,296,414 of record NC_133665.1, on the reverse strand, counting down.
ACACTAAGATAGCCTGCTTTGATTTTTTCATCTGAGATTTTAAAGGGAAAGGCCCTTAGTAGCCATTTAGTGTAATTTCTTCATTTTTTTTCAGGTGAGGAAACAGGACTAAGGGAGGTTAAGTGTTTTACCCCAGGATAATAGTTCTGAAATTCTTTCTAAATATCAAGTCTTTACAGTAATTTTGTAAACATTCATACGTGCCCACCTCACTTTTAAAAGGATGTGTTTGTGATTCAAACAGGAAAATACAAAAGGACTGATAATAAATGATTTTACAACTGAAGAGATGGGATAAAATGTCATCTCAAGGGGTCTTCAGAAAAGAGCTTCTAGTTATTTATGGAATAGGATGGATAGCCTTACCTTATGCTCAGTTGTCATATAACTGAAATAGGGTCTGGAATCTCTTTTCCAGGACCTTTATATATTAAAAAATGTATAGCAACTCTTATTCAAGTGAAAAAGAACTGAAAACCCATCACTTGGGCAAGGGATAAACAAATTATGGTATATGAACATAAAGGAATACTACTGAACTATTTTAAAAAATGATTACATGGGTGGTTTCAGAGAAACTTAAGAAGATATGCACGAGCTAATGCAGAATCAAAATAGCAGAACCAGGAGAAGAATTAATATAATTAATAGCTTTAAAAAAGACAAATTATTTGGAAAGATTTAAGAACTCAAATCAATGCAATGAACAAACATAAATGCAGAGGACTGATGATGATACATGCTACTACCCACCTCCTGATAGAAAGGCAATGGACTAAGAGTGCACATTGAGACTTGGGCGGGGGAAGAAATGTGGGAAAGGACAAGGCTGAGACGGACATTTTTTTTCTTTGACTGTAAATGTTTGTAACAGAAGTTTTTCTTTCCTTGTTTTCTCAATTGAGGATGTGGGCTGGAGAGAGAACAAAGAGGATCTAAAAATAAAATAATATTTTTTTTAAAAGCATGCTACCAGGGGTGGCTAGGTGGCACAGTGGATAGAGCACCAGCCCTGGGATCAGGAATACCTGAGTTCAAATTCAGCCTCAGACACTTAATAATTACCTAGCTGTGTGGCCTTGGGCAAGCCACTTAACCCCACTGCCTTGCAAAAATGGAAAAAAAAACGTGCTACCCCCATCCTGGGTAATAGATTCAGGGTGTAGATAGAGACATGCATTTTTGATATGGACAATGGGTTTGTTTTATTTGATTATGCCCGTATGTTACCAAGATTTTGTTCTTGTTATTGTCTATCCATTGAAGGGATGTATGAGGGAGAGAAAATAGAATTTTGTTGAGTGAAAAAGTAAATTACATTTTAAAAACTTAAGGGTCTTTTCCTTGGGTAATACATTGAAAGAAAAAAGTGTTGAACAAGAAAACACAGAAGTCAGGATCAGAAAGAAATGTTTGAAATTAAAGATCTACAAGAGGTTTTTTTTTTAAATAAACAAAGTACTTTAAAATATTTTTCTACAAACATCTGACTTAACTCTGAATAAATCAGAATTTGGAGAGGGAAATAAATAAGAACATCCTTCTAATGAATTCTAAAGTTCACTCTAGGACAGTAAGTTTCTAAAACTTCTATACCTGAGAACTTGGAAGCATCCCCAAATAAAGAATGAAAAGTACAAAGGGGAACATTTGAGATAGCTCCATCTTGAAGAAATGAAATCATTTTTCCAAGTAAAATACTCCAATTTCATACTTGGAAACAATATTGAATTTCAGAAAAAGGACATGGATTAAACACGAACTTACTCTATATACAACCAATGATATAGATTAAGAAGAGAAATTAGCTTCGAGTGTTGTTGATTTCTCCCCCCAATATGGCCTAACAACATTAAGTTAACCTGAAAAACAGGATTGTAGAGCATACTATCCAAATAAACAAATTAAACTAGATGAAGTAGAGAAGACAATTCTGGGATCTTTTGAGCACAATATTGGCTGAATACAAATGAAAATTCCAGATTCTCAATTATCCCTTACCTAAGAAAATATAAATGTTGACAAGTATCCCAGATGAACCACTAAATTCTTGTAATTTATATTAATTTATTAGTGTTGGAAAGCTGAAAGTAAGAAAAAAACATAATGGATTCATTTTCCTTGGTCCTTTTGAAAAGTCACCAGATCTGAAGATTCAACTCAGTAGGTATGTACTGGGGAGTTCAAAGCATAAAGGACCAGAACAGACAAGGCTGGGTTCAGCACCGAGTACTTGCACTTTGATAGACCATATGACAAGAGATCAGGTTTTACCATTACTTGAACTTTATGTCTAAAGTACTTGAAATAAGTACAAGTATAGGTAACGGGAGGGAGTGGAGAAGAAGAGGTATATATGAAGTCCTTAAATGTTTATTGGCTGAGATGATCTTTAAAGTCCTTATCAACATAGATTTCTTGATTAATTCCAAATTAATTCCAAATTACAACATTGAAAAAATTATATCCAGCAATAGAAATTAAGTTTAACATGATCTCTAATATTTAAAAAAGTTCTTCCTTCATACTTCTGAAATGAATGCTTTTGAAAAATGTATTTGTTTAGATTTTTACAGCATGAGAGAAATTTTGCTTTATGTATATTTGTGTAGATATATACACCCAAAAAGAGAGACCAAGAGAGTGAGGCACAGAAAGGAGTAATAGCCTGCTAAGCATAAAAACATTCCTTGATATCATGTTTATACACATATGACGTTGAGGGATATTTTTTGTTGAGTAGGCATTATCTTTTTAAAGGCAAATTATTTTTCCACTATTAAACACTTGATAAGAGTAATCTTCTTTTTTCAAGTATACTGATAGTTCAATTGCTTTCTTGTTCACAACTTTTTTGGGAGACAATCTCATTAATCCATAAATAAGCATTTATTAGACACTTATGATATTCTAGGCACTAAACTGTCAGTGGGGATATAATAACAAATATTAAGTGGTCTTTGATTTCAGGGAGCTTACATTCAGTGAGGAACAAGAAAGAGGGAGGAACTGTCAGAGCCAAGTGGTTCCATGTTTTTTATTTACATGAAAAGGACCTTTAGTTTTCCAGGTTTTTCTGGAGAAATGAGTTATAGATGCTTAATCACCTGCTTCTGGGAAAAAATAAATGGGTAAATAATATGCTCTTAATGGAATTAAGTTTAATCTGTATCAATATATTTTCTATCATTTTTAAGTCTAGAAATAAAAACAAATTCAGTCCTGACATTTGCTGATTCCCTGATTTCCAAAGTCTAAATGCTCACCTCGAAAATTAAACCATTATCCCCAGGTGAAGCTAGCTCCATCTCTTTTTATCTCAACTTACTCCATCATCAAATTGAGTTGTTTTTGGTTAGCTCAGGGTAACAACTACCATTGTTGAGTCTTATAAACATGATACAATGGTATTCATCATTTTTTCCTTCCTTTGTGATTAACATTCAAAAAAATCCTAGTAGAATTTACCTGTATTTTTAAAATAAGGATTTGAAAATGCTGAACAATAACTTTTGGAAATATGGCTAGAAAACAATGTTTTTTTCCCTCTCATTATTGAATTTTATCTGATCAGATCGTCATTTCTTGGGTTCTGCAACTAGTATACCTGCAGTTGGCCTCAGGTGATTCTGCAGATTAAATATAATTCATTTGCATAATTGAGGCTGAAAGGAAAAGATGTCATTTATGTGAATTTTAAGTTTTTCAGAATCTGTTCAAAGCTTTTTTGACCATATGTCAGCTCCATCACTGTAAAAACCAGAGAAGTCACACCCAGAACACCTCTGCTCATCATTTTGTACCCTTATAGGTGAGAACTATTCTTACAAAGAACTAAGAGAAGGCAGATATGGGATCAGCATAGCATGTACAGCATGCTAATACAAATACTTCCACTAAAGTAAGCATGCATGAAGGTTGGTTTTGGAGTTAGGAAGACCTACATTTAAATTCTGTTTCCTATAGTTATTAGCTGTGTGACTGTGGGCAAGTTACTTAAGCTCTCGGAGACTTAGTTTCCTCGACTATAAAATGGAAGTAACTAAATTACTTTCCTCTCAGGACTGACATGAGGCTCAACCAAGATAAAAGAGGATAAGTTCTCTGTGAACTTGAAAATGCCATCAAAATATCAATTCAATTATTAATTTTACATTCCACATGCTTCCATTTTTTACTGAATCATACTTTTAAAATAATAAATTTTTTTTAAGGTTTTTGCAAGGCAAACGGGGTTAAGTGGCTTGCCCAAGGCCACACAGCTAGGTAATTATTAAGTGTCTGAGACCGGATTTGAACTCAGGTACTCCTGACTCCAAGGCCGGTGCTTTATCCACTATGCCACCTAGCTGCCCCAAAATAATAAAGTTTTTAAAAATACATCAACTATGTGAAGAACCTAATTTGACTATTGCAACAGTATTATAATAATAGTCTATGTCAAGAATCCCTATTAAGTTGATAAAATCTTTCTCGAGTGGGGATTTGGAGGAAGGCTGTGATGCCCAACTAGGTCTCTTAAAACAAAAGGGGTGGGACACCAAAATACTGTCCACATGGCTCTCTCAGAAAATTAATATGTTCAGTGGAGGAACCTATAATGACTGTCATTTTTACAATTTTTTTGGTTGATTAAGGTCAGACATAGAGAACACTTAAGTCTTTGAATCATTCACAAGGATTTATTAAGTGACTACTATGTATCAGGCTCTGGGGGCTAAGGGCTATGGATACAAAGAAAGGTTAAAAAAAAGCAGTCTCTACCTTTAAAGAATACACATTCTAACAGAGGAGATAGCATGTAAATAATTAAGTTCAAAATACACACACACACATATATATATATATGTGTGTGTGTGTATATATACATAAACACAAACAAACAGTTGATGAACAGCAATTTCAAAGGGAAATGTCTTGCAGATGAGGGGATTGGGTAAGATCTCTTATAAGATTTGGGATTTATGCTGAGACTTAGAGGAAGAAGAGAAAACTAAGAGGTAGAAGTGAGAAGGGAGAGTATTTTAGGGCAAGGGGGATATAGCCAGTGCAAAAGACTGGAGATGGGAGACTAAATACCAAATTTTACTTAGTTTGAATAGTTTGAGTACTTGAGAAAGTTATTTACATGCAACTTTTTAAAATTATCAATGCCAATATTGGACAATTGCAGAATAGATTCTCCTAGTGGAAATCTCTCAAAGATCCTATTTACCACCAGTGGGAAGAAATGAATAATGTCATTCCATTATTTTTATTTGTCATTGACAGCTCTCTTCAAGGGCATTTATTTCACATTGGTGGAAGCCTGAGCAATAGGTGGCACTGAAGGGTCATAAATGCATTTCTGGGACCTTCCCTTGAAAAAGAAATAGAAGGTGGTCTCCTGAAATGATGAAGGTCCCCAAATATGGACTAGTGACTAGGAGGATTGGGCAGGGGCCCCTTTGCAAAGAGTGAGGTTTTCTATTTCTCATGGCAGAAGTCACTTGACAATAGCTTGAAAAAAGTCTTGGTCATAGCTACTCACTAAGTCTACTCACTATATAATTAGGACAAAAACACTTTCATTCTGCTGGGTAAAAATATCTAAAGTAACATAAACTTTTCTTTCTTAACATTGTATTTGTCTCAACTAGCATTTGGGAAGTAAAATAATTGGGAAAGGGATAATCTTTAAATCCCCCAAACCCCAAAATCTGAAGTCTTTCTACAAAAATAACAATGAAAGTATATTACTTTACAGATACATTTTTTCATAAGATCTTATTGAAAACAGAGAGAACAGTATTTTATTGAAAATGGGAATTCTGTCCATTTCCTGATCACACTGGTTGCATCCTTATGTGGTCTATATTTCATAAAACAATGCCTGTTCAGTTGTTTAGGTAGTGTTCGACTCTTCATGATTCCATTTGAAGTTTTCTTGGCAAAGGCATGAGTGTTTTGCCATTTCCTTCTCCAGTTCATTTGAAAAATGAGGAAACATGGTTGTGACTTGCCCAGGGACACACAGGAAATATGAGAAGGCAGATTTGAACTCAGGTGTTCCTAACCTCAGTTCTGGTGCTCTATCCACTGTACCACTTAGCTAGATAATGCTAGATAATGTTAGAATAGCAGATACTGGGAAGCCCTGTTATAAATCACCTCAATATAAAACAGATTCTGTCTCCCTGAGTCACTGGAGTGATTGGTATATATACCAATTTATTGTGTGTGTGTGTTTGTGTGTGTGTGTGTGTGTGTGTGTGTGTGTGGTTTTGTATATATGTGTGTGTGTTTAATTCATGTATTCATTGGTTTATTTCAGTATATAGAATAGATCAACTTTCACCTCCTTATTGCTCTCACTGGCTACCCTCCTCATTCTGCTTCAAGAGTAGCTGCTGATATATGCTGTCTCCCCTATTACACTGTGAGTTCCTTGAGAGCAAGAGCTGATTTTTGTTGTTTTAATTTGTATAACTGTGGATCCCCCAACCAGAGTGCTAAGAATACAGTAGGTGCCAAATAAATGTTAGCTCACTCAGTGACTGAACAATAGACTTGCATAGTCTCATCCTCTTAGCACTCTCATTAATTCATTAGCAGCTGCTGCCCCTGCTGGGAGATAGTAAGAAAAGACCCTACTGCATGAGAAAGATTATTCTTAACCTGGCTCAATATATAAGGTTTTACATTACTATTGGAGATGGTAGACTGCAGAGGGGGTAGTCCAGACCTGGAACTCCTGGTGTGAATATTACATTCCCCATGACGTAGATCAGTAACTCATCCTAAAACAGTAGTCTTACAGAATTGTCAAGGACATAAGAGAGGTTAAGTAACTTTCCCATGGTCATCATTCTTAGTAGTTATCAGAGTCGGGACTTAAACCCAGAGGTCTACCTTCCTCTAAGCCCTTAAGATAGACAACTGAGTTAAAAATCTTGCCTCTACCAAACTTTTTGTGAGCCAGAGTCAATCCCTTAGTGTGCCCGGTAATTCTCTAACATCACAGAACACTGGCTGATCTGCTTGGGGAGAGGCAAGTTAGGAGAAAAAAGAGGGCAGTTTCATCACTGAGAGTTCTGTAAACTAATGGAATCACAGACTCAGACCCCTGAAACCTCAATATATGCATCATATGCATAATGAATTTAGAGCCAACAGAGCTGACTTAAAATCAGATGCGGCTATTTACTCATCTATGTAACCAGAGACAAATGGTTTTATCTCTCTGCAACTGTAAAAATGAAGGCTTAAAGAGAGAGAGCCTCTTGAAGTTATTTGCCAACTACAATGACTAAGACTGTGGTCTCCCATATGTTCATATAATGTCTCTTGCATCCCTCATTGTGATTTTAAAAAGTTGATAACCTGGGCATTCTTTTTATCTCATCACTGTAATTATAATATAATTGACTATTGTACTTGTGAAATTTTGTTTTGGTTTGGTTTTTTGTATCTGATATGATTCCATCTCTATAGTTAAATACCTTGTTTGGATATTCCATCATGAGATTTAAATCAAACCTCATATGTATACTATCTGTAAAAGCCTAAGAATCACTTAAACTTATTTGCTTCAGTTTCTTCATCTGTAAAATGAGTCAGAAAAAGAATGGCAAACCACTCCAGTATCTTTGGCACAAAAACTCCAAATGGGGTGACAAAGAGTTAGACATGAGTGAAAAATGACTGAACAACAACAGGTCTATATTACCCTGGACAAATCAGAACTCCAAACAAGTCTCCAAAAATATAAATTAAAGAACCAGTATTCATCTGTATTGGTAGAGGAAGTTTGTAGAATTAAATGATCTTTCATTCAATGTCACAAAGAATGTTTTTTAATCTAAATGACTAATCAGGGGCAGCTAGGTGGCGCAGTGGCTAGAGCACCAGCCCTGGAGTCAGGATTACCTGAATTCAAATCTGACCTCAGACACTTAATAACTACTTAGCTGTGTGACCTCAGGCAAGTCACTTAACCCCATTGCCTTAAGTAAATAAAATTTTTTTTTAAAATACCTCAAACTACTAATCAATATGGATTTTCAAGAGATAATGATCAGGACCTAGCAGCAAACCAGCATCATTCTTGAGTGTTTCAAAATTGCTATTACAGTAACCAATTTCCTTAAATTGATTGGGTTTGTTTTACAAAAATATTTAACAATTATCAATGAAATACCGAGTGTATATCAGTTCTTTAAACGATATATTTCAGTGATTATTGCATACAAGTTTAATAACTACAATTATACAATAGTCAAATAGCATTTATTAAGTAACCACATGTACATGCTTCAAGATTTTAAAAAAGGAGTTGTTACATACAGTTTCAATGTATTTGAATTTGTCTAACGTTCTCTAGAAAGTATTCTGAAAAGGTGATAAGTAGATTGACAGAATAAAATCATTGGTTAAATTCAATACTTGATTTAAATCAAAGACAAGATAATAATAATGATGATGATGGTGATAATGATGAAAGCTCAATTTATATAAGACTTTAGGGTTTGCAAAGTGTTTTTACATAGGCAGATAGATAAATTGATACTTAATTCTGTGAGAGAAATACTAATGTTAATATGTTAATGTTAAATGTTAATATCCTCATTTTACATTAGAGAAACTGAGGTTGTGTGAGGTTAAAAGATTTGCCTATGCTTACACAGCTAATAAGTATCTGAGACAGAATTTGAACTTCGATCTTTGTGGAGTCTAAGATTTTTCTCACACTGTCACATTCAAATGAGATCGATTAATTTTACCCAATGTAATTCAGACATAAGAGATATGCCACTGTTAAATCAATTGATACAAAGGATTAAGCAGACTGGCTATCTGATATACCATGGACAAATAAAAGATTCAACCAGTTGATCCTTTCTTCATCTGACTGTTTTGATGTCATGTGGATCAATCTGGAATTCTTTGTGCTCTGCGTTACTTCTCCCAAATTCCTAATTTTAAATATATACTTCAATTACAGAAATGGCTTTAAATTGATAGAATAATTCTTAATGAGAATATTTTCCTCTTCCATGTTTAAGGGGAAATTCTTTTGAAAATGGGAAATAATATCATGAATTCCCTAAGAACTTAAAATGCAGAGAGATTCCATGGCAGATACACCATGCCTTAGTACTGACTATAGACTATCATGGTTTTTAGAGAGATAGAGAATGTACAGTTATATTCTTATGTGTAAAGATAGAAATAGATTAGATTTATATTACAAATTGTATATGCACTGAAACCAAAGCTAAGAGCTGATACTTGCTTCAAGGGTCCTTCTGACAAACAAAAAATGAGATGGCAGTTAAGACAAATTAGCAACATAAAATAAAAATGCCATAAACATGCAGCCTACTTAATAAATCCAATCAAGTCTACAAGTCCAGAAGATAAAAATGATTGATGGCTACTATCTTTAAAAGAAAAGAAATATTTTGGACTCAGCTGTTCATCATCACAAATTCCCCTTCTTCCCTCCATTCTCTAAATCTAACTATAGATTGAATATTCTTTACATCAAACCAGAATACTAACTAGAATGACACTTTCATGTCCTAGTTTGTTTTCCAATGATATTGGAAACTGGGGAAATTATTGTGGTGAAACTCATTTAAGGAAGATGTGGCTTTTTCTATACCTCAATAACTGTTTTCTCAGAGTCTGAACAACAGTCAGTTTAGCAGAGATTAACAAAACAAATACTGAGGACCCACAACAACAGGGCCCCCAAACCCCTAAAACTTAATGATGAATCAAACTCACTGGACAACTTTATAATAGATTTCCTGATTCTAGAAGATTCTCATTCATACAGAGGGTGAGATCTCAGACTTGTAGCTAATGTGATCCATGCTAAAAATCTATCGAGGAATATAAATTTCACTGAAAAGAAAAAGAGAAAAAAAGCTATTCCACAAAGGAATCAAAGGGAGCTAATAGCTGCCTGGAATGCTCACCGGGAAGTCTATAAGTTTCTGTTAATAAAAAAATATAATCTTGACAGTCTACAGGTCTGAAACAACTCAACCCATGCCCAGTTAAGACTTTCTAGAAGGAACTGCTATAGCAAGAAGGATAATTTAAAGTGTGGTTTAACAAGCTAAAATGTTGGGGGAAAATTTTTTTCATGATCAACAACAAAAAAAAAATTAAGTCATTTAAGTGCGCAAATTCTTACGTTTTACTCCCAGAGGGGAAAAAAAAAAACAAAGAGCTTTCAGAAACATCTCCTATGATAGACGGAACAGAATATGAGTAAATTATAACAATTAAAAACCATTAAAGATAGAATAATTGAGAATAACTGTTTAGGTAACAATGACTTTCTTGAATCTCTCATAACAGAAGATCTATTTTTAATCACTCTTTTTTGCAATAACCTGCATAATTTAAAAATAATTGCCGATTTTTAATTTTTATACATCCGAAAGAGCATAAAGTGAAAACCATAAATTATATACTAACTCCAGCTGTTAAATGTTGGCATTTTGTCTCAAAAAAAAGTTCAAAAATCTGTTTCCTTAAACCAAGGAAATGTGGAAAAAGGCCATCCTGCCAGTGGAAACATTCAACAGCAGAAAGCTCATGCTGTGGTTTCTTGCCGAGGCAGCAAACTCCTCTGAAAGGGAAGTTACTGCCAACTCAAATACTGTTTGCTTTCACACCCAAGAACAAACTGTGTGCATGGGGCCGGTTTCCTGAGGGCTCCATGCAGCTGGAGCACACTGAATAAAGGTAACTGTAATGTCAGAGCTACTGTAAACTGGGTCTCATTTTTCTATCAGCAAGTTAGCATCAATGAAAACAATCTGATTTTTTTCACCTCCCACCCAAAGCCATCATGCCTTATCGACTGTAATTTCCACCTCATTTTTCTAAGGCAATAAAGCAAGGGACTTTTTGGGAGAAGGAAAAAATGCAAGAAGCTCATTGAGTATGATGCGAAGGGCCAGGCAAGCCCAGGTTCACAAGTGTGCTCACGAAGAATTTCCATATCTCCAAATAACACTCAACACGATTTCTCCATAAGCAGGAAATGCAAAGGGAGGGTTCATTGCAACCTTGTAAACCGGAGCCAGAAAACCCTGCCAAAGCAAATAGCATCACTGGTAGGGCTTTGCTTTAAAAGAACCTGGTATTTAGCTTTGTGTCTCATTTCCACCATTGGGCGTAAGAAAGTAAGAATATGCAGCAAAAGAATTCTATAGGAAAAGGAAAAAACACAATTCTCAAAATAGCTTAGAGAAAAGTTTATTCAGGGCTAGTTATTAGTTCATCCCTCCTTTCCAAGAATTAAAATAAAGAATGACATTCTTTTCCATTTAGCACATAGTCTTTGCTCAAGTTCAAACAACAGAAATATGAAGGATTTGTAGTTTCATTTCCCCATCCGGCTTTGAAATCAAGAGTTAAATTATTGTGCAATACCATGCAGGCAGGAATTCAAGATCCCTCCATCTGAGAAAAACTACATGTTATCAAACCCTGCCTTGCCTTTCCTAGCCAGCTGGCACACCCAGAATCAAACACAGTTAATCATTTTAGGGGAAGGATCCTTTTCAAAGTAGAAAATCATCTAGCTTATTCAAAGACTCCTACTCAATATAATTTTCTTTTCTGCGCAATAGTACCTAATACGACACAACTAAAATGGCAGGAGCACCCCAAAATGGATATGAAAAAAATTGTGAATCTGCAAGTGACATCTCTAAATATTATCCAAGTATAATAATGGAGTTTACCTAAAGCGAGAATGCACATATTTACAATTCCAGAATGAACCCAGTTGGGTTGAAATACTAAGAGCCAAGTGAATGGCTTCCTGTAGCTTAAAATTAGAAACCTCCTTTTCCCCTCCTGCCCATTCCCCCCCCCCCCATACACACACACATATACACACCAAAAAAGTTTTCTGGTTTACACCCAAGTTTCAAACCTGTCAAACTAAACAAAGATCACCTTTCTGACTAAAGAAAAGAGAGCACGAATTTGGCCAACTCCTCCCCAAAGACACTAGAGTAAAGGAAAGGGACTTTCTCCATGCCTCCGTGATGATTGATGGTGTGTCCTTTCCTTTCTTTCATCACTCCCTACCTTGTCTGGTCGCTGGTGAAAACCAGGAAGCCACAGACACACACACTCCAGTCTTTCACTTTTTTCAGGGCACAATTCTCTAATGCCAGTTTGTTGCCAATGTCCTTGCAACCAATGGTAAACAGGCCACAAGGTTCAAGTTAACTGCAGAGTGTTACTCCACTGAACATCTGGTCATGAATGAACGGATTGCCCACTAACTCTCCGCATTGGGCAGCTGATGAAAAATTCAACATTTTCCTTGTTGGCACAGTTGTTTAGGAGAATTCTCTAGAGCTTTCTGAATTATATTAAGAAAATTTCACTGCAGCAATCTATATCTGTGAGAACAGCTGGTGTTGAAAGGGATCTGCTGCTCTCTCTGTGCTGGGGGACCTCATGTTGGATCACGCTACTTTTACTACATTTGTCCTTGAAAACTTAGCCCTCCACTCCAAGGTACGGAGGAAATGAATGGTAGCAACATCAGTTCACAAATTCCAGTTTCCACAAAGCAAAGATCAATTTAGACTGAAAATGGGTTACCCAACTAATGGTTAATTAACAAAGAGTAGTTCACTATTAAGACCCTGTCTCAAAAAAAAAAATTTAGATGAATGTCTGAATGCTAATCAAAACCATTCTTGCGCTCTAAAACAGATTGGTCCTATCACCACTGCACATTTTGCTAAGATTTTCTTTACAAAATAATAGTACTTTTCACGTAATTAAGATGCAAAGTGTCCAAACATCATTTTACACCACATAATTGACTTAAACTTAGTGAAGTCTTTTGTGAAACCTAAGAGAAGCACAATCAGAACAAAGCAAATATAATATGTTGTATTATTCTAAACACAATGAAAGGTCATATTGACAAAACTGCTCATTGAGGCTAAAAAAAGAAATTCTCTAGATGGGTATCATTAGAATTTAAAGAAATTAGCTTCTTAATAGATATATGTTACATATACACACACACATATTTTTTTTTTAAAGGAAGTGGTAAACTTAAGTCAGGCTAAATTTAGGCTATTATCTATGCAGCATAAATTTCACTTCTGTGTATAAATGCTAACTTGCATATTTCTCCATGGTAACTAAACTATGATTAAAACAACAGCGAAACCAGCCTTTAAAGCCACCTGTTTAACTAGGAGCAACCTAATTTACAAAAATACTTAAACTTTGAAAATTTCATGAGAATCTATCTCCCACTTTTCCTAGTAGAAACCTCACTTTTCCATGAACATAGAATCGTAACATACTTGGCCTTGGTTGGTAATCATTCTTTTTTGAACGAGTGTAATTTTTTCATGGATTGTTCACACTAACATAAGTGGTATTTAAGATGATAAAGAATAAGACTCTAATAACCCTTTCTGTAAAGGAAGTTATTTTGCTTCTTTGAATATAATTTACGTGGAAAGTATCTTCACATTTTACAAAAGGAACAAATGAAAGAAATGAGAAAAATCCCAAACTGAAATTCCTATTAAAGATGAGAAGCCACTTTCAAACTATTTTTTTTGTTAAGCTATCCTTATAATTTACTAATGAAGAAATGGGCTGTTTTATGGGTGAAATTAAGGAAATAATTATACTTTACACAGGAATAGTAAAAGTGTAGGTATAAGCAATATTTTCTTATTGAATTATAAAAGAAAAAAAGGTCTGACTATGAATCATTTTCAACCAAAGAACTGCTTTAGAACTTCTCTATGAAAACCTCTTGATACAGAATCATAGTCACAATAGCTCAGGTTGGGTATGAAATATGTGACTCATATTCATGACACATGTACAGAAATGCCTCATATTAAAACTTCATTATAATCAAAAATTGATCCTCATTTCTGTCTCCTGGTTTTTACATGATGTAATGTCTAAGTCCACATTTCAAACTGTTAAGTAATGGTGACTGCCTAAGACTCATGATAAAAAAAAAATCATAAAATGTCACAATTTGTAATTTCATGTACTCTTTCCCCATCTAATCTCACATACATTTATACAATTGATGCTAATTAGATAACAATGATATTACTTTGATGTCTATAAAAACTGGTGTTCAAACTAAATATTGCTTTAAAAAATATACAAGATGACACAGTCAATTTTCAAGGTCAGTTAAAATAATGAAAGTTAGTGCTAATAACTTGTCTAGTAAAACTCAAAAATGGTTTTTAGGCGACATGTTAAATTTCTCCAAAATTGGAAACAAAGTCTTAATAATCCAAGAAAATGCTACTGAGGCATCTTTATATACAGCCAAATTAGAGCCCTTATACCTCGGCATCAAAGAAATGCAAGTTTGATTGATAAGCAAATATCCTTCTATATCCATCTTGGCCAACTTCAGTGGATTAGAATAATATGCTCTGACATCAAGCAGGAACATAGAACATCTGAATAAACCTGGCCCAAAAGTCCCTGAAAAATTTGCATCTCTCTTGATTATCACTCTTCAGAACAAGCCTTCTTGACCTTAAATTTAAAAAGTGACTTACTTCAAAGATTATCCACTGCTACTTACACATTTTCTTCTGTGTTTACATTTTTTCACCTTCAATTATAGATTTGCTGTTTAAATGCTGAAGATAATTTTCAAAGAATATCTTTAAAATAATAAAAATAGTTCACATTTCTAAGGAATTTAAAAGGTTTAAAACTATTTTCCTACCAAAACACATTAGGCTGGCTTATGATCCCCACACCTGGCACAGTTACAGAGTGGCTATTTGGGGGGGGGAGTGGAGAAGGGGGTATGATGATATAGCAGTATATACCTATGGTTTCATCTAGTTTGGAATCTCCTTAAAAGGAAACTATTCTTCCCTTTCTTCCCCCATCCTACTGACATCATCAAAAAAAAATCAATAACTGTTCTAAAATTTAGTCTTAGAAGTTGTCTTGGGCTACTGGGAGGCAAAACTGACTTCCCTAAAACCCAGAGTTAATTTGAATCAGAGGGGAGTTTTGAACCTAGATCCTCCTAACTGCAAAATGGACTCACCACACCATGTTACTCTTGACCCCATGTTATATATCTTATGACTCTTTCCATTACATGGCTGCTACTTGTTCCTTTTTCAAAAGTCTTCTTACTTTTTGGTCCTCAGTAGATCACCATATGGCTCATTAAAGTTGGACTGATGGCACTCTCTAAAGAGCAAGACACCCCCCCCCCCGCCGCCCCACCACCAAAAGAGTACTATGTAAGGAACACTAGACAGTGATTGCATTCCCTAGTTAAGATATGATCATTATCCACCTCAGTCTTCTTTCATCCATCTTATCCAACTACCTTATTCAGGCTCGCTCGCTCTCTCTCTCTCTCTCTCTCTCTCTCTCTCACCCCAAATTTACAGTTTCCTTATGTCTTTTACTCTAAATGGCTTCCTCAAAAGTTGGAAGATAATTCAGCAAAAAAAATGAAGTACTAAATTTTAAAAAATGTTTTGATATCAATAAATGATTTAAACATGAAAGAAAACTAATTAAACAGGGAAAACAATTTTTAAAAAATCTGGCTAGACCAGAAAGAATTTATTTTAATCTATTTTATTCTTTCTGAAGATAAAAGATGATTATTTCTTTTATGGTAAAAGTAATGCATTCTAGTATGACATTTCCCTGACACAGTGTTGGATCTCTGCTGTGGTAAGAGTTTTTGAGTAGCTCACTAAGACCACAGCAATGGGCTATGACCTGGGATCCTCTTCTTGTCTGTACTTGCCTCAGAAATGGCAAAATCAAAGACAAGTCTTGCTTGAGAGTCAGCAATCCAGCAAAGGGGCAAAAGTCTTGCTGAGGAAGCAGTATATGGCATCATTTTCTCACACCAGCCTAAGATCTAATGCAAAGTAGTATCACATACTTATGGTAGTTATTGATTCAACGATGAGTTGTTTGAGTTTTTTTTTTTTTCCTAAAAGCACCGAATAAAAGCTCCATTAAAGGGTATGTGCTATTGGTTGGTTGATTCTTGCACTTCAGACCAAAATGACATCACTATGTTAACAACAATTTACAGTGAGTCTGACTTTAGCTGATCACACCAAAATGAGCTCAGAATCTCTACCACAGATTGGGCACAATTAGTTCATATGAAAACCTGGTATAGTTCATATCTCACATTTTTTACATCTAAACACTCATTTTGGAGGACCTTTTCTAAAAACCATTCTAAAAGGGGATGGGAGATCAGAGATTTCATTGGCAAGGTATTTGATCTAACATCCCAAATGTTATGACAAACATGTGATTGGTTCAACCATCAGAGATTCTTTGGAGGAATAAAATAGCCACAGCCTCTGTTTTTTTTAATTGCAAGAAATGACTTAAAACATTTGATAATGAAGTAAAACTCATATTTATAAAATATGATGATTTTTCTATCGAACATACTAAATTAATTTTCTATTTTAATTTGATTTCTATTTTAGGCTCTTCATTTGAAAAATATAAGCAGTTGTGAGAATAAAATTGTAAGGGCTCCATTCCTATAGACTTTTTGTACGGGTATAAATTAATCTTTCTTATATGGTTATATTTTGATTTAGAGAACTAAAATAAAATAGACTCCCAAATTCCCTAACATTTAAGGCTAGCTAATGTTCAGTACTCTGGATTTAAAAAAACCTCTATTACATGGCTTTCTTCAATCTGAGCATCCAACTCTTGTTTCTTACCTCAAAAAAATTGCTGTTCTCCTATTCCCTGCTTATCTATTGACCAAGTTTGCTGATATTTTTCACAAATGACTAGCTATAAATTTGTTAATGCTGCATCATTTCAGTCATGTCCAACACTTCATGACCCTTCTTTGGGATTTCTTGGCAAAGATACTGAAGGTATTTGTCATTTCATTCTCCAGCTCATTTTCCGGATGAGGAATTGAGGCAAACAGACTTAAATGACTTGCCAAGGATCATACAAACTAGTAAATCCTTGAGGCTAGATTTGAACTAATGAAGATGAGTCTTTCTCACACACACACACACACACACACACACACACACACACACACAGGCAAGGAGTTTGCTTTTGCTTCATATTATCTTAACTAATCTGCTCCTCCATTCTCTAGGAATTCACCTAGCTCTCCTTGGTTTAAAATCATGGTCCAACAAAGTACAACTACAGTTCCATCCCTCTCTATCAGAAAGGCTGTGTAACTGTAGCTATCAACTTCTACCTTATCAGCCTTTGCCTTGGTAGGCAGACATTCATAACTCACTGGTCCCAGAAAATCCAACTCATTCTAGAAAAATGACAGCAAAAACATTTTAATATAATACTAGATGGTTTGGGCAAAAGCATGTTTTAATCTGAACCACATGGATCATTGCCTAAAATCATCAATTCATTTACTGAATATAGAGCTAGTTATACTTACAGCTTCCAAGATCATCCCCTCACATCATATTAGCTACATCATATCATTAGACCTCTTTTAATATTGATTGTAAAGAGATAAAATATCATGAATAATTCTGAATGTGGGTACACAAGGAAAATGGAATGTACAGTGTTAAGAACGTGTCCTGATACTTTTGATATTTTTTCTTGAATGTGAAGTAGGCAAAAAGCTATAGTTAACTTTTTAGGAAACACGCATAAAAAGTAGCTAAAACCTCATGGGAATCAGAGAAAGGTTATGACATATAGAGCTGACTTAAATCTATTCAATTTTAACTAACTATTAATTAAAAGAAGTGGAAATGAAGAAAAATACCTCAAGCTGCAGCACTGTCAGAATCAAATGAGCACAGAATTTCAGTTGAGGTTTCAACCCAATAGCTAAAATTCCTGATTATTTTTAATTGATTGAAACATAAGAATTTTGTTGTTGGTGTGTTTTTTTTAATGAAAATGAAGAGTCAAAATAGAAGGCCATGCATACTGTGACCCAGAAAAGGAGCTCAATAACTATAATGGAACAAAAAAAAAACCCTACTGGCAAAGATAAGGCAATAGTTAATAATATTTATACACACTAAACTCTAACTCCAATGGTTTGCAGCAAGTCAGTTACAAACAGACCAAAAGCAATTTAAGTGAAAATGAGTTTAAATAAGGAAAACCTCATATTAGTTATTGATGAATTACAAAATATTACAGAACTAGAAATAAAACATTGTAATGAGTTTATTTCCTAAGGTGCAAATCTAGCACCTTATATATTTCTCTGTTATTAATAGAGAATATGTATCTGATTCCATATTATTATACATTGTCTAATTTTATAAAAAGGGTAGTCAAGTAGGAAGGTATGTCTTTTTAAACTTTGATTCTTATCACAAATAGTGATAGAACCTTTTCAGCCAATGTCATCTAGTTATAGCTAATAGAATGATAGGGAGTGTAATTAGGAAACAACTAGTATTTAAAAGAAATGCCATCATTGCTTACAATCTAACTTTATAATATTACATTTTGGGCTCCAGAAAGTTTGTGAATCAACACATACAATTTGGAAAGATTTATACACTTGAATCTGTTAACGTTATTCAGAAGCAATATCTTGAATACAAATATCCAGACTTTTGAAAGTAGCTTCCCCACATAAATACTAAAATGTTTTATCTAGTTAATATCTTATAAAATTTAGAATAAAAATGAAGAATGTATGTCTTGTAGATTTTTTAAAAGATGAATACTTAAGACATGGTACAAGTCAGCTTTGCCAACTCACCCTTAGGTGAGGTCGTTTCTTTCAGACCCACTTTTAAAAACCTCCTGTATAATAATCATCTCACTTCTTAGAAAGTAAGAGCCTTGCGGGCAGGGAGAATCCCAAATTTTTATTTATACATGAGCATGTTCTTTATACATAGCAAGCACAGAATAAATGTTTTCTCTTTCAATCACCCAACTCACTCCATTCATTCATTCAATCCAGGTTCACCCTTGCAGCAAAATTCCCTCTCCAAGTGCAAGCCTAAATGTAGCTCTCCTTGGTCTAAATCTAAATAATTTCTAGCCAGAGAAAGTCACCCCCCAAAATAAACATTCTTTTTCTTTTTCCTTCAAGAACTTGATAACCCTTTCACAGAAGAACTCTTAGCTTCTATCACTTCAAGCTCTTAATAATATTTTAGCAGAGCTTTGTGTGTGCAAATACTACTAAAACCTGAAATTGTGCTCCTTCCCTCGGAAGCAGCTATCTAATCTAATTGTATATATGTCAAGTCTGTGTGTGCAATATGTATGTCAACAGTGCTTAAGTAATATCTTGTCTCCACTTGCTTTTGATTTCTTTGAATTCTCATATTAACCTCTCTTTTTATAGCACTGGGATTTTCCCTCCTCAAAACTCAAAATGCTCTTGAGTTATTCTGGTTTTCTGCTAAAATGCAGCAAGTGAATTGAATCTGGCCATGATGCTCTGTCCTATCATCTTTCTTGAAACATTTCTTTTATGGGTTGGAGCTATCTTCCTCCACTTAAATTCAGAGGTAAATTAGGGTACCCTCTAAAACATGGAGCTGATTTGTGTCATGCCCCCCTGAACAACTATGTCACTCAACCAAGAACCACTGACTGCGGTGTATAGAACTCCTTGTTCCTATTTCACATCACTCAATTGAGCCTTCTGCAGAAAAGCTTTTAACCACCACATCTGGTCTTTAATAAATCACGGCACTTTGTCTTCCTGCCAAAACTCCTCCTTTATCTAACTTACATCTTCATGATGAGATAGGAAATCACGCATTACAGTGGTGACAAACAATTGTAATTATGTCATTAGTAGCCATTTAGTCTACAAAGGTTCTCAAAAAGGAAATATAATGCACAATGAGAAATATAGGATAATACATTGATCACAGCTCTAATCCGCTTTTACTTCATGGGTGTAAAAAGCTGGCATAATTCGTAGGCACAGCAGGCAGTAATAGTACACCACTTTGTGAACTGTGCAGCTATTTTATTCCCCTATCTACTTAAAAAATAAAAAAGCATTTAATAGCTTGATTTAGACATAAAAGTTATTTATGATGCTTCACTGATTATAATATTTATTTTTCAACTTTTTTGTAGAAGTGACTTTTTGTGCTCAGAAAGAAAATGCCAGATGTGTGAATTTGGTTATTATATGAATGATGCCTATGGAGTAAAAAAGACCGTGGTGTGCTATATTCTTTCTCTGGTTCTCCAATCATGAAGAAGAAACTACAGAATAGGTAGGGATTTAAGAAAATGTGTCATTTATCATGAGCCCTCTGCCCCCTGCAGTTTGGAAATAAGGAAACACAGTATGATTCACATCAAAGTGAATAGTTGTGTGTTTATGAACTCCCTAAAAACCATGGATTTTTCTAAGATGAATAAAAATCAAATGACCTAAGCCCGAATTTAGGAAGTCTCTATCAACACAGACTTGCAGCACCACTGGATAAGCAATCTCAAAACTAGAGACAAAAAGACAAAAAAATATCATGACCAAGTAGACTAGAGAAATAGAATATAAAGGGAATTTCTTCCCTCACCATATTTTAACTTCTGGACTAAAAAAAAAATGAAAATGAAATTATTAAGAAGGAAATGTGAGTGATTTTTTTGGTATAAAATTCTATGACAGATCCAATCAACCACTTTATCTCATGTAGAATTCAAAATTTTGAATTCTATTCTGATATTTCAGAATGGAGAGTTTTTAAAGGAGGCATTTGTGTTTTACTACTACTATAATTCATTAGTCAAAAGTCAATTAAAGTAGTGAAGAGAGCAGGTATGATATTATATCAAATGTATGACTAGTAGCACAAAAATGTCAAATTATAGTACTTAGCAAAAACTACTTGTACTAATATCATCTTCTTAACCCTAAATATTTTAGAGGCAGCATCTAGTGATTAATTCCTCTGGTCATATTGTTTTTGGGAAAGAAAGGCAGAAAAGTGAGAATGAAGACATAAATGATAGGAAACATTGGGCTGAGAACATTCTGAGTTCTGTTATCATTTTAGCAATCTCATTATGTAGCTGTGAAACATTTGATTTCTATGAATATAGAATTATAGTATGTTGAAACATTTTAATGAAAAGCAACCAAAATTAAATAATCAGCATATTTTGACTGGGAATTGGACAAGGCAATTATAAAGTACTATCTACTTTTAATTTATGCATTTACCTACTTTCAGATTTGATCGTAACTAAACTTAGTAACCAAGATCTTTCAATAGTAGAGAATAATTACAATTGGTTTAAAAAATTTCCCTATAATCCTATCACATCTGAAATTATCAGTCTGAATTTTCGACAAAACTGCTATTCTTTTAAGATTTTTCCTTCTTAAAATAGGAATATTCAGAAAATTTAGAAATAGTTCCATTTCCAACTTTTACCTGAAGGAAATTTATCAGAAAAATATTATAGCAATATAAAGATATTTAGGAAAAAAACAGAACTCAGTGAAACATGTACAGAAACACAAGGTACAAGGTCATTGGGGAGAAATGCAGTATCAGAAGGAAATAGGCTTGATTTTCCAATAATGTCTTTTGTAGACCAATGATTCCCAATATCAACATCTGCAGTGATAAACTGAGAAAATCAGCAGAACTTAGGCTCTAGATGTCTGTTTACCTAAGAAAGAAATCAGACTTATCACAAAATTGTTCTTGTTTAGAAGCTTCCTAGCTTTTTTAAAATAGACTGTTTAAATAGACAACAGCCACCAATCTTCTTTGTAACACATCTTACCCTCCCATGCAATAGTCTCAAGATGACAGATCAAGAATGAAACAATGGAGAACACCAGACAGCTGCCATGGGAGCGGCTATCAGTTAGTGGAACCTGCCTTCCTCGTGGCAACTGGGAAATGTCTGTTCTTCAAAAACTGTCAGTCAAGCATCAAAAAAATATTCAAATAACAAATAAGAATAAAAAGAATAAAAATTACAAAATGTTATTACAAAAAGTGATCTTAGAAATTTAACCCATGCCTTTTCTTCTTGAAGCAAGGAAGAGAGTCAAGGTATGTGAGTTTTCCAAGGTAACTGCTCCCAATGATGCAAGAAAGAGAGAAACAAACAACACCAGAATAAATAACTGATTAATAGCACAATTCATGAAATTGTTCATTTATTTTCCCCATTTCAGAAACTAGTCATATTTAGAAATTTTTTAATTGTTATCCTAAAAATTCATCTGATAATTAGGTTTCCCTGTTAATATGACTGATTAGCCATACAGACAGTTCTTCAAATCAGACAATATCTGTAATGCTTTTCTATCATTGGAAGTCCTATTTTTCTTGCTTACATTTACCCTTCATTTTCACCAATTTTCTTTTTTATTTCATTTGAAAAAAACCTATAATTTTATTGAGATACACCTCCTTTTCCTCACTTTCAGCACTGATATCCAGGAAAAAAGCCTTTGCTCTAGGGTCCAGTATTGGTGTCCTCCTCTCATCTTTGATGATGCTTTTATGACCACCATTTTAGAGAGGGCCCAAGCCATATTTTACCTCACTCAGGCTAGCCTCTCTCCAGAATTCTCTTCCTTCTTCTTTACTTGCCACCTCCTTTTTTGACTTCTTAAAGATTTTATTTATTTTGAGCTTTACAATTTTTCACCTAACCTTACTTCCCCCCCCCCCCCACAGAAGGCAATTTGCCAATCTTTACATTGTTTCCATGGTATACATTGATCCAAACTGAATGGGATGAGAGAGAAATCATATCCTTAAGGAAGAAACATAACGTATAAGAGATAGCAAGATCAGACAATAAGATAACAGGTTTTTTCCCTAAGTTAATAGTCCTTGGTCTTTGTTCAAACTCCTCCACAGTTCTTTCTCTGGATACTGATGCTATTCTCCATTGCAGAGAGCCCCAAATTGTCCCTGATTGTTGCACTGATGGAATGAGCAAGTCCATCAAGGTTGATCATTGCCCCCATAGTGCTAGGGTGTTGCCACCTCTTTCAACCTAGCCCCAAATACACAGATACTCACTCTTCTTTCCCTGACCTTTTATTTCTGCCTTTTTGAACGCCCAGCATTTAAATTAGTATAAAATGTTTAATCATCCTCTATTTTATCTATCAATCATTTGATCTATCATTTATCTATCTTCATACCTCTTTATCAAAGAAAAGAACCCTGATTGATTTTGATACCAAAGTAGTTATATCACTTAAAAATTGAAAAGGTTGAAGGATTGAGTCAAGGCAGTTAGGATAGGCAGAGACCCAGAAGAACTTTCCAAGTAACTTTAAAATCACTCCTCAAGTCAAATTTTGGGACAGCAGAGTCAACATATGGTCAGAGTGAGATATTTTTCCACTCTAAGACAATTTAAAAGGTTTGCAGTTCAGGTCTATGACCTTGGGGTTGAAGGCAGAACCCAGAAACAGTACCAGCTCTGGACCTTGGGGATGCCTGTGACAGTGACAATAGGGCTCCAGGAGCTCTTAGTACAGAGATGGTAGGAAGATCAGACAACTGGTCAGAAAAAAATTATAAAAGTCCCTTTGCTATCATGAGGTATGCCTGGTACCAACTGGCAACTCTATGGCAGTTTGGGTTCACAGTTACAGGGTAAAAAGGAATGCTTATATTCATTCACAGGGGAAAAGGAGCCTTCCTTACGTTAAAGGAATATTAACATGTGTGGCTACAAGGAGAGCAGGGGACCTGGTCACAGTTCCAGACTGAAGAGGCACACTAGCACTTGTAGTTACAGGACAGCAGTGGCTCTTCCTCAGAAAACTAGGGATCAGACACTGTACATCTCCCTGGATAACGTTTTTGAGAGGACCAATGCCTTGCAGATCTCTAGAACTAGTTCTGAAAATAGTAGAACAATTGAGTGCAAACGGCAACAACAAAAAACCTTATCATACAAGGTACCATAGTGTCAGAGAAAACCAAGACATAAATTCAGAAGATGCTGACAATATGAAAGCAGCTATAAGCAAAGGCTCCAAGAAAAAGTAGTAACTAAACTGAAGCACAATAAGAATTACTATAAGACTTTTTAAATATATATATATATATATATATATATATATATATATGAATAATAGAAGAAAATAGGGAAAACAAATGAGAGCAATGCAAGAAAATCATGAAAGGAAACTTAACAGTTTAATAAATAATAAAAAGAGGCACAAAATAATAAAAAGAATCATACCTTTAGAAAAATTAGTCCAAAGGTAAAAGAGACAAAAATGTTCACTGAAGAAATTTCCTTAAGAACCAGAATAGGTCAAATGGAAAAGGAAGTACAAAAATTCAGTGAAGAAATGAACTCCTTAAAAAGAATTGAACAAATGGAAAAAATGGTACAAAATTCAATGAAGAAAATAATTCCTTAACAATTAGAATCAGGCAGGTGAAAATTAATGACTCCATGAAACATAAATAATAAAACAAAGCCAAGAGAATGGAAAAAAAAAGAAGTTGAAATATCTCAGAAGAATCGAACTTAAAAAAACATGTTGAGGGGAAATAATTGAAAAATTATTAGACTACCTATAGAAAGCCATGAACAAAGAAAGAGCCAAGCCATTATATTTCAAGAAAGTATCAAAGAAAATTGCTGCAATGTTTAAAATCAATAGGATAAAATAAAAATTGAAAGAATCTAACAACCAATTGAAAGAAATTTCAAAATGAAAACTTCTAAGAATATGACAAATTCTAGAGCTCTCAAATCTATGCAGCCAGGAAGAGCCAATTCAAATATCATTATCATACAGTTAGTACCAAGATTTAGCAGCTTCCACATTAAAGAAGTAGAGGGTTAAGTTTGGAATATGACATTCCACAAGGTTAAAAAAGCTAGAATTATAATGAAGAAAAAAATCAAAGCAGCAAAATTGAGTATAATCCTTGAGGAAAAAATAATGGGCATTTGATGAAAGAAAAGATGTTAAAGTATTCCTGATGAATAGAAAAGCTGACATTCAAATCCAAGATTCAAGAGGAGCAAAAATGTCAAGCAAGAAAAATGAAATCATAAAGGGCTCAATAAAATTATACTGTTTTCAGTTTTATATGGGATAATGATATATTTAAATTCTGAAAACTTTAACATTATTAGGGCAGTCAGGAGTCCACATAGAGAGAGGGCATGGGCATGAATTGATTATACTGAAGTTATCTCTCAAAACAATAAAAGGTGAGAAAAAGGGAAGCGCTGAGAGAAGGGAGAAGAGAGTGGCAGAATGAGGAAAATTATCTAACATAGAAGATGTGCATAAGGAAAAACTTTTAAAGTGGAAAAGAAAAAAGGGGGCATGACAGGCAATGAATAAATCTAATTTTCATTGCAATTAGTTTGAAGAGGGAAAAATACACAACACACACACAAACTCAGATGAGCACTGGGGAAATAGAAGGGAAAGAGAATAAGAGATCTGGGGAAAACGAGCATGATAAAAGGGAGGGAAGATTTATGGAGATAGTGGTCAGAAACAAAACAGACTTTTGAGGAGAAATAGGATAAAAAGAGAGAAAGAGAAGAATAAATAGAAGAAAATAGGATGGAGACAAATGCATAATTGGTAATCATAATTGTGAATGTGAACAGGATGAATGCAACCATAAAATGAAAATGGATAGCAGAACTGATTAGAAACTAGAAGTCAACAATAATTTGTTTAAAAGAAACACACTGGGGCAGCTAGGTGGCACAGTGGGATTGAGCACTGGCCCTGGAGTCAGGAGGACCTGAATTCAAATCAGGGCTCAGACAGACTTACTTCCTTACTGACAGAATTCCTTCCTTCCTTCCTTACTTAGCTATGTGACCTTGAGCAAGTCACTTAACACCATTGCCTTGCACAAGAGAGAGAGAGAGAGAGAGAGAGAGAGAGAGAGAGAGAGAGAGAGACACTTGAAACAGAAAGATACACAGAAAATTAATATAAAAAGTTTAAACACAATATTAAATTATACTTCATTTGAAGTTTGAAAAGGGTTTTGGAAATATTCATGTGCAAAAAGCAAAAACAGATTTAATTGAAAGAGATAATCAAGGAAAATAGATTTTTCTAAAAAAAGTACCCCAGAGGGGGCAGAGCCAAGATGGTGGCAGGAGAGGAGTCTTTCCTAGGCACTCTCTCCAAAATATTTCAAAAGCCTAAAAATTATGACTCCAACAAAATTTCTAAGAGACGGAACTCACAGAAAGATCTAGCGAGGCAATTCTCCAGCCCAAGGTAACCTGAAAATAGTGGGGAAATGCTGTTCCACGGGGTTAGGGGGCAGCCCCCCAGAGTGAAGAAACCTCAACCTCCTGGAAATAGCCCCAAGGCACCCAGGAACACTGGCTTCCAGCAGCAAAAGCAGTTTCCTGACCTGTACCCCAGGGAGCACAAAGCACAATTTGGAAGATCAACAAGGAGATCTCCACCAGCACGTGAAGCCCAGGCCATTAGCATGGTTGCAGCAGTCAGCACAACCAGATCTAGGAAACAGAAGTACCCAGGAACCTCCAAGGCAGCTACACCCTAAGTGCTCAGCCCACTGAAGGCAAGGGAGTGGAGGGAGACCTCTGAGGTCTGTCCTTTGTCCCTGAAACAACACTCTGTGACTCTGACCACATTCAGATCCTGATCACACTCTAGGCCCCCCAATCCTGTGGTGGAGCTTGTGGTCATTCACAGACCAGGAAAGCAGTCAAAGCCTCACACACTGAGGTCCCCGTGGGGGTGCCCCAATAAAACTCAAAAGCACAAGAAGTGCCCCCAAACTAGGCACAGGCTGGGGTAATGAGTAAATGGGGGGGGGGGGAATGGAGCCTGACCATTGACAAATAATTTGTCTATGATCCCAAGGAGGATCAAAATACACAATCTGTACATGAGGAAGTCCGAGCTCCTACATCTAAAGACTCCAAGAAAAATGGAACTTTGAGCTCAGGCTATGATAGAACTCAAAAAATATTTTTTGAATATCAAGTAAGGGAAATAGAAGAAAAGTTAGGAAAAGAAATGAGAGAGATGCAGGAAAAACATGAAAAAGAAGTCAGCAGCTTAGTCAAGGACATCCAAAAAATGCTGAAGAAAATAATATGTTAAAAACCAGCATAGGTTAAATGGATAAAACAGTTCAAAAAGTTATTGAGAAGAAGAATGCTTTAAAAAACAAAATTGGCCAAATGGAAAAGGAGATAAGAAAGCTCTCTGAGGAAAACAAATCCTTCAGATGTAGAATGGAGCTAAAGGAAGCTGATGACTTTATGAGAAGTCAAGACACAATACTTCAACACCAAAAGAATGAAAAATTAGAAGAAAATGTGAACTATTTCATTGAAAAAACAACTGATCTAGAAAACAGATTTAGGAAAGATAATTTTAAAATTATTGGGATTCCTGAAAGTCATGATCAGGAAAAGAGCCTAGAACTCATTTTTAAAGAATTCCTACAGGAAAATTGCCCTGATATCCTAGAAGCAAAGGGCAAAATAGAAATTGAGAGAATACACCAATCTTCCCTGGAAAGAGATCCCCCCCTGCCCCCCAAAAAAACAACTGCCAGGAATATTACAGCCATGTTCTAGAACTCCCAAGTCAAAGAGAAAATATTACAAGCAGCCAGAAAGGCACAATTCAAATATCGTGGACCTGCAGTCAGGATCACACAGAACTCAGCAGCAACCACATTAAGGGCTCATAGGGCTTGGAATATATTCCAGAAGGCAAAAGAGCTTGGAATGCAACCAAGAATCAACTACCTAGCAAAACTGAATATCATCTTCCAGGGGAAAAGATGGACTTTCAATGAACCAGGGAAATTTCAAATGTTCCTGTTGAAACAACCAGGGCAGAACAGAAAGTTTGTCCTTCAAATAACAGGACTCAAGTAAAGCATAGAGAGAGTGGACAAGAAGGGTAAATTATGAAAGATTTAATGATGATGATGAATTGCATGTATTCCTACATAGAAAAATGATACTGATAATATTCATATGAACCTTCTCATTTAATAGAGCAGGTAGAAGGAGCTCTTATAGATGAAGCACAGAAGAGAGCTGAACTTTGGAGATATATTGTAAAAATGGAGTCAATGGGTAAAAGGGAAATGTAATGGGAGTAAGAGAAAGGAGAGGTAGAATAGGCTAAGATATTTCATATAAAAGATATTTTTTTGCAATGAACTTTTGCAATAATATGGAAGCGGGAAGGCAAGGAGGAATGAAGGAACCTTCACTCTCATCAGAAATGGCTCAGAGAGGAAACAGCATACACACTCAATAGGGTATAGACATCTAGAGTAAAAAGGAGAGAAGGGGGAACGGGGAAGGAGAGGATGTCGGTGACAGGGAGAGAGTAAATCATAAGAGAGAATAGTCAGACATAATACATTTTCTTTTTTACTTTTTGCAAGGTGCTGGGATTTGGTGGCCTGTCCAGGACCATGGGGCTGGGTGGTTGCTGGGTCTCTGGGGTGGTATGTGGACTTGGGGTCTCCTGGCCCCAGGGCCAGTGCTCTGTCCGCTGCACCAACCAGTTATCCCACAGCACTTTTTAGAAGAGGACCAGAGTGAAAGGAGAGAGAAAAAATAATATATAGTAGTGGGGAGAAGCGGATGGAGGGAATTACAATCAGCAACAGCAACTGTGGAAAAATAGGGAATTAATTCCTATGATGGACTTAGGATAAAGAATGTGATCCACCTGAGACAGAGCTGATGATATAGTTTTGTTTCTCATAGGGGTTTGTATTTTTGTGGGGGGGGGGGTTGTGTTTGCTCTTTAACAGGAATATTTTAATGCCTTCTGTGGGCGGTGGGGGGAGGGAGGTAAGAATAGGGGCAAATTTGTAAAATTCAAAATAAATAAAATCTTTCATCAAAAAAAAGTCATCCAAAGGAAAAAAAATAAAAATGAAAGTACAGTGAAAAATGAAAGACAGTGAAGCAATATCAAAAAAATTTAAGGGCAAACTTCTTTGATAAAGACTTTATTTATCAAGTATAGAAGGATCTAAGTCAAATTTAGAAAAGTAAGTACAATTCCCTAATTGATAAATTGTTAAAGGAAGAGTTTTCAGGAGAAGAAATCAAAGCTATTTCTAATCATGTGAAAAATGCTCTAAATCACTTTTGACTAGAGAAAGGCAAATGAAACCAATGCTATTATACCACCTCACATATATCAGAATGATAAAAAACTGGAGGGGGTGAGGAAAAATAGATAGTCTAATAAGCTGTTGGGGGAGTTGTGAATTTCCCCAATCATTGTGAAGAACAATCTGGAACTATGTGCAAAAAGGGCTATACAACATATGGTCAAACAGTAACATTACTGGGTCAAGGAGATCAAAAAAAGGAAAAGGGCATGTATGTAAAAAAATATTTATGGCAGACAGGTTTGTGGTGGCAAAGGATTGGAAATTAAGGATATGATCATAAATTGGGGAAGGGCTAAATAAGTTGGGGCATAAGATTGTGATGGACTAGTTTTGTGCTATAAAAAATGAGAAAGATGATTTCAGAAAAATCAGAAAAACAAATAAAATATGACACAATCTATATGAACTGATGCAAAGTAAAGTGAAAAGAGCCAGGAAATCATTATGCACAGTAACAACAATACTTTAATGATGATCAACTGTGAAAAATTTGGCTATTCAATATATGATCCAAAAGAATTCCAAAGGACTCAAGATGAAAAAAAAATGCTATACATTTCCAGAGAAAGAACTGATTAAGTCTGAGTGCAAATTGAAGTATTATTTTCTCACTTTCTTTATTTCTTGCTTTTTTTTGTTATATGACTAATATGGAAATATGTTTTACATGATTTCACATGTTTAGTTGATATGATCTTGCTTATCTTCTCAGTGGGTGGTTAAGGTGTGAGAGGGAAGGAAAGAATTAGGAATTCAAAATTTAAAAAGACAAGAATGCTAAAAACAAAATAATTAACAAATTTGAAAATGAGGGTATTGAAAATATTGATTAGGAATCACATCATCAATTGGAAACTTGGTTGAACATATCAAACCAGGTACAGTCTTGTCCATTTCATCTCTATTGTCTCAACCAAAAATATTCTTATTTAGAAATTCATGCTTGTTCCTTAATTTTGTAGATTTTACAAATGAAAATGATTTGCAAAGTTAAAATGGAATGGAAGATTTATAGGAAAACTTTGAAAGGCATCACATAGAATGTGAAAAGAGACTTAGATTAGTTGCAATCTGAATTTTTGAAAGTGTAGTTATTTTAAAAATATCCACATGTAGGATTATAATTATCTACTGAAGTATATGTATACTATGTTGTATTGTTATACTATGTTATGTTATATTGTAATATAATTATTCTAAGGTAAATAAGTATTGATATAATCATTCCACATCATATTAACTTCCTGTGGAAGATACAGACAACCATCACCCCTGGACTTCACTGATGGATCTGCACCTTCTATGAATTCATTGTCTTGGTAGACAAGAGAAACCATTCGAAATGAAGATAATGATAACAACATAGTATTCCTATAGCTAATTAAAATTTGTAAAGTACTTTTTAAATATTATTTCATTGAATCCTTATAATCATTCTGGAAGGAAAGTTCTATTATTATCCCACACACACACACACACACTTTACAGATGAGGAAATTGAAGAAAATAGAATTGAAATAAGTTGTCCCAAGTCACACAGTCAGTGTTTGATGTGAGATCTGAACTCAGGTCTTCCTGATACATATCAAGTTTTCTATTCCTTGCACTACCTCTATCTGCTGCCATACAGCGGCTCATGAAAAGGATCCTACAGAACCTTTCATCCTTTAGCTTTTCCTTCAAAGAGAACCTAGAAGTACAGTAAAAAAAACTGCAGAGAGAGAGAGAGAGACAGACAGACAGATAGACAGACAAGACAAGACAAGACAGACACTGAGTAGATAAAAGAATGTGGGAATATTCCCCTAGACCAATAATTGCTGGTCACTCCCTTAAGGTGCTACTTAACCCATATGATTGAAAAAAAGACTGCCTAGGGCAGTAAGGTGGTGTAGTGGATGGAGCACTGGTTCTGGAGTCAGGAGGACTTGAGTTCAGATTTAGCCATAGATAGTAGTTCTGTAACCTTAGACAAGTCACTTAACCCCAAATTAATCCAAAAATTTTGAGAGAGAGAGAGAGAGAGAGAGAGAGAGAGAGAGAGTGAATGAGTGTGTTTCTGGATAACATTCCATCTTCCTTTTGTGAGTCTTGGCTCTGGTTGTTAACAGAATGCCTACAATGTTCTTTCAACTCATCTCTGCCTCCAAGAACCACTAGCTTCCTTCAAAATTTAGCTCAAAGCCCACCTCCTGCCTGGAGCCTTGCCCCAGTTTTTCTACCTGCTCATTTACCTTCCATCTACTTTGTATGAATCTTGCATAGACCAATGTATACATGTTGTGCTTCCAGATGGAAGAGTAATTGTTGTTTTTGCTTTTCTTTGCATTCAAGTATTTACAGTGTCTGGTACATGATGAGACCTGGGAAGTTCTTGCTGAATCATTAAATGCAATTCTGATGGAAGAGGCTTGCTTGTAAAACAATCCCAACTTAGTTTTCCTTGTCTGGATTATCTCCAACCCTAAGAATAGTATTATCAAGTTGGATGTCTCCAGGGTAAAAGTCAATGGAACTAATAAGGAAGTATGGATCAACTAGCAACCTCAAGATCACTTTCTTTCCAAGGGAAAGTCAAAACAAAGGGTAGTGCTGGGGGGGGGGGTGTGTCTTGGAGTTATAGATTTAATTTAAATGATTTTTTTTCAATTTCACTTTTTTCTTCCTATGATAATGGAATATAGACATAGAAAGGAGTAGTAATCATTATTTGGGATATTTTCCTTTTATGGATCTGGATACTGAGACTCAGAGAGTTGAGATAGGTTGCATGGTAAGTAAGAAACAGAATTTGACCTCAGACTTCTGACTCAAAATTCAGTACTATTTTCAGTATGCCATACTATTTCTTGCATCTATCCCACTTATCGTCTCCATTCAGAGATCAGGAAAAATTAAATGATTGATTTGGTTCGGATTTTAGCAAATTCAGTTCATTCCAATTTGGGTGGTTATTTTGCTTGCTTGTTTGTTTTTTAATTCAGCCCACAAGTGTTTCTGTAGTAAGCCACTTGGTCCATTTTGAGGCAGGTCATCTCTGAAGTCTAAAAATGGATTCTGGATGAGTAGTAGGAGAGATGTTGGGATTTATTTCTCTCACATTTATTCTGCCTTTCATACAAAATATCCCTTACAGTTTAGAGTTCATTTGGTGGGAAGGAAAAAAAAAACCTTCCATGGAAAAACTGAATAAAGAATTTTGAATTCAGAATTTTAAAAGAAATAATGTTTTAAAATAAAAATATCTTAAATAGTAGGCAATAAAATCAAAATGAAGGGGGAAAGAGAACCTATCCTATAACAGGTTATACCATAAGTGATGATTGATACAACTTGATTATTCTTTTTCATCCATGATAAACCAAACCCTCCTGCTAATATTTTTAGGTCAGCTTTAATTCCTGATGGTGATCTAAAAAGTAATACTCACATAGGTACTCAAGCATCTAGTGGCTACTCGGGAAGAGATGACAAAAATCGGAAACACATCACTTACTTTATTCAGAGACTAACTTTTCTTCATACTCAAAGGGACATATGAACATTGTAACTTTAGAAAGACTAGACCAGGTTTCTAAAACCATTTTACAAAAGCCATTAAGTAGAAAAAACACCCTGAAACATAATTGTTGACTTAAAATATGCAGGTAAAAGTCATGGTAAATAACAATAATTTACGGGAGATATTGTTCCGTGCAGCATTTCACAGAAATCCAGCATACAATTTTCAAGAAAGTGCAGGCAAATTAATTGTATACTTTCACCTTTTTATTCTCAAATCACACATGAGAAGAAGAATAACATTTTACCCCACACAGGGTAGCTTATATGCAGCCAGTAGTTTTGAAAGAATCCTAATCAATAATATCATCTGAACCTGAGATCAGATTAAAGAGGAGTCATAGAGAAGGGATAAAAGGGGAACATAGCTGCAAGAGTGATCACTCCAGGTCCAATTGTTCCTTTTCTAAGGGCTGTCAATAAGGATGTTCAGCAGGGGCAGCCCAGAATCCCTCCTTTAGGTAGAGGTATCAGTCATTAGTGCTCTGGTGAAAAGTACCAAGAGTGCCTTTTATAAAGACGCCATTTGTTTCTCCTCTCCATCAGGGAGGGTGGTTCTGATGCCAGTTTTGGAGTCTAAGCCTGGAACTAATAAGAGGGAGATTAAAGATTGTCCCTAAAGGCTAGGAGGTTATGTGCTGCCCTTTACAATTTCAGAGATCACAAGTACAATCCATCCCCCTCAGTCATCATGAGAACTTGCAGGATTTCTGAAGGGAGTTCAAGTCTAAATGGATTTCATGTTGGTCTCTTCCCACCACATCTCTTTAGAGAATTGTTTTCTCATTCCGTTCTTGATACTTCAAAAAACCAGAACCTGATTCTCCCCTTCCATTTGTGCATATCTATGGATTTCTGCAATCAAATTTTTCTTAGGACAAATAAAGGAGAAGAGGAAGAAAGAAGCATTTCTTAGCTGTTTACCAAAAGACAGGCAGAGTGCTAGGAATTTTACAAATCAATATAACAGGATTTAGAATATCCCAATTTCTAAAGGGTTTTAAGTTAAATCTAAATGAAGCAGTATCCTCATTCTGCTCTTTAGTAAATGAAATGATATCTCTCCCTAACCACATAACACATATCAACATGGATCTAATTTGAAAAGGCTCAAAAGAAATGTCCTTTAACTTGCTTCTTCTTTGCTGGTGGTCACCAAAATGACAACTTGATTTCAGTAGGATGTCTGGGATTTAGTGTTGCTTTTTTTTTAAGAAGGGGGAATAATTTATATAAAAAATCATGTTCCTAATACTTAAAAAGACTAAAATAGTTTCATCCTTTCATAACCTGTCATCATGTATGTTACTCTAAAATTAAACACATATGGTCCAAACCAGAGCTCCGTTATGTACCATATTATGCAATTATCTTTTCAATTTATTACTCCTCAAAATAGAAAAAGATTAGCCTGTGTTTCTTAAGACTGGGTAAACATATGGCCCAAGGATCCAGAGATGACATGCTATCTTTAAAAGGAGTTCCAAGACTAAACAACATACAATACTCTATTTTGTACGGCCATATGTGGTATCAGGGCTCTGATATACAGTCGATCCATATATATCTTTTTGCTTCCTGGCCATATCTTTGATACAGTGAAATGCTCCTGCTGTCAGACCATAAACGGCCCAGAAATTGCTACAAAAATCTACATCCCAGCATTTCCCATTAGCTTTACTGCTCTCTAGCACTGTTTAATCCATAAGGAAAAGGTTCCCAGTTCTCTGAATGCTCCAACAAGACTTATTTGTGACACTGCAATTCAAGGGCTATGTTCCAGGTTTCCCATAGTCACCTGGGCACACCCCATTCTTCACATTACCTGGTGATTTGGGCATCCTTTGAGAACCTCAGCTTTATCACAGTCCTCTTCTTCCTTGTCAGGAAACAGAAATAGGGTAGCATCAAGTCCCTTCCCTACAACTACATTAAACATTATTAAAGTGGCTCCCAGCAGTGCCCATAGTAGTGAGGGCTCTAACAAAGATCCCATTAAGAAAACCTTTCTTCAGGGCATTGAGCAACTTGGTTATTTTAATTTGTAACTGGTGAATTTTTTAATATTATTTTGTACACAGCTGTCAACCCTAAAGGAAATGTTTCAGAAACAATGAAAACTGAAATTTGTGTGTTTGTTTCTCATTAAAGACTATCATAAATAAAATCTTGTAAGTCTTGATGCTTTTATTCTTCTGCTACATATAAAACCATATCCTAAGGAAGGCTGGTGTAAGCTGAAAACTAGTAACTCAGCCCATATAAAATAGTTACCATTCACAAGAATTCACAAGGGTCATTACCGTATACTCAACAGAATGAATATCTAAGGCTGGAGCTGTTATAGACCTGTTTGGCAATCTGGTGAAGCCTAATAATACTGCAGTGATCCTGTAATAATTGGTTGTCTACATTCATAATTGAAGAAAATACTCATTTTCAATTTTAGATTAATGAAAATAAAATGCACCTTTCCCCCCTTCCAAGGTCGTGAATGTCCTGATATTGATTTGAGTTTAAGAAAAAATATCTTATATGGAAAAGTGCAAGTCAAAGGATTATGTTTTGATGAATTTACTTCCTAATGGATATTTTCTTACCAATACCCTATCACTATTTTCTAGAATTTTGCCAGATAAAAATATTCCTTCTAATGTCATTACAGGGCTAATGAAGAACCTTTCAGACAAGGTACTAAAATAACTTTAACAGGCTTTCAATTGTCATGATGCAATTCTTACCCATTTTCAGTTCATAAAGACAATTGACTTGATTTGCTACAAATAGAATAACCAGTTTATAAAAAGAAAGGAGAGGGAGCAACCAAATGATTGGACTATACAATTCCATGTCACTGAAAATGGTTACATAGGACCTAATCTTAAATCCCCCAGGGAGTAATATAGAAGGAGATGATGGTCCTCGAAAAACAAATCATTCCACTGGCTAGAAAAGGATTCTTAGGAGAGACAGAGTCAATGAGCTGCATCCCACCCTACATGAAATCTTTAAATACAGTGGTTATCAAGGACATGAATTGGTTATTTAATTTTCATTAATAGATAAATATCAACATACAGCAGAGAACTGAAAAGATCATACAGATATTAAACTTCTAGCAATCACTGGAAAGTATTCACTTGTCCAACATATTATGAGATAACAGACTATAAATTTAAAGATAGCAAGGTGGCAAAATAGATAGAATCCTGGCACTAGAGTCAGGAAAACTTGAGTTCAAATAATGCCTCAGACACTTAGATGTATGATCTTGGGCAAATCACAACCTCTGCCTCAGTTTCCATATCTGTAAAATATGAATAGTAGCAGTATCCAACTCCAAGGGTTGTTATGCAGATAAAATAAAAATGAGTTAATATCTGTAAAGTGCTTTTCAAACCTTTAAGATCTATATAAGTGCTATTATTATTAAAATACATTGAATAACAAATTGATATTAACTAGGGATTTATATATTTATAATTCATAGTATTCATTTATATAATTTACATTATTTCTAAGTAACTGACTGGGGATTGGTCAAATATATTATGACTAAAGAGATCTAGGAAAGGTTATGGGGGATCACAGCAAGTTGGACAAACTGCTGAACCTGTAGTATAAACTACTGAATTTCCAATTCACCTGATCCTTAGTAGCTGAGTTCTCCTGAGCAAATATCTTCACTTATCTGGGTCCAAGTTTTCTTACCTGGGGTTAAAAATCCCTATAGTACATCCCTAAAAGGACCCTCAAAGGCAGTAGTGTACACAACATGCTTTTCAAACACTAAAGTGTGTATAAATGTGTTTTTGTTGTTTTTTTCTTACTAAAGAATGTGAAAGTTCATCAATTCTCAAGAATCAATGAAAAATAAAAGATCAATTAAACACTTACTGTATGTAAGGAACCAGGCTAAATGCTGAGGATGCTAATGATTTGCAGAAAAGGAAGACAGTTCTTACCCTCAAAAAACACACAGTCTAATGAGGAAAGCAACCCAAGGGAAGGTTTCAATTGCAAGTCAGCTGCCCCACCCCCAATTAAAGTTGTCCTTTTGAAAACTAATTTGTAATCAAAAAAAGCAAGGGTAAAGTATAAGTGCAAAAAGAGGTTCAGTTCACTAATTTCTTATCTTAAATATATTTTCTTTGTTGCTGTTTTCACACACTTAAGTATCCCATTGTATCCCTCCTCTCTTTTCACATAATAAAGAATTAAAAAGAGAGAGAAAAAGTAAAAACAATCCAGGAAAATCAGAGTAAGTCTGGCATCACATTTGCATACCTGTAGTTCACCACCTCTGCAAAGAAAGAATGGAGGTGGCTTCTCATTTCTTTTTATCTGTAGAGTTGACTAATTTCTGGACAGTTTAAGTCTCAACAAGGCTTGACAACAAGAATATGCTAAAGGAAAGCAAAATTTTTCCACTCCAGAGTAATTATTTTAGGAAGATTCTGAATATCACCTGGTAGGAGAAGATATCAGACACTGAGGTCCTTTCTGGAGCTAAATTGCTTAGCATTCCAACATCACTACAGACAGTACAACTACGATGGACTGGACATATTGTTAGAATTTCAGATGCACGCTTGCCAAAAAAAACTATTTTATGTAGAACTCACACAGAGCAAGCACTCACAAAGGGGTCAGAAGAAGTGGCCCTGGGACACACTGAAAATCTCGAGAGAAACTGGCACAAGATTGACCAGCATGGCAAATTCTCATCAGAGAGGATACTGTGCTCTATGTGCTCTATGAGGAAAACAAAATGGAAACATGATATCCTTACGGTTAGAGAACCCACACCCCAGGTGTTCACGTGGACCATTTGTGCCCAACCTGTGGTAGGGCATTCCGAGGTCATATTGGTCTGAACAGCCACAGTGGGACCACCGTAATTTGTTTCAAACATAATGTCATTTTGGTCTTCTTTGATAAGGAAGGACAAGAACCAATTGCCCATATTTATATGATACTGAAGTCAAACTATCATAGGACTTACAGCTGAAAGAATCTTGGAGGTCAGAAGATAATCCCACTAGAAATATAAGAGAGCCATAAGACCATCTAAAAATCAGTCTATTCAGAGTTAAGGGAACTTGGCAGAGGTGATCTAGATGATAAGTGGAAGAACCGGATTAAGACCCAGGTTTTCTGATTCCAAATGTACTTTACTTTCCCGCAACAACCTTATGAATCTTATCCCCATTTTTCATATGACAAAATTGAAGCTTAAATATTAGATGAATTAATTATCAGGATGAGAAATGTAATAAAAGTCTGAGTCAGAGTATCAACTCTGGTTTTTTGACTTTAAACTCTTGCCATTAAATGGTGTGTCATTATCTCAATAGAATTTAACTAAATTTTCTTTAGATCAAAATAAAATTTGCTAAAAATTTTTTTCTTGATTTTATTTTTGAGATAATGTTATAATGGAAAGAACACTAAATGTCAAATTTTAAGACATTTGGTTTTGGCACTGCTAATTAGCTGAATGACTTTGGACAAGTCATTTACCTAATCTGAGTGTGTTTCCTCCTCAATAAAATGAAGATTTTTGCACAGCACATCAAAGTCCCATTTTTCTCTCTTTAAAAAAATCATATTATCCAATGTTAACCTATTTTATGTTTTTTTTTCATAAAACCTACTCCAAATTTTATGTATTGGGGGTGGTTAAGTGGCATAATGGATAGAATTCCAGGCCTAGAATCAGGAAAAATTGAGCTCAAATTCAGTACTAGCACTTACCATGGGCAAGTCACTTTACCTTGTTTGCTCATCTCTATAATGAACTGAAGAAGGAAATGACAAATCCACTTCAGTGTTTTTGCCAAGAAAACCCCAATTGTCTTCACAAAGAATTAGAAATGACTGAAATTACTGAAAAATAATTTTACCAATTTTGTTGTTATCTTACTTTCAATTTTATTAATCTATTCTTTAATTTTCAAGATTTCCATTTTAATGTTTAATTTTGGATATTTAATTTGCTCTTTTTTAGTTCTTTTAATTGCATGACCAATCCATTGATCTATTCTATTATTGCTGTTGCTGTTGTGGTTGTTGTATGCATTTAGAGATAGAAATTTTCCTCTAAATACAGCATTGGTTGTATCCCATAAATTCTGACATGCTATCTCATTATTGTCATTGTCTTTAATGATATCCTTTAGGATTTCTTAGAATTAGATTATTTAGTTTCCAATTGGCTTTTAATCTATGTTTCCAAGCCCTTTATTAAGTGTAACTTTTAATTGCATTATGTTCTGAAAAAATACATTTAATATTTCTACTTTTCTGCATTTGTTTTTATGCCCCAAAACAGTCAATTTTTATAAAGATGCCAAGTACAACTGAGAGAAAGATCATTTCTTTCTATTTCCATTCAATTTTCTCCAGAGGTCTAATATATCTAAGTTTTCTAAAATTCATCTTAATCTCCTTGACTTCTTTCTTATTTATTTAATAGTTAGATTTACCTAGCTATGAGAGGGGGAAAGATGAGGTCCCCAGTAGTATAGTTTCTGTCTATTTCTTCTTGTATTCATTTAACTTTTCCTTTATGAATTTGGACTCTATGCCATTTTCTGGTTAAATGTTTAATATTCATATTACTTCATTATTTATGATTCCATTTAGCAAGATATAATTTCCCTGAATATCTCTTTTAATTAGGTTTGTTTTTTCTTTTGCTTTGTCTGAGATCATGATTGTTACCCCTGACTTTTTTATTTCAGTTGAATCATAACAGATTCTTTTCCTGTCTATTATTTTAATTCTGTAAGTCTTTTTTTCAAGTGTGTTTCTTGTAAATAACATCTTGCAAGCATCTACTTTTGAACTCATTTTGCTATCCACTTCTGTTTTATGGGTAAATATGTATCATTCACATTCATAGTTATGCTTATTAACTACATTTTCCTCTATATTATCTTTTTGTATTTGACCTTTTTCTTTTTATCTTGTCTCTCCTCTTAAGACTGATTTGTTTAGGACCACTTTTTAAATCGGATCTCCCACTTATTCTCTCACCTTTCTCTTACTCCTTCCCCTTCTACTTACTCTGTAGAGTAAGACAGATTTCTGTTACCAACTAATAATGCATATTTGTTTTTAAGCAATTTAAATGTAAGGTTCAAGAATTATTCACTCCCCCACACACAAGTTTATTCTGCTGAAGAATGAGATATTTCACATTTTCTTCATTTTTTAAAAATTCTGTTAACTTTGTTCTATTGTTTCTTGATGTCTCATGGTTTTATTGATTTTCATTTGTCCAATTCTAATTTTTCCATTTAACTAATTGGTCTTTTTAATAACTCTATTTCATCAGTGAATTTTTGCACATCATTTATCCTTTTGATCAATTTTTTAAAGGTATTGTGTGTGTGTGTTTGTGTGTGTGTGTGTGTGTGTGTGTGTGTGTGTGTGTGTGACGCACACACCTCTTTTTATTGTTGTTCAGTTGTGTCTTTCTCTTAGTGATCCCCTGGACCATGTAATCCATTGGGTTTTCTTGGAAAAATCCTGGAATGAGTTGCCATTTTCTTCTTCAGTTACTTAGGACCAGTGTTAAGTGACTTGCACAGATAATAACGGTCTGAGGCCAGATTTAACCTTAGACATTCCTGAATTCATGCCTAAAAGTTCTAACCACTGAGCAGTCTAGCTACCTCTTTTACCATACTGCTGTATTTTCAAAATTTTCTTCCTTTGCTTTCAATTTTTTAATCTAATTTTTCCTCTACCATTTTTACTTCATTTTGAAAATCTCTTGGGTTGTTTTTTTTTTTGCTTTTTTAGGAATTTTTGTTGGGTTTGTATATAATTCATAGTTTAATTCAAGGCTTTACTTATTGCTGTTTTGACTTCATTGTCTTCTTCTGGATTTGTGTCTTAATATTCCTTGTCACCAAAATGAATTTTTATGGTCAGGTGTTTTTTTTTTTCTTTGCTCATTTTCACACTCTTAATTTTTAATTTGGGGTAGGGGGCAGTGTCTATATCAGACTTTAGTCTTTTTAATACTTCTGTTTTCAGGGTTAGAGCTGGGAGCATGGAAGTTTTCAGGGTTTCTAAAATGGTGTGAATTAGGAAGTACTGTGGTTGCTGCCTTCTCGCTCTGCATGTTGTTTCCTACCAAGGAAGAGTCCCTGATCCCCTGGAAATGCAACCAATGCTTCTCCTCGAGGTCCCTCCTTCCTTGTGACTAGAAATGACACTGTTCCTCGGGATCTCTCATCCACTAGGGTCAAAATTACTATGGCCCCTCAGGGCTCCTACTCCCTCTTAATCAAAAGTGGTTTGCAGGGCAGCTAGGTGGCGCATGGGGTGGCTAGGTGGCTCAGTGAATAGAGCACTGGCCCTGGAGTCAGGAGTGCCTGGGTTCAAATCCGACCTCAGACACTTGATAATTACCTAGCTGTGTGGCCTTGGGCAAGACACTTAACCCCATTGCCTTGAAAAATCTAAAAAAATAAAAAGTGGTTTGCTCTGTCCTTGAACTATGATCCAGAGGTAAGTGTAGGCAGTGGAGTTGCCAACAGCATCTGATCCTGCATATAGTGCTAGCAGAGGAGTACCCTGTAATCTCTTTCTGACTAGTTACCAAGGGGTCTTACTGATTCTGGTTTGAGACCCCTCCACTGTCCCAACCCAAAGCTGCTTCCATTTTTTTCATCACCAGTTAAGTCCTATCAGTGGTGTTTCATTCATACAGGCTCCAGACCACTGTCTGCCTCTGCCACTCCATATTTTGATTTAAGGCATTAAGGGAATGATGGGAGAGTTCAGTTTTCTCTACTTTACCATCTTGGCTCTGCCTCCAGAAGTTTTGTCCCTTTCATTTCTAAAATTCATGTTCAGCCATGAATATCTATGAAGCATTGAAATCGAAAAGTATATTCTGAAAAGATTTAAGATTTTTTTTACTCTGAAATTATGGTACACCTAAAATTAGACTCTATCTTGAAGTAATTTTTAAAAATTGCTTTTATTGCTTTCCCATTCATCAAAAATCTTTTCTTATACCTTTTCAACTGAAAAAAAAAAACATATAACATATGTATTCGATCAGTGTTTGCATGTACCAATGAACTAATGACAAAACAAATGTCAAGTCCTATTGAAGTACATTTTTAAATAAAATCCCTAATTGAGTATTTGATGTTAATATTAGATGTCAGTTTCTATGTTTTGTAGGATGTATCATGGAAGAATCATAACTTCAACTGGAATATTCTTTTGTGCCATGACAGCTTACCTTTTCAAAGTTCCACTACTCATCATATTTTTTTATCCTTTGCATAAAAAAGCAATAAATGCCTCTTTCCCTGAAAGGATATTTTGTCTACAGTTCTTCTTAAGAATCACTGATATTTGTCTATCTCCTCTACCACTTCTCAGGTGGCACCACTATGAGAGACACACTGATCTTTATCACTTTTCACGTGTGACTTCACTTGGTAGTAAAGAGAAACAAATGAGTTGTTGGCTCTGACACATGGTACTCTTTAACATTTCTTTAGAGGTGACAATATTGCAGGAATTTAAGAGGCTATAAGGCAAGAGCAGAGCATCTGAATCAAGGCTCACTGGTATTGGCAAGACAAGTTTTCCCAAGATTTCCAATTCATTGTCTTATTTATTTACTTATGTTTCCTTATTTTAAACCTGATAGCCTCTTAAGAAAAGTCTGAAATATGACATAAGATTACATGACAGAATTTTACCTGAATTTACTTGTTCTTTAATCTATTATCAACAGACATGCCCCCCCAAAAGATTGCCTTAAAGAATCAAATTTTAAATTCCCCCACCAAAAAAAGCAGGAGTACTTTTACAGGTATCACTGGATGTTCCCCACATGCCTGTCCTATTAATAACAAAAAAAAATTATTATTTTAAGGTGCTTTAAGATTTGTTTTACCCATTGTGATTTAACCCATGTGACATCCCAATGAGACAGGTAAGGTTTTTAATATCACTTTACAAACTAATTAAAACTGAAGGAAATTAAATGACTTACTTGAAGTCAAATACCTAGTGGTACCTGAAGTTGGTTTCAAAGATAGATAGATCTTCCTGACCATAAGTCCAATGCTCTAGATACTACAGAATACTTTCTACCTACCTACCACTTTCCCTATAATCTTATTAGCCTCAAAATAAATAATACCTTTGTCTATTTGGTATACTATTTTAATTCTAAAAGTTACAAAGCTACAAAGACAGAAGAAAATGCTCATGAAAAGTGAGATTCTAAGTATATGTACTGTCAGTGAATCCATGAACCGACTCAAATATTCTGAAATACAATCAGGAAGACTAGAAAGGTCATTTAAATGTATGCCCTTCTTTTAAACAGCAATCCCACTGATACTGATGAGAATCTACCAGACCAAGGAGGTCAAACACAGTGACGGTCCCATGTGCGTGGGCACACACACACACACACACACACACACACACACAGACTCACTCACTCACTCACTCACTCACTCATAGCAGGACTGTTTGTCACAGGAAAGAACTGTAACAAAATGGGTGCCCAACCAATGGGAAACTGCTGACCAGATAGTGATGTGTAGCTTTAAGTTTCATAGTGTTTTAAGGTCTGCAAAATGCTTTTAAATATGTTTTCTCACTTGGTCTTGTCCCCTTTCAAAGATGAAGAAACTGAGACCCAGAAAAATTAAGTCACATGGTAAATTAGTGTCTAACAAATGATTTGAACTCCAACTAATAATATAGGTTTCTTCTTAAGAAACAATAAACATGAAAAATTCAGAGAATACAGGAAGTTATATGAAGTTAAGTAGAAGAAAGTAAGGAAAAACCATGGAAACATTAGATTGTTGAGATTCCTCAAACAAAGACAAGAATCTTCTTTTAACCTTCTTTTTCTCTTCAGTGCTGAGCATAGAGTAGGACCCTAATAAATGTTTACTGACTGACACTCTAAACAATGAACATAATTGGTTAAGACTAACAGAATTTAAGGACATCAGACCTCTAATACAATGACCAATAATAGAAAAGTAATGATGGCTATGACAACTCAGAAGAGACCTTTTAAATAATTGTTGATAAATGAAACAGATCATTGTTGGATGCAGCTAATGTCTTGGCTTATTTTATTAAGCTTTAATTCTTGTTATAAGTGAAAGTTCATGTTGAAAGAGATGGGGGAGTAACAATGGGGAGGGTGTTGGGAAGTTAATGTTAAACAACATGATATAAAAAAGAAAAAAATTCGATAACATTGATTATTTTTCCAAGTGAGACTCCCAGGAATTTGTAGACCTACTTGTGTGTGAGATTCTCTTACTATAGCCATAAACAAAGGGACCGTCAATTCCATAGCAGTGCATGCCTATGTATGCCAAGGAACATGGGCATAACTACATTCATTCATGAAGTGGCTAAAAGAAAAGGACAAGGCAGTATGAGGGGAAAGAGATGTGAGGGAAATAAACATATTTTGGACTAAATATGCCTATCTCGTTAAATATGTCATCCTGCTTAATATAGGAAAGCTTGAAACGGAATTAATGTACCACCTGTCCACAGGTTCAGCAAAAGAAGTGGGGAAAAAAATAGAAATAGAAAGTATTAGAGGAGTGTTCTTTCTTAGTCTACAGCAGGAGTGGGGATCCTTTTTTTGCCATAGGACATTTAGATTGTTATGCTACCATT
This sequence comes from Macrotis lagotis, assembly GCF_037893015.1. Lineage (NCBI taxonomy): Eukaryota > Metazoa > Chordata > Mammalia > Peramelemorphia > Peramelidae > Macrotis > Macrotis lagotis. The sequence goes on along the minus strand of NC_133665.1, from coordinate 161,251,964 downwards.
TGCTATATTTGATCAAACATTTAATTAATTCACCACTAAAAAGTTCCTAGATTTGTTGAATTTTGAGTCCTGCCTACAGTTGCCATGGCAGCACTAGAACAAATGATTTCAAAGGTCTCATAAGGCCTGCAGGCCAGACATTCCCCATCCCTGATCTACAGAAACAACTGTCCACAATTATATTTATAAATTTTATTAATGTGACATTTATTTGCTTAGTCTAAGTATAGACAAGAAAAAATGAGAGCAAAATCAGGCCAATAAACCATCTCACCTAAGAAAAAGGAAGTCAGGATTCAAAGTTCACAATGTATCAGAATTCTGGTGAGAATAGGACCACCATGTCTAATTGTGGAAAAGGAAGAAAATATAGAAGTAAACCAGGGTGGTATTCTTTACTCATAAATAGGGAAAACAGCTCTAAATTCTTAATGCTCTGATCTTAGAAAAATATTTACTCTCATTTAAGGAATCTTAAGGAACAAAGAGTAAATAATGCACAAATTCATATTTGAGAGACTTTTCAGTCATGGGGAATTCCTGGGACCAGGCTACAAAAAAAAGCAGAAATAGAAAGATTGTGCTGCTGTTTGTCACTTGTAGCCCCTAGTTCTTTCACATTTATCTCCTCATTATTAAAAAGCAACACTTAAGTACCTACCCAGGATGTATTCTCTAGATTTAGTGATCCAGAAACATCAAAAACCAAATTAATAACCCATTATACCTTAGACAGTTGAGACTTACAAATCTGACCTACGAATTTACTGATTCAAGGGACCAAAAGGAAAGGATGAGTTGCATTCTCAATTACTGAGAGAAAAGATGAATGGGGGAATTCCCGTTTATAATGTAGAAATCCACACCCTCCCTGAAGACCTCCAGACCTGTTTTAACTTGCTTCTAAGTAGTGCCTGCGGAAACAGGTACACTTTGATTGAACATATGTCTATGTGTGTGAATTGGGGGGGATCAATGGGAAAAAGGGTTTCTGCCTTGGATTTCTGCTTATTTTAGTTGGCTAACAAATTCATAGGGTTTTGCCTCCCTCCAATAAATGAGATAAAAAGAATAAATAGCAGGAAAAGTAAGAAACTCCATTTTTTTTAAATGAGAGGATTCATAGGATTTTTAAATATAAGGAATCACTGAAATCTTATGGGCTAGTGCATTTTATTTTGGAAATGAAGAAATTACCTGCCAAGAGATCTCACAGATAAGACTACTAACTAGATCTGAACCCTGATTCTCTAAATCCAGAGAGTTTGCTCATTACATCACATCATACTTTCTGAGAAGGATTTGGGTTCTTGTTCCACTGTGTTTCACTGCTGACTGATCAGCAGAATCCAATAGTTTTATTCTTTTTCTTTTATACCTAGAGCTGATTTCACCTTACTATTAAATGCTTCATATCTACTGTCACATGTAAAATAGTAATATATTATCTTCTCTCTTGCTTTCACCTTTTTCCTCCTGATAGCATATGTAGAATCTAGAGAGTTTTGGAACTATAGTCATAGAACAACCAACAAAATATTTGGAAGTCTCTGTGGTTTTATTTTAATTCATATATTTAAGCATGATTTATAAAATTATATAAGCACTCAGAATCCTTATTCACAGATATGAAAATCAATGAGTAAATCTAGCTATATTATATATACATTTTATTCTCTATCTATCCATCCATTCATCCATCATTGCTCTCTTTTTCCTGACTTTTTCACAACTCTCCTGCCCATTTATTTTTTAAATTTTAAATATTTTCACAATTCTCCTGCTAATTTAAATAATTTTTACATTTTGATTAGCAGTGCCTTTAGGTAAGGTTGACTCTTAGTATGATACAATTTGTGAAATACAAAAATACTTGATGAAAATTCCAACATTTTCACAAAAAGCATATAATCTTAGAGGTCAACTCTGAAGGTTAGATGGTGAAACTCTAAATTTCAAAAAAATAACCTTTTATATAATAACCATTTGGGGCTATAGCTACCTTTATAACATAATCAGCAAAAAACAATTGATCCAGTGATTACCTATTGATAGCATTAGTTGTCTCTTACCTCTCTCAGTCAGAGTAAGGGGGGTTTATTTCAGTTTCTTTTCACCTCCAACAATTTTTTAAAATTTAGTATTTTTTCTTCACATTCATTTCCGAATATATATCTGCCCCACCCCTACGAGATTCCTTATTTTCTGAAATGGCTGAAGGTTTGATCTTGCCTGTTCTTAGTCACAGAAAAGATGGCTTAATCTTGGACTCAGAACAGAAACAAAAGTCACAGGTAGAAGTGGCAGAATGGAATTCTGAGACTTCTAAGCATTAGAATTCTCCAAATATGAACTGGGCTTCCTTAGGAGACAGAGTCGTCCTTCTTACTGGAGGTTTTCAGACAAAGCCTGGACGGGCAAGTGGAATGAAATGTTTCTTACTCTGGTGTGTACTAGACTAGAAGCCTCTGCAGTCACTCGTGACCCTAAAATTCTAGGATGCCTTGACTTTAATGCAGCATTTGATCCTATTGACTCCCTCTGACCCTGAATATATTTATTCCTTTGATTTCTTGCCCAATCCCCTCTCTTTTCTGCTTTTATACTCTTTCCCTTGATAATTTCATTTATACATTTAAGGGGCCAATTACCACTTCTACATTGAAAATATGAATGAGTGTGTATAAAATCTCACATAGAGAAAAAAACAGAGGGAGAGAGAGAGAGGAAGGAAGGAAGGGAGGACCAGGTTCCTTATAAAGAGATGCTCTCCAAATCAAATATTTTCCCCAAACTCCAATCCTGTACCTCCAATTGCCTTCTAGATAGCTTTACTCATGTGTTCTCCTATTGAAATGACTGAAATTCAGTAAGTTAAAAACTAAAAAAAAAAACTTGACTCTCATTCTAACTAATCTGTTTCTGTTGATGTGGTAACCAACAAACCAATTTGAGTGTTTTCATTAAATATGAAAAATAATCATAAAATCATAGATTTGGAGCCACAGGGTCTAGTCCAACTTCCCATTTATGAAAAAAGGGCACAATCAAAGTGCTCAAAGTGACACAAGTAGAGTTAGTGGCAAAGAGTTCAAACCTAGATCCTCTTACTGTAAAGACAGGATCCTATTTATTATACCATTAAAATAGTTTTGTTTTCAAACAGTTAATAGAATGCAAACTCTAGAAGGATAATAACAACTGATACTTATATAGCCTTTAAAAGCTTGCAGAGAACTTTGAATATAAAAATATAATGTGAGTCTCCCAACACAATGTCACATAGGGTTTGAACTTTCTCTGTCAGGAGCCTAAAACTGCTCATACAAAGAGCTTCAGATATGTCCTCCAAGCAAGGTGAATGGAATGGAAGCGAACTGCTGCTCCATAAATGATGAGAGTGACAAGGAGGAGGATAACAGTACTAAGATTCTCCCTACTCAAAAGCCCACCCTGGCTCCCTAGAACTTCCCGTATTACATATATAGTGCTTTGTTTAAGGCCTTTACAAGCTTTCCAGTGTTCTTAAACCCTATTACCTGCCACATAACATGCAGAACTATTTACTAATTCCCCCACACACAATCTACTTCTTGCCTATACTCTCACATCTACCGGCCCCATCCCTGGAATGTTTTTCACTCCTTCCTTCCATATCTTAGAATCCTTGACTTCCTCCAAGACTCAGCTCAAGCTTCTCATCTTCTACAGAATGTATTTTCTGATCCCAAAAGTTGCTCCTAGTTTCCTCTCTACAGTTCTTTTCCATCTACTTTGCATACATCTTGTATATACTTATTTAGGCTCCATGTTGACTCCCATATTAGAAAGTAAGTTCCTTGAAGACAGAGATTGGGTTTTTTTTTTCCTAATGTGCCTCACATTCCCATAGTGACTGATACAGAGAGAAACAATAAATGTTCACAGACTGATTGATTCTCTTGGACTTCCTAGTCTAGAAGACCATTTTAAAAATCAGCTCATTATTTCAATTGACTGACATTTAAGCTTCTAAGTGAAAGGCTACATACAGTTCACTATCCAAGCATGAACAGTTTCAAATCATCTCACTAAAAAGGAACATAATGTTTCAGAAGTTGTGGATATTTTTGGTATTTTTTTCCTTCTTCTACTTGAATTTTTTAGGATAGGGATGGGTGAGAATGATTAGAGAATGACCGTGAGTAGAAAAAGTTACAGCTTCATCATTTCCATTTCTAAAGACCACTTGAGATCGCTTTAAATGTTTTCTATCTAATATAAATCCCAAGTATTAAATGTGTAGCTTTTAGGATAAAATTTAACATTTAAATTTGCTTCCATCCAAGTGATTCATACATCATTTCAACTTTTCTTTTCAAACATACAAATAAGTACACAGCTCTCAGCAGGACCCTTGATGGTAAATAACTCTATAATCCTTGGAGTACAATGAGGTTGTTGGGTTTTTTGTGGCCAAATAAAGGACTCTAAATGGAATGAGCATTTGGTATGATTAGCCGATTCACTCTCATATTACAGATGAAGGACACTGGCAATACTGTTTAGAAAAACTGGCAATGCTGTTTAGACAAACACCCCAGAGAAGACAGACTGTGGATAGGAAATGTAGTCTGTTGCACTGTTATCTGAGTTTTTTTCCCTTTCTCCCCTCCATAAGTGCTTTTCATGTAATTTTACTTATAAAGTTGCCAGTGCTAATTTCTACCGGCCAAATTTGGCTCACAGTTATTTGCTGCCAATTCTCTAGTCAAAATCTGCATTTGGATGTATTCACACTGAACTGCACCTAAAGCCAAAGGGATTTCTATGTCCAGGGTGAAGAACATAGGAAGCAATGCACTTGGTGATTTATAATGATAATAATCTGTCTCGATTAGCAAAAACAATCAAACCTTCAATGCTGGCACAATACAAAACTCAGCAAGATGCATAGATCCCCACAGAATCTTTACAATGATGTTACCAGCATCCGCATAAAAATGATTTGCATATCTCATGTCCCATAAAAACAGCAAAGCAAAGGTTAAATGGTATTTTCTTAAATTTTGCCTCTTGGGATCTATAACTTAAATACACCATTGATCAAAGGGAACTGGGTTCAAATGGCACGAACAGAAAACTGACAGATTGTTTTTTTCTTCTGTTTTTATATAATATACTAATAGGAAGCTGGTTTTTTTGAAGCAATAAAAGGGATCTTCCCCCAAAAACATCAAATATGGAAACAAGCAAATAATAGGAATGTAGTATTTTGTTATGTCTTCCTCTTGGTCAACTATGAAAAAAACTGATGCAAACTTCAACCTTAAAAAGTAATTGAAGGTATCCATAAACCTAAAGATTTCTTCAAGTTATTCAGTGGATGTCAATATTGTTAAGCAAGCACATGCACAGTCAATTATCAGGAAAATGGACCCTTTTTCTCAATTAATACAAATAAGATCTTGAGAAGATGTTGTATGAAGTGAATGAATATCATATAGTGGAAGAGAGAGAGAGTAATTCTCTACAGCCTGACTTCTGACCTTTGCAATGGAATTTTGAACAAACATTTGAAATCAGGTATTCCCAAGGGTTTCAGACCCTACATGAATCTGAAATGATACTCTTTTTCCATCTAAAACTATCTGAGTATAAGGATGTGTAAATACATATGTAGATATACATATACATGCATTTATTCGCACATATACACATTCCTTGTACATCTAGTTTTGTAAGGGTAGGAAGAAACAGGATAAACTTGAACATATTCTGCCTTTGACCTCTGTATGACATGCAATTATATTAATTCTTGGGAGTTAAGTTCTCTGCCATATCACTTTCAAAATGATTTATAATCTTGCTAAATATGGTGTATATATATATATATATATATACATATATATATGTATGTATGTATGTATGTATGTATGTATGTATGTATATCCTAGAATAATTCCTGAGAAGTGTTGGGAACTTCTATACTGCAAAGAATGATTTGAGTACATAAGAATGAAGACAAACAATAAATACATATTTCCCAAAGAATTCAAAATAGACTGTACATTTTAACAGATTATTGAGATGTTAACTTACAGGAAGGTCTATGTAAATCATAATAATAATAATAATAATACAATAAAAAGAATCCTGAAAATATAAATAGGATAATGCGAGATGAAAAGATATTTCTAGTATTGACATCAGGTAACACATTATAAGGAGGGAATTTAACAAGAAAAACATCAATCTTAATCCTATAGTGTATATATATTCCTTTGACCTTGAAGAAATCGCAAAGTTATATATATCCAACTTTATCTAAGTATTCTATTTATAATTTAGTTGAAATTTTTATCATTCCTCAAAAACTGCTGAAATTCAATTATGAATCATTTTCATTTTTTAATGATCTCAAAACAACAATGTTACCTACTTTATGATACCATTATATTACTGCCTCAAAAGACTGAATGGAGAACTTTCATTAGAGCCAGGAAGACCTGAATTCAAGTCCTAAATTATACATATATATCAGCTATGTGACACTGAGTAAATAACCTTCCAGTGATATAAGTAACTTTCTAAGACTAAAAACTAAAAATAAGGTACTGACATTCCTTGATAGAATTTCATCATACAGTTCCTATGAAAAATGAAATCATAGGTTCAATATCTATTGATACTATATGTGTATGCAAGTCACTAAATATAAAAACTTGCATTCTAAGGAATTTAATAAAACTTTAATATATATATATATCAACATCATTCAAAGTATTCTGGTCTCTGGGCCCAAAACTGGCTCTAGACATCAAAGAAAGGTTGGCTTGGCTCTTGAAGCAGTATGAGCTCACCAATTCAATTCAACATTTAGGAAATGCCATCTGTGGGCAAGTCATTCGTGCCAGTTGCTAAAAATGATACAATTTCTGCCCATTCAGAGCTCACCAACTAATAAAGGAGTTTATAATTCATAAAATGCTCAAAATTCAAAAATTGTGATTTATTTAGTTTCCTTGCCCCAATTTGAGTATCCCCCCCACACCATGCAGATAATACTAGAAAAAATAGCCTCCTCAAGGACAGGGACTGATTTCATTTTTGTCTTTGGAGTTCATACACCTTGAATAGTTTCCTTCACATGGTAAGTATTTAATTAATTTTCATTGAACTGAAATGAATTTAATTCAATTCATTTGAACTAAACTCAATAGATGGCTGAGTTGGCCTAGCCTACATATAACCTCTCTAAACTTAGCTCTCCTCAAACAAAAGACATACTTGCTATTCATCATCAAGCCTGTAGGCAGATATGTTCCTAAAACTATCATCATTTGCTATATTTGCCTTAAACTAGGGCAGAACTAAATTAAGTATAGAACTTCTCAATGATTAAGTCTCCTGACTGTCTCATAAATACTGATGGAGCACATCAGTCAGAACTTCCCAGGACCACATGTTATAATTGGGTCACTCAATAGCATGCTCATACCTAGATTTCCTATTTGAGGGTTTCATGTTCATTATTGTACTGACTGGTTTCTTTTGATCTTTTAAGTAACCTGGACCAAATTTTCAAACCAGTCTTCAGTCAAGGAATAATTTAAGCACTGAATAGTTTCTATCTTTAGACGCTGAGCCATTTTAATGGTTTGATGTGGTACAGGAAATATTAACTCACTCTCTAGTTTCAGTCACACTTCACAGCTTTCTAACATAAGGACAACACATAAAGGAAGTCGGAAATCATTGGGACTGATAATACAGACTTCTTCATAAGAAAGGTATAAAATATCATTCACTTAGATCAGCAGTTCCCATCATCTATGCCCGCCTCCAGTTAGTAATGGGATTGGCCATTGGAAAGTTGTGGAACTCTTCTTGCCCATGTGATTTCACTATTCTTCGAATAATGTCATGAGAGTCAAAAAATGAAAAAAAGAGGTTTCAGTATGAAGAAGACTGAGAATTCATGTTTCAGATGAATCTAAGGTTTCAAAAACAATTGAAAAGAAAGACAAATAATTTCCTTAATTCTAACAAATTTTTCCTAGGAGAGTTGGGAAGATTCTAATTGCCATAACAATTGAATTGTCAGTCTCTAAGAAATGGAATAGTGGACAATGATAAATACATAAAGATAATTGGACCTTTCCAGGCCCAAGAAATCCAGTAATCCTTTTAATCCACCTTCAATAAAAGTTACCTATAAATTAAGAGTTGATTTAATTAAACGTATATATACCACTTCCTCCAAAGGGGGAGGCACACTAGGACTCAATAAGAGGTCTGGTTTCAGTAATAAGGGAGAAAACTCACAACTTCCTCAGAGGAAATTAAACTTGGTTAGGACCAGAAGAAAGCCACATGAAGCTCTCCTTGCCGCCCACTTCACAGCACAAATCTGTGTACTCACCAAAGCTTCTGATTGCCACTGGCAAGCTGGAGAATGTCTAAGACGTGAGGAACACCCGACTGAGCTTGTCCCAGGCAACATGTACCATTTATACAGAGCTTTACATCTTCAAAGAATTGTACAAACATTAATTTATTAATCCACATACCAATCTGGGAGGTGTTGTTATGGCCCCAGGTGTTATTATGCCCATTTTATAGATGAGGAAATAGACACAGTTTTAAGTTGGCTTGCCCAACTCCATTGAGCAAGTCAGTCCAAGAATCAGATGTAGAACTGAGAATGTTTCTGGTTCTTATTCCCATGATCAGACTATTAGAAAACATTCTATTGAGAAAATCACTAAAATAGGATTCCTTTTAGTGAAAGTAGAAAACTATTTTTGAATATCAGCCTCAAGTTGTGCCCTCTGTATACCTTCACACACTCCTCATTTACTCAGATTCTTACAGGAAATAATGAATTATACCAGGTCTCTCTCTCTCTCTCTCTGCTGACATAAGCTACCTCGAAAAACCAGTATGATATATCAACTATTACAAAATAAGGACAAAGGAAAAAAAAGAGAATGCAGACCCATTATAAAAAGAAAGCACAACAAATTAAGCTATATGAATGTAATGTTGGTTGTAAGAAATGCTGCACTATATTTTTTTGTCTATATTTATAGGAATATGTATGCTCATGTGTCTGAAGAGTCATACAGTAACTTCCATTCAGTTACAGAATAACTCTCAGTCATCTCAAATATTACTATGATGCACCCTGATAAGACAAGAAGACTAAACAAGGTCCAACCCAGGCAAAAAATGACTTTTTCCTTTTTCTTTTTCAAAAACATGAAAGTCAAATTTTCCAAATATCTTTTAATAATGTGTGACTGTCTCCCAAGCACCTTTGGAAAAGTGTCACTATTTATTTCCTTCACTTATCACCAGTCACAGTTAACTTGACATTTCCATTACTAATAGTTTATTATTGAAGTTGACATGTTCATTAGCTTTAAAGTGACTGCAAGTGTTTCCATCATAAAGGCAAAGTCACATTCAAACCATTTGCAGATTGGCATGCCCATCCTTAGTAAACTATACACATGAACACATACATAAAAGACACATAGATGTGAATGAACACAGATTAGAATGTTTGACAAACTACTATATTGATTGTCTAGTTAATTTTATAACCATAATCTTTGAAGTCACTAATTTTGTTTTAGGAACCAAGATAGTAGAAGTCTTTCTTCTTCCATATCAAATCAGAGATGATAATGGATTCCCACTTTGAAGTATCAGATGGAATACAAATTATTGTAATGGAAGTCTTTGCTGAAGTAGGAGTTTCTACTGGAATTCAAAATGGCTGCTAAATTCCATTGCTATTGTAATTTGAATCTAAAACACAAAGCACATGAAAAACCTTTAAATGATCTATTTAATATTGTGATTTATTGAAAGAATGGTCAACTGTTCCACACCAATGTATTGACTTTCTCACCAACTATGTACTTTTCAAGTACTTGCAGTGTGATTTAAACAACTCTCTCCAAATTCATAAATAACCTGTAAGTAGCCAATTCAATGTCTTTTCACTGTTCTTAACCTTCTTGATTACTGCAATGACACTTGACCTCAGCTTGAAATTCATTCCACCTCTTCACTGATCACTATCCTCACAAAGTTTTGTTCTTATTTGCATGGCCACTTCTCTGTATACTTTGATATATTACCAAAAAAATGTCATGCTCTCTATGTGTGGGTGCCCCCAAAGATTCTTCCTTCTTCTCTCTATTAAAAACTCTTCCTTGGTGATTTCCTCTACCCTACTGGTATCTATGCATGTATCTGTGTGGATCTATAAATGTTCTCTAGACTATAAGCGGTTGATTTGTGTTAATGTTTCTATACCAGCAAAATCCAAAGTGAGACTCCATTGGATATTCAAACAATAAATGGATAGAAAAATAGATCTTAATTCACTTCCCCATAATAAACATGGGGGATGACTCCAGCATTACTACACATACCTTAGCCTTCAACACTGTCCCCCTCTGCTATCTCTATCCTTTCCTATGCAATATCCCAATCTCTATTATATCCTGAGATCAGAGTCTGTCCCCTCTTGCCAATAATACCGTAAACACTATCTTACCACTATTGATAGCTAGCTAGATTCCAGTGGAAAAATTCTCCCTCACCATTCCCTTTCCCTGACTCCCAGATAATACAGGGACTCCAACAGGTGCCCCTCAGAGAGCACCATGCTGTAGGGGAAGTGATCAGTGCCCTAGAATCCCACTTTCCACAAAATTTTCCTTTTTTGGGGGGTGTGTGGTTTATTCAGCTTAGAGGCAGAAAAGGAAAAAGAGACTTGGAGGGTGTGATCAGCATTTCAAATCTCATGACATTATCGTTCCCCAAACCCAGTTCTCTTCACTACTTCTTTACTACAAGAAAGAACATCACTATCATTCCTGTCTCCCAAATTCATAATCTCAGTGGAATTTTAAACTCATTCTCTCTAGTCCCATATATCCAAACCATGAAGAAAAAAACTTTTTCATTTCTATTCCTATATCATCTCTTTCAACTCTCTTCTTTTCTCTGCTTAAATATCTCTACCATCCTAGTTCAAATCCTCATCACACCTGCTGGACTATTGTAATATCCTCCAAAAGTGTCTCCTTACTTTACCTCTCCCTCCTCAAACACATCCTCCATACATCAGTCAAACTTATTTTACTTATGTTCAGGTCTATGTTATTCCTCTACTTAATAGAGTCACCCTAGTGGTTCATTATTGACTCTAGGATTAAGTATTCTATCATCTTTATCTAGTCATTTTAAAGTTAGTACTTTTGTAAACATTTTATAATGAAAATAATATTCATGCTCTAGTGTCTGTATATAATTTGTAAAGCAACATATACATATTGGAGCAAAGACTCAAAATGTCTTGACTGAGAGGTATGAGCAGTTACGATAGAATGGATCTATTTCTTACGCCAATAAAACTAAACATATGTATGCATGCACATGTGTATACATGCATGTTTTCTATGTATATAAAATACACATTCTGTGAAAATTAAAATGTTCCATTAAAAAAAGGCCTATTGTTTTATGTATTACTAGACCATTTAATTTTTTTGTGGAGGGGATATCCTCTAAGTCCCCAAATACCCTAAATAGACATGGAAAATACCACATCTCCCCACCAGAATGTAAGCTTAGCAAGAGCAGGGATTATATCTTTTTTTCCATCTTCTTCTTTCCCAGAATCTAGCAGTATCTTGCTCACAAATAATTTAAATCCAACTAAATTGACTGACTTTATATTAGATACTCTGGGTTGTGTCAAAAAAGAAGAAAATATTGTTTCTAACTAAAAATTTAGACACAGATCACAGAATCTTAGTATTTAAAGGAACTTAAGAGGTCATTCATTATATCCTCCACCTCAAAAAAAGTCCCTTCTACATTATGTAATTGGTCAGACTTTGCCTGAACTCCTCCAAAGATGACATAAGAAGGATCGGGAGAAACCCATTACCTTTCACAGAGCAACTCATTTATTTGGAAATATTTCTAAATGTGCACAAATTATTTCAAATCAATTCTAAATATATATTCATATCTTTCACCCATTTCTTTTCATTCTACCCTTTAGGGACAAATATGAGCAGATGTAATCCTTCTACATGGTAATCTTTCAAATGTTTGAAGATAGTAACTATACCACTACCCCCACCTGAACTCCAGATACTCTTCTTCTCTAGGTCAAATATCCCCTCTTCCTTAAAACTGATCTCTGTATAACATGAATCATCTTTTAGACTCTCCAATTTTTGAGTCAAATTTCTAAATAGTCATTCCCAAATTAACACTAATATTGTAAATGTAATCTGATTTGGGAAAAAAGGTACATTAGGTATGTAGACAATCTAAGATGCATAGCCTTTTGTGAAAGCCTTCCACCCTAGTAGATTTAAAATCTTTGGATTAGCCAAACTTCTGGCATTTTGTACCTTTGCAGTTTTTTTTCACCCAGATGTGACATTTTACATTTAACTTCCATCTTCTGTAGTTCTTTTTATTAAATTAAATATAGATGAAGTGTATAAGGTTCTTATGGTTTTGAAAGCTACTATAACATTTAATAACTCAAACACCATTTCTTCTAGGGTTCATCACTTTTCCTTCATTCACAGAATCTATCCCTTCATAGTTATGCATCCATAGCCTTGTGAATGGGAAGGGAATTAATACAAACCCAAAGGGTCACAGGAATTTTAATGAGTTGCCAGAATTTCACCAAGAATAGTTCCATCCTAATGGATGTCAACTGAACTTAATAAGGGGAAGATTGTGGATTATAGTTAAGTTTGATCATATATCTTATTGTATAGGCAAAAGAGCTAAATGAAGATCACAATAATATCTGTAGATGGAACCTAATCAGGTTAGATGGGCAGACTCAATGAACAGTTAAACCCTTAGTTCATTGTCTACATGGGTAGGTAGTTTTCAATGTGGGTATCTGAGGAATCTGAGCATGGTCCTGGTGTTGTTGAGTTTGCCCATATATAAGGGTTAGAATGAGCTAACACAGGTGATCCTAAAGGAACCTGCTAGGCTGGAGCCAAATGGGATGGCTCAGAGAAGATGAAAATCAGTGACAACAAATGTAAAGTTTTAGATCAGTGGGCAAAAGACCCAACTTCAGAAGTACTATATGAATCAGGACATGTGGTTAGATGGCAATTGTTCTGAAAAAAGATCTTGGGGTGAGAAAAAAGCAGTTAGTAGACTGTAAACTCAATAAGTATAAATTTCATAATGTGACATCCAAGATATGATTGGGTCATCTTTGGCTATTAAAAGGACAAATGATTTTCAAGAACATGGAAGAGAAGAGTCCTACTCTGTTCTGCCACTGAAATTTTCTTCAGGAAGATGCTATTTAAGAAGGTCATCAATGAACTAAAAGTATCCAGATGAGGACCTCCAGGATGGTCAAGAGTCCTCAATCCCTGACATATCAAGAACAGCTGAAGGAACTTGGCATGTTTAGCCTTGGCAGGAGAAAACATGGGGTGAATGTCTGGGTATAGTTGGGTGTTAGGACACTTATCTTCTAGTATTTGAAGGACTGACAGATGAAATAGTGATTAGGATTGCCCTCCTTGGCCCAAAAAGAAGAATCAGGAAAAATGGGAGAAATTGCAAAGGGGGCAATTTATTCTTGATGTCAGAAAAAACGTTTCTAATAATTAAAGTTTTCTCATAGTTAAATATTCTGTCTAGAAAAAGGGTGAGTTCCTGATATTGAGGGGTGGAGCCAAGATGGCGACAAGAAGGGATCCAGTCTTAGGAGCTCTCTGATAAAAACTCATAAACTAAGGACTCTAACTAAACTTTCGAGAGACAGAACCCACAAAGGGACCCAGTGAGGCAGTTCTCCTACTCAAGGTAACCTGGAAAAGAGCATAAAGGCTCTGCTCCCCGGGATGGGAGAGGCAGCCTGCCAGAGGGGTGGCCCGCCAGAGCCAAAGAACTTCAGCCTCCCGGAGGCAGCCCCAGGGTACTGGAAGCCGTGGCTCACAGCAGCGGGGGAGTCTCCTGGGCTGCACCCCGAGGAGCACCGGGCACAAAGTGGAGGAACAGTGGGGGACCTCTGCCAGAGCAAGCACGTGGAGCCCAGCCCTCGGGGCACACAGGGAGCAGCTTGGTCTTTCTGCAGCCCAGACCAGGAAAGTGAAGCAGGCAGAGCCAGTAAGCAGGAGCTCCCAGGGCATGAGCCCATTGAGCTGAGGGAGGGGAGTGAAGATAAACTGGGAGCTCTGTCCTCTGCCCCTGGAACAGGACTCTGGGGCTCTGACCACATTCAGATCCTGATCCCAGTCTAGGCCCCCCCCCCATAGAACAGCAGGGCCCCCCACCTCAGCCCCGTGGCAGAGGGAGGTGCTTATGGTCATTCACAGACCAGGAGGGAGGACAGAGCCTCACACACTGAGACCCTTGTGGGAGTGTCCCAAAAGCTCAGGAAGCACCCCAAACCAGGCCCAGGCTGGGAAAATGAGCAAGCAGAGAAACAAAAAGAAGACTGTTGAGAAATATTTTGCAAATGAGCCCAAGAAGGATCAAAATACTCAGTCTGAAGATGAGGAAGCACAAGCTCCTGCATCTAAAGACTCCAAGAAAAACAGAAATTGGGCTAAGGCTATGACAGAGCTCAGAAAAGACTTTGAAAATCAAATGAGAGAGTTGGAAGAAAAACTGAGAAAAGAAAGGAGAGAGATGCAGGAAAAACATGAAAATGAAGTCAGCAGCTTAGTCAAGGAAATCCAAAAAAATGCTGAAGAAAATAGCATGCTAAAAACCAGCTTAGGTCAAATGGATAAAACAGTTCAAAAAGTTATTGAGGAGAAGAATGCTTTAAAAAGCAAAATTGGCCAGATGGAAAAAGAGATAAGAAAACTCTCTGAGGAGAACAAATCCTTCAGACAAAGAATAGAATTCAGGGAGATTGATGAATTTACCAGAAATGAGGAATCAATACTTCAAAACAAAAAAAATGAAAAATTAGAAGAAAATGTGAAATATCTCATTGAAAAAACAACTGATATGGAAAACAGACTTAGGAAAGATAATTTAAAAATTATTGGAATACCTGAAAGTCATGATCAGGAAAAGAGCCTTGACATCATTTTCAAAGAATTACTACAGGAAAATTGCCCTGATATTCTAGAAGCAGAGGGCAAAATAGAAATGGAGAGAATCCACCAATCCCCCAGAGAAAGAGATCCCCAAAAACCAACCCCTAGGAATATTATAGCCAAGTTCCAGAACTCCCAAGTCAAAGAGGAAATAATACAAGCAGCCAGAAGGACACAGTTCAAATATCGTGGAGCTGCAGTCAGGATCACACAGGACTTAGCGGCAACTACATTGGAAGCTCGTAGGACTTGGAATACAATATACTGGAAGGCAAAAGAGCTTAGAATGCATCCAAGAATGAACTACCCAGCAAGGCTGAATGTCCTCTTCCAGGGAAAAAGATGGACTTTCAATGAACCAGGGGAATTTCAAATGTTCCTTTTGGAATGGCCAGAGCTGAACAGAAGGTTTAATCTTCAGATACAGGACTCAGGTGAAGCATGGAGATTGGAGGAGAGGGGGGGAACTATGAGGGATTTAATGAGGATGAACTGCATGCATTCCTGCATAGAAAAATGACATTGATAATACTCATATGAACCTTCTAAGTTAATAGAGCAGGTAGAGAGAGCTTTTATAGTTGAAGCACAGGAGAAAGCTGAATTCAAAGATAAAATATGGTGTAAAAATGGAGTCAATAGAAAAAAAAGGGAAATGGAATGGGAGAAAGAAAAAGGAGAGGGGGAATAGTTCAAGATATTTCACATAATAAGATTTTTTTATTACAATGAGCTATTGCAATGATATGGAAGTGGGGAGGCAAGGGGGAATGAGGGAACCTTTGCTCTCATCAGAGATGGCTAAGAGAGGAAACCGCATATATACTCAATGGGGTATAGACATCTGGAGTAAGGAGTGGGGAGCAGGGGGAAGGGGTAGGGATGTGAATAAAGGAGGAGAGGATGGACTATGAGGGGAGAGTGGTCACATATAACACATTTTCTTTCTTACTTCTTGCAAGGGGCTGGGATTGGAAGGCCTGTCCAGGACCATAGGGCCAGGTGGATTCTGGGCCTAAGGGGTGGTATGGGGGCTCAGGGCTTCTTGGCCCCAGGACCAGGGATCTGTCTGCTGAGCCAGTCAGCGACCCTACAGCAGAGTCAGAATGAAAGGAGAGAAAAAATAGAGTACATGGTAGTGGAGAAATAAGAAAGGAGCGAGTTGCGATCAGCAATGGCAATGGTGGAAAAATATGGAAGTAACTTTTGTGATGGACTTATCATAAAGAATGTGATCCACCCGTGACAGAATTGTTGGTGTTGGAACAAAGACTGA
This sequence comes from Macrotis lagotis, assembly GCF_037893015.1. Lineage (NCBI taxonomy): Eukaryota > Metazoa > Chordata > Mammalia > Peramelemorphia > Peramelidae > Macrotis > Macrotis lagotis. Next base: position 161,235,566 of record NC_133665.1, on the reverse strand, counting down.
AGCACATTTTTTGTTATTATTATTTGGGGGAGGGTGCAGGGCAAGTGGGGCTGGGTGGCCTGCCTGGGGCCACATAGCAGGGTGATCTTTGGGTGTCTGGGGCCGGATTTGGACCCAGGTGCTCCTGGCTCAAGGGCCAATGCTCTGTCTGCCACCCAGCCACCCCTACTATTATTACTATTTTATTTTAGGTCTTTTTTTTTCTTTTTTTTTTTTGGTTTTTGCAGGGCAGTGGGGATTGGGTGGCTTGCATGTCACATGGCTGGGTGATTGTTGGGTTTACGACACTGGATATGGGCTCGGGTGCTCATGGCTCCAGGGCTGGTGCTTTGTCCATTGCGCCACCTGGCCATACCTACAATTATTACTATTATTTTTTTTAATTTTAATTTTTTTCTCTCTCCCCTTTACTTTTTTCGCCCAAGCAAGTCTATCTATATTCATGGGGGAGGAGGGGTATCTTGTTTACTTGTAAACAAGAATATTTTATTAATGTAAAAAAACTTTTGTACAAAATGAGAATAAAAAATAAATTAAAAAAAAAGAAAACAACATATTAACATTAAAAAAAAAAAGAAAAGAAAAATGGTGAGTTCCTGCTCCCTGGGCTTCAAGCAGAGACTGAAGAACCTCTTTTCAGGTAGGTAGAATATTGATTCCTTCAGCACAGGAGTCTGACTAGTGGCAGCTAAAGCTTCTTGCATGCTGTAGCCCTCATTCAGGGACTTATTACCACTCTCATTCATTGATTTTATAGATGAGTAAACTGAGACCCAGAAAGGTAAATAACTTGACCAATATTTCATGGGTCATCATGAAATAATAGCTCATACGTCTATAGCAATTTAAAGTTTACAAAAACCCATTCCTTCCTGAATACCTGTGAGGTTGGCAGGATAAGGTTTACAGATAAGTTAACAGATGTTCCACCCACTTGAGGGTAGCCTACACTAGGCTTCTCATAGACCCTCAGAGGTATCCTGTGTCTTAACCTCTGCTCATTCCTGGAATGCCTTAACCCTCCCTGTCTCTGTTTTACTGTCCCACTCTATACATTTTAATTGTTGCTATAAAGTGGGGGGAAAGGGAGAAGGAGCACAATCAGTAGAAAGTATGATGTCTAACCACAAGACCCTTCTAATCTATATGGAGAGACATAATACCCCCATGGCTGAAGGAGCCCCTTATAACCTGCTGACTGGAGGGCTCGTCAAAATAACTCAAAGTAGCTGCAAACTTTCAAAAGGATGGAAGTTTTGGGTTAAGTTTAAGAGGTTAGGGAGTGATAGAGAAAAAAGGACAGGGTTCTCTAAGCAAGAGGAAAAAATATTTGATAGATCCTCTCTTCCAAAAAGTTTTCCACAGATGACAAAATAATGTTACTTTGAATTTTAATTGTAACCCTAGGGTAAAAATAATATAGTGTTTGTCTAGTTATAAATTCTAACCTATTCTCATTTTATTGATTCTATTGAAAAGTTAAGAATCAAATCAGATGGCAAGAGGACAGGAGAGAAAAGGAGGAAGAAAGGGAGAGGGAGGAGAATAACTCTAAAATTTATGAAGAATGTCTTTCTATGATCTTCACCCATGCTCAAGAGTCTCTAAATTAATTATTGATTACCAGGAGCTAAACTACACTCCCTCAGCAACATGCGGCTGAACCATAAGCAATCAGTCCTAGGTAGTCTCAGGGACCATCACTATTTGCTACTGAAAATTCTCTGGGACACTGGGAGATGAGAAGAAGTAGAACAAATGAGGCTCCTTTAGCTATTTCTATCTGAATTTTATTCCATATCTCTCTCTATTTTCTGTACTAACCAGGGAAATAAAAAACACATAATGTAAATTCTAAATTTGTCTCCTTAAAGAGCCAAATACAAGTCTTAGTAGTGATAATTATCTGACACCATAAAAAGTTGAACAGAACAGATATTAAGTACAATAATTCAGAATAAAAAAAGTCAAATCAGAAGAATAGCATAAACGTGAATTAAAATTATTTAAGAAGAAAAGCATATGAAAATGATTAGACAAATAACAAAGTCTGATGAGGACACAGAGTAGAAGCTTCTTAACTTGGAGACCACAGAGAGACTTAAGGAGTACATGAATTCGACTTAAAAAAATTTTGACAACTGCATCTCAATCTGGGTTTTATTTTTTTATAATGTGTGTGTGTGTGTGTGTGTGTGTGTGTGTGTATGCGTATGCACGCAATGCAAAATGATTTTTCTGGAAAGGGTTCTGGTCACATATTTCACTAGATTGCCAATGGGATCTATGACATAGAAAAAATATATTGAAGAAGTCCTAATTTAGAAGAGACTAAACAATTGCTACAATAGTTTAGAAAAGTACACAGAAATTAATTAATTTAAATATACTAGTTGCTAAGTAAATGTAGTTGTGGACATTGATGTCCAATGTTAAATTTTTAATAAAAATCTTTAAAAATGATATTAGCTGAAACCAGCTTTTACTTAAAAGCTGAAGAAACAGGTCCCAGAATAGATAAACAGATAAATCAGAGAGAGAGAGCAAAGGTAATTGCTATTGGGAGACTAGATTTTTCTAGATTTGGGGTCACAGCAATAGAAATACTAGCTTTGTCAAAATGGAAAGCATCTTTAAAAAGCATGTTTTTCTAACCCTGAAGCAAACATCTTGAGTCACCTTAATTCCAACCCTATTTCATTATTATTATCTCTTCTCACTCAGTCAAGATACATTTTTCTACAAAACTTTCCAGCTCCACTTTTTTTTTTTAAAAAAAAATTCAAGAGGACAGTTACTGAGTGACAAAAATGGCATGTTCTTTCTTCAGGGCCACAAGTGAATAATTCTCTATATGAATTCTAACTATGCATTCTAAAATCTGGTTGACTCAGAAAGATCAAAACAGTACAAAAAATATCAAAAAACCTAAAATTCCATGTTCTCTCTTACTAGGATAATGAAGTGAAGCAATTCTGAAAATTGGTGTCTTCCTGGAGATGCCATAACCTTTCTTTGAAAAGTCAGACACTTTCCATCAAGTCCAACCTGTTTCTTTTCCATTTTTTTAAATGCCACTTTTAATTGTTCTCTTCACCAACCACATTAAAGGAGCGGCACCCAGACAGAATGCCAATGAAAAACAAGGCAACAGTAAGTTTACAAATATGATTTTCAATTGTTTTGGGAAAACAGCTTTGTCCACTCCTTCAGTCTTGGAAAGAAATGAGCTTATTAACAAAGAGTGGGCTTCTGTATCCTAAGGCTGCATTGTTTTAGCATCAATTTATTTTTATTAGAAATTCAAGTTTTATGGCATGAGATGTTTCAATGAAGAGAAACAGCATTGTTCCAAAAGAGGTTACATGAAAATTGAAAGACACCCTTCAAAAGGAAAGAAGTATAAATAATAAGAAGTCCCACAAGGAAAAGCAACCAAATTAACCAATATTTAAATTCTACACTATGAGGTATAGCTAGAAAGTCTCTCAATGAAACCTAAAAGAAAGGGTTAAGGAATATTTCCTTTTTCAGGTTTATACTTTATAGTGAGTACTCCCCCCTCCCCAAATTATAGCCGAATGTACAGCCACCAGATGCCACTTAGACAGGGGTTTTCCTAGCCCTAAGGTACAGTTCAGCTTGTCCATTCTACTGTGCAATTACAGAATCAATAAAACATCCCTTTGAAACTCCCTGGACTAGTGCCGACATGCAGACAGTAGTCAAGCTGACATTTCTTACTGTTTCCGTTATTACTGCCGTCAAACCTTCTGAGAAGCAAGACATCAAAACTAAGGTGCAGGCTGAAAGCAGAAGGAAAAATTGAGGTTTTGTTTATAATATGCCAAATTGTTCTCTGTACAATCCACATACCACACAGCCAACCTGCAAACAGCCTAGAACACAAAGCTAGTCATACACATTTTGATGAAGGCCTTGGAAAGGGCTGTTGGGGACTTTTGGGGTTAGCTTTCTTTCCTTAAAAAAAGGAAAAGGGGGAAAAGAGGATAAAACACTTTCTGATAGATTCACCTGAAAGCCCCATTTTTCTGATACAGTCTAAGCATTTCAGGAATCAGGGGGTGATGCCAAGGGAAAAAAGTAATAGAGCAAAACTCCCAGCACTTGTGGTGTGTGTGTGTATGTGTGTGTGTGTGTGTGTGTGCGTGCACACATTACTCGTGAGAACTTGTGTAGGGGGAAGAGGGGTACTGAAATGTATCCGTCCATCTGTTTGTGTCTGAGTTGCATAAAATATTGAAATAGAAATGGAAAGTTAGAAAATGCTAGGAGTGAGTGAAACCTGAAAGAACATTGTATTTGAAAAGAAAATGTTAGACTGATTGTATAAAAAGGAAAAACAGAATTAACATGTTCCATAATGATTCTTCTGTGTTAACTAAATATTGAGATGAAATTTTGCTGAAACCCTCAAAATAAAACTTTCCAAGGAAAGTACTTGTCTTCACAGAACAATTCTGATCAAGAGATAAATCACCCTATATGCCCTTTTTGAGAGATCTTGGCTTCATGTGGAGCTTTCCATTTAGTCTCCCAACCTCATTTAATGCTTAGTTTCAGAAACCTGAACATAAGCATATTATCATTTTTCCTCAATATAAATGTGTATTATGTATGTGTAGCCCAAGTCCAATTTTTTTTAATCTAGCTACCACGCAACTCCAAATAACTCCTGCTCTTCTTAGGATACTAAAAAAACTGGCAAGCATGGAAAATGAAGTCCCCTATTTATTTGGCCTCCAGGTCCTGCACAGGAAGTGAAACTGCGTGCTTACTCAAACTGTTGAGCCACAGTGACCACAATCTTGACCTGGAAGGCTCACCCTGGGAATAAGAGGCAATTCACATTTTTTGACAGGCTCATTCTCAATCCTCTCTTAAATAGCCATTACGGACCCAAGAAAGCTTATTTGATGATGCTGAAGTGTGAGCTGTTCCTGAATCACTAACTCTTTCCCAGCAGTCTTTACGTATGAAATAAAGACTGCAGCCATTCGTATGTAGTAAAATGAGCAGGCTGAAATCTTCTTCAATATTTCAACCCGAGTGAATAATAGTAAAAACCAGAAAGGTTAGGAAATTTTATAACAGATGACTGAAATTGGTAGCATTTCCCCGCTTTTCTGGAAGAGATTCAGGAACAGATTTGAATCCTGGGCTTTGCTGCCAGTCTGTGATACATAGGGATCCCAAGTTCAAAAAAAAAAAAAAACAACACACACACACACACACACACACACACACACACAAAACAAACCCAAAGCAGCTTCTAACTGGAATGGTAGCTAGTTGTCTGTTGAGCACTTAGGCATAAAGCTATCTCATTTGGGATTTGCTCTATATATGATTTTCTCCCTATTTAGCCATGTAAATGTTTATTAAAAAAAAGAAAAGCTTATTTTAATACTCTAATTGCAAGTCTTTTCTGTACTTAAAACTCTACCTACCCACCAGGAATCTATCTACCTGCTCTGTCATTTATAGAAGGTGTTAAATCAAGACTAGGTGGTACTTAACAATCCTCAGCAAAGAAACACAGTAGCCTCAGGAAGCTGCCCTATGGTTTTCTTTCTGAATGTGCTGTCATCAATGACAGCAAAAGAAGGGAAGATCCCGGGGTCTATCATACCACAATTACCCTTGAGCTATTGGTGATTTAAGAAGCTGCTACAGATCCTTTTAAATACTTAGCATAGAAACAGTGACTAAGATAGTTGGAAGAGCCCTAATCCGACCCCCACATCTTACAAATGAGGCAAGAGGCATGAAATGACTTGCCTATGGTCACAGAGTTAATAAATGGTAGAGCTGAAATTCTGGAGGTCTACTCTTCCTGTTCTGTGCGGTGCCACCATCTTATATGGTTATATGATCTCTTGCTTCTCTTTTCCCATCTTTGTCTTTAATTTAGACCTATCAACTAAGTTGATAACTTAGGACAGATGTTTGGGGTTCTTCTCTTTGCTGACCTACAGTCATATATCTCCAATAGCCTCTTGCACATCTGAAATAATATCATCAGCACCTCAACTCAATATCAAAACCAAATGATCATTTTCCCCAAACCCTCTTCCTTTCTAAAATTTTCAAGGCCAGCACCATTGCCCAGCTCATAATCTCATAATCATCCTCAGTTCCTCATTCTTATCTCCCATGCCAATTCATTTCCAAATCTTATTGTTTCTGCCTTCATGCCATATGTCTCCCCCTTTCAACTGATAAAGCCCTACACTTAGTTCAGGTACTCAGCATCATTTAAATGTCTTTTTTTTTTTAGGTTTTTGCTAGGCAATGGGGTTAAGTGGCTTGCCCAAGGCCACACAACTAGGTAATTATTATTAAGTGTCTGAGACCGGATTTGAACCCAGGTACTCCTGACTCCAGGGTAGACGCTTTATCCACTGTGCCACCTAGCTGCCCCCTAGCATCATTTAAATGGATGTAATAGCCCTTGTACCGATCTCCCAGACTCAAGTCTCTTGCTCTACTTAAATCCATCCCTCACAGCTGACAAGGCAATTTTCCTAAAGCATGGATCTGACCATGCCATTCATTTATTCAAGGAGCTTCAGTGACTCTCAACTGCTTCCACCATCAAATCAGTCCTATATTTAGCTCCTCAGAACCTGGTCCTTCCAACCTTTCCAGTCTTCCCATCTATACTCTTGCCCCTCTTCTATATATTCTATGATCCTAGTACATCAGCTTTCTGGCAGTCCCTCAGCTGGGACTCTCTCCAATTTCTGGGCCTTTTTACTGGTAGTTCTCCATAACTAGGTTAGGCTCTGCACTCACTTCCACCTCTTATTAGTCCCTGATTACTTCAGGACAGTACAAATCCCACCTTCTAGAAGTCCTTTCCTGGTCCCCACCCTACTCTTCCAAGATACTAATTCCTACCCCTTCCACTGTCTTTCTGTCTCTGTCTCCCACTCTTTGTTTGTCTGATTCTCTTCGTTGTTCTGCCTCTATCTTACTGTCTCTCTGTATCTCTCTGCTTGTCTCTCTCTCTGTGTCTCTACCTGTGTCTCTCTCTGTCTTTGTCTCTCTCTCTCTCTCTCTCTCTCTCTCTCTCTCTCTCTCTCTCTCTCCCCTCTCTCTACCTGTCTCTCTCTCTCTGTCTCTACCTGTGTCTCTCTCTGTCTCTACCTGTCTCTGTCTTTGTGTGTCTCTCTCTCTCTTTCTCTCTGTCTTTGTCTCTCTCTCTCTCATCTCTCTGTCTTTCTCTCTCTCTCTCTCTGTCTTTGTCTCTCTCTCTGTCTTGCTATCACTTTCTTTCTCACATGTTCAATATAGATATTTACATGTTCTCTATCCCATTAGACTCTTGAGAGCAAGGATTACCTTTTTTTTTGCCTTTCTTGTGTTCTCAGTGATCAAGACAATCCTTCCAAAGTAGTAATCACTTAATAAATGAATAAATGCTTGTTGATTAACTTTTACTTTTGTAACAAAACAAAGGGATGAGAATTTGTATGACTATTTGAAGGATGTTGATAGTATTTTTTTTTTATTTTGGCAAAAACTACTTCTATATTCTATGCCATGGGAAATTAAATCTTGATAGTTAAAAATTAGCGCTCCACAGTGATCCTAATTTGACTTCCCTTTCAGTTCGACAGCAGAACAGATCGCCATGCTAACTGAATACATATCATGAATCTGTGGGCTCTTCTTGAGGGAAGGGTTCTATTTTGTTCATACATATCTATTCCCTGCTGATCATAACCTGATTCCCTCGCATGCCATCCATGCTGAATTCCTATTTGGTAATTAAGATGTTCAAACAAAGTAGTAAAATGTTATGGATATTTTCTGGGGCTCCTGGGAACATGACCCTTACTTAGCTTTACTGATTACAGAAGTAAGCAACAGCACTTTTATAGAACTCACTGTATGTTTGCCTGTCTCACTATCCAGGATATATTTTCAAGACACAATCATGATCAGGAGCCTTGAGAATGTATATTCAGGCCTCTCAATCTTTAACTTGAAGGAATTACCTTCATTTTTTACAGATTCCTTCCCTATTTCCCCAAAGGGAAACACCTGGAGGTGCTGAGAACCTCCAGATCAGCAAGCTGAAGTTTTTCCTTCACTCTTTTCTTGTACCCCCAGTCCTACTCTATAACATCCACACCCTATTTTTCCTACCTTCTTCCAAACTCACCAGAGGTTCCCCTCCCCATTCCCTTTCCCTGCCTCACAACCATGAACCAGGTTTTGACCTCGCTCCCCTCCCTTCATTCAAGTACAATCAACTGACTGTTCCCTCTGGCCTTGGCCCAATGACCCCCATTCTTTTCTCCTCTAGGAAGCTTCCTTTTCCTGTCCCTCCCAGTCTAATAATCTGGTCTAACTCCACTGAGCCCTCATTAGCTGACACTCAACTAAAAGTAAGCAAGGTTTTTCTTTGGTTAGGCAGTCTCAAACTATGGGTCTGAATGGGTTGCTCAAGTCTGCCCCTGGGACTCAAGTAGCAGAAACCAAGGGTGGGCAATAAATAATCAGTGATCCCCACTTCACAAAAACACCGTTAGCAACAACACCCCCCCAAGAAAACCCCCTTGGCTTCATTTGGCTGTACGATCTGTGCTCAAATCAACTTACTATTGCCTTTCAAAGGGCAATTTTAGAGGCTGACCAGGTCTTAGGGAAGTGGCATCAGTTCACCTGATCAGTTGTGGCAGCATGGGTGGGCAAGAGTTTAAATCCTATCTCTGAAATATACTGGCTTGGAAAAGTTACAAGTTCTTATCACTTTAGGCACTCTCCAAGAATCTAAATTGCCTAGAAAGTGTTACTCTATATAGGTAGAGGAAGTTCCATCATCTCTGAGTTTCTCATACCACTGAAATCCTATGTTGGTTGTACTATTCTGGGCAGCTCCTTTATCCTCTCAGATATTCTAGGCAACACCAAATTAAGAAAAAAAATTAATTTTGAATGAATGAATGAAACCAGTGAAATCACAGCTCCACTCTCTATTTCTATTCCTACTGACAAAAGTCTGCAAATAGTATTAAGCAAAAACCAAAGCTGGCATCTGAGATTCAAATCAGGAGGCCAGCACAATGAAAACAATGTTTGCCCAACAAAGAAGCAAAGAGCTAGTACAGAGCATGCACCCAATATCTATTCAAATGAATATCTCCAGGATTTGCCTCAACTCACAGGGCCACCAGAATCTCTTTATCAAAAGATGTATTTTTCTAAAATCTAGATCCCCATGATCTCTATTTTAACTTGAAAGACCAGAATGGCCTCTAAACAATGACTAATGGAGCTAAGATTAGCCATCTGAATTCTCTACTCCAGAGCTCCATGATCTGACAGGGCTCCCTCAAGCAGAGTCATAAACTGCAGAAATACAAGGATCTGAAAGGAAGCAGCAAATCAGTCTTAACTACCTAAGCCACCTTGGGCATTATTTTGATAACTATAAAAACAAATAGTAGATGCCAAGCTCTTGATATATCACTTTTTCTCGGAGCATACAATACTCTATATATGTCAATCAAAACCAAACTACTTCTTCTGTTCCTTCCAGTAATGTACACACGGCCAATCAGAGAAACAACTTTTATGGGTTCAACCACTAGAAATAAAAATGTTCAAAGGCTTCTCGGTGTGCTCTGTATCTGACATCAACATCAGACAGAGGGCAGACAGGGGAAGCTTTGAAAAATCACCAGTGGTACAGAGGAGAAAGACCTGTAAACTAAAATAAAAATACACATTAAAAAGTACATGCCGCACAAATAGAATATAAAATAGGTTAACATGTGCTGTATTTCCCTCACTGGTGGGATAAGCTTTCTAGATCTCATTAGTATATCCTGGATTGCTGGTAAGCTTACTGCTCTACTGTAGGAAGAGAAAGTAAATATCCTTCATAGCCAAGACATCATTCTTATTTTTTACAGTGTTCTGTTGGTTGCATGTGAATGAATACTTCTGATCCAGAGGCATTTATTTTTTATATAACTATCTTTAGCATCTGTGGGACATCAAGACACTGGCCTCAACTTCATCAAGCCACTGAGAGAAGTCAGTGATGAATATTTGAAAAGCATTCAACCGTCTTCTGGAGACAGTCACTGGAAGCCCACAACCTCACTCAAGTCAAACCACTGAAAATCACTTAGACCCTTGGGATTAATCGATGTTAATTCCTTTAAGCATTTATTGAGCATATACTATGCATTAGATACTGTGTTAGAAACTAAAGATAAAGACAAAAATATAAAGGAGACTAAGGTATTTACTGTTTGGGAGAATGACATGACTACAGATACAGAAACAGAAACAGTATCTTCCTTCTCTACTTTGTTGCAACTCAGTTAGTTTTGCTCTCTTCATTTCTGTCATATCTAAAACCATTCCCATTAGACAAACCTTTCTCTCTCTCTGTCTCTCTGTCTCCTTCTCTCTCTCTCTCTCTCTCTCTCTCTCTCTCTCTCTCTCTCTCTCTCTCTATTTTGGAATTCCCAATCTATGGTAGATAAAATCCCTTTAATTTTCAACCTCTTCCTTGATTAGAACATAGCTTATATTTATACTTTCAATTTTTTCTTTACCCTGCTATCATCTTCAGTGACTTCATTATTCATCTCTGTAAATCTTTTAACCCCAATGTCTTTCTGTTCCTTGACCTTCTCAGTGTTTCTGACCTCCATCTCCACTTTTTTTTTCCTGCCACCTGTCAACTCTTTAAGATGCTGAAGATCAAGAAAAAGCACTAAGCAAATATAAGCAAATAAAGACCATTCCAGACCCCTTCCTCAATGAATTTATATTGTAAAGGGAGGATGGGAACATGTAAAATGAATCAGCAGTGGAGGCAGACTGGAGATGGTAAGAAAGTACCTAGGAAGGGTATGGAGATGTCTGCAGTCAGGAGTCAAAGCCAGACAGGAGTGAAGGAGAAATTGAGTTTCAACCTCAGCTCTGACTTTGGCAACTTAACAAACTTAAAACATATGTATTAAGTGCATGGATGACACATTATGAGAATTTAAGGATATAAAAGTAAAAATGAAAAAGTCATGGTTTATTAATATGACAATCCCTTTGAGTTCTAGTTTTTAGAATAAGTTTTACATTTCCAGATTACCTGTGTTCCATGAGACAACTCTTGAAAGAAATGAAGCAACACTGTCAATGCTGTGACCTCACCTGAAAGTGCATACAAAATTGCCCATCTGTAGCATGTTTCCTTGTCTACTTTTAGTTGAAATTTTTAAAAATACAAATCTTTTTATTTTTCTCTTCCCATCCTTCAGCCCCTTTGTGGGAAAAAAAAAAGCCAATTTCTTGTAACTAATATAAAGTCAAACAAAACCTTGTTAACTATATATAAATAAATATCTATTTCTCTCCATATATGTGTGTGTGTGTGTGTGTGTATGTATTGGTATTTTTGTGTAGGTCTTTCAGAAGGAGAACATGCTTCATCATCATCATTGGAAATCTGGAATCAATGGTAATTGTATCGATCATAGCTTTGATAGCTTTCAAAGTTGTTTGCCTTTACACTATGTCATTATTTTACTTGTTCTTGTCTTCAAAATTGTTTTTGTGTTTCCAATGCTATAATATAAATTGCTTTTCTTATTCTGTCAACATCACTCTGCATCCATTCATAAGGCTTTCTCTGTCTCTTTGAAATCAACTACTCTGTCATTACTCACATCACTTTCCTAAGGTACAACTTATTCAGTCATTCTTCCATAGAGTATCCCTTTGCTCTCCTTCTCTCCCATCATCTGATCTGTTCTTCTTCACCTCCTGCATGCATATCTCTATCTCAAAATCATGGCATGATCCCTCATCATTCAATCTGTAAACATTTTTTAAGCTTCTACCAAGTACTAGACACTGTGATAAACACTAATGAAAAACTGACCTGTACCATATGAAACTTAAATTCTACTCCTCTCTTTCACTGAAACAAAGGCTTTCTGAGCTCTCTCTTTTCCTAAGCCCTTTCTTCCCCTTGAGCCCATTCATCCTTACTCCCATCTGTTCTAAGACTTTACTCCAATATTCTCTCACTTATGATTGCCTCTCTACAAATTCCTTCCTTTCTACCTACAAACATGTGCAGTTCTCCCTACATTAAAAAAAATCATTCCCTTGAGCCTCTGCTCCCTCAAGCAACAATCTATCTCCCCACTCCCCCTTTCGCTACCAAACTTCCAGAAAGAGGAAACCACATTGATAACATCCACTCACTCAGAAACCAGTTATCTGGTTTCCACTCCTTCAGTTCTACTGAAAGTGAGGTCATTATTGATTGCCCAGTTGGCAAATTCAATGGCTTCTATTTTTCACCCTTTTTGACCTTTCTACTGTTAACCACCCCCCATCCCACCCCACCTAACCCACCCCCCCCACACACACACCTTCTTTTTCACTGTGGAAACTGTGGAAAGAACACCAGCTCAGGAATCAGAGGAAATGGGTTCCCATCCTATGACTTTGGGAAAGTCACTTGAGCCCCCTCAGTCTCAAGATTCTCACATATAAGTTTAATAAATGCTTTGTGATTTGACATGTAAAACGAGGGGGTGGGACCAAATGTCCTCTCCTCCCTGTGATCCTATGATACTCCAATAGCTTATATGACATCTTTCTTTCCAACTCCTTTCTTACTGGTGTACTTCATTGTTTCCTCTTCCTCCTCCCACACCCTCTGTGTGGGTTTCCCCAAGGCTTCTCTTCTCCTTTCTTCTCTCCCTTCCTCCCCTCCCCTCCCCTCCCCTCTGCTCCTCCTCCTCCTCCTCCTTCTTCCTTCTCTCTCTCTCTCTCTCTCTCTCTCTCTCTCTCTCTCATCAATCTTCCCTATTTCTTGCCTTCAAATATCACCTCTATTTAGATGATCCCCAAGCCTATTTCTTAGACCCAGAATGGTCTATCCTTCCTCCTAACCCCTGTCAGACTCTACCTGGTGAAATTATCTCCAAGTCTCAGCTCAGATGATCATGAGACAGTGATGAGCATCACTGCCAAAATATGTTCTGACAATAATTCTTTCTGGAAGATCCAAAAAAAAGAAAGATACAAAAATAGGCATGACCACTCTGAATACTGTGACTTTTATTACACAATTAGTTTCTTATTGATAGTAGGATTTTTGAGGGCAAGGATGGTGTCACATCTCGGCTTCACAGAACACAGCATGATATAGATTTTGACTGAATTGAATTGGATGCATCCATGTCAGAGGATCAAATAGAAAATCCTCCATTTGGCCTTTCAAACACTTCATAACCTGGCCACTTTCCAGGCTCCATGTCTGTCTACTCACACCTCACTCCTCCTTATTATATATGCTCTGATCCTGTGGCACTGAACTTTCTGCTGTACCTCATCAAAGACCCTCCATCTCCAGACTGTGAATATTTTCCCCAGCTGTTCCTCACAATTGCACTACTTTCTCTCCTTGTCTCCACCTCTTGGATTCCTAGAAGTAAGTCCCAGCTAAATTCGCTAGAGCCTTCCTTCTGTTGACCATCTGCAATTTCTACTGCCTTATCCTCTGGGTCACAGCTGCTTGCATGTGGTCTCCCTCACCAGATTGTGAACTCTTTGTGAGGGCAGGGCCTGGATTTTGCCTTTTTTTTGTAGCCCATAGGACCCAACACTTCATAAACATTAAATGAATCTCTTCCTGGGAATGCAAGGCAGACATCCCTTTTGGGTGACATATTCAAAACCAAAAAGCAAGGAATAAAACTTCATCAGTCACAAATCCACAACAGATAATGACTGGCCACCTCAGTCTAAAATTATCTTTTATCTTTTCAAGTTTTATGAAAACTGTCCTGATTATAATGTTATTTTGTAATATCTCTTCTGTGATTTTGAATCATTATCTTAAATGTCACAGGATATTTAACATATTAATTTAATGATGATGATGACAACAATAATCATATTGCAATATTACATTAGAATGCCATCTCCTTGAGGGAAGAGACTGCCTCAATTTTCCCCAGTGCTCAGAACATAATAACCAATTAATAAAAGCTTTTCATTCACTGCTAATTCATTTTCCCATGTAATTCTAAACTCTTTGTGGGCAGGGCCTTGATTTTATTCCATATGCAAACTCTGTAGTATTCAGCACAAGTGCTCAAATTGTTGAATGATTCAATACATTTTAGGCTGAGACAGCTTTAAAAACTCTCTAAGGTGGATGAATTGGACAGCTTTCCCCTAGAATGATGTCTTTAAAATAGTAAATAATAAGTTATATATCAAAGGAAGTGTTTTTATTTCACATATTTTTAGTCATGAGTTTTTTTCCTCTTCAGTGCTCAAAGTCAATGCCTCTCTAAAAAAATCATAAAATTAATATTTCTTTATTATGTAACTCAAAGGGGTTTCCAGATTTGAAACCCTGGGGGGAAACTGTTTAGTAAACCTCTTGTCACACAGGAATGGAAAAATTCTTACTTCCTAACCAAGCTGATTATAGGTAAACTCTGGGTTGCCATAATTCCTTTCTTCAACTGGTGTACTTTGCTTTGGTCCTGCCAATGACAAACAGGAGATAACACATCAAGGCATTTTGTTTTGTTTTGTTTTGTTTTGTTTTCCAATGAAAGGAGGGGTTTGATCTGGGGGTTCTTCAAGTTGCCTTTCTTCTCTAACACTCAATCCAACAAAGCATGCAGCAATCAAAATGCAGTCCATGTTGGGCGGCTAGGTAGCGCAGGGGATAGAGTACTGGCCCTGGAGTCAGGAGGACCTGAGTTGAAATAAGGCCTCAGACACACCTAGCTATGTGGCCTTGGGCAAGTCACTTAACCCCATTTGCCTTGCAAAAACCTAAAAAAAAATGCTGTCCAAACCTGGGAAGCATGGGATGACTTTAACATCTCCTCAAAAAATGAAGAAAAACTCCACTTCAAAATAAAAATGCTAAAAGGACTCAAAGCCAAAACCCTTTATTGGGAGTTTCATATTTGGCTAAAATAATCATTCAATCATAATAATGGTGGAATTGAAGCAGAGACCCATGATAGACATGCCTCATCAGGACAGATTTCCAGGTATTCAGGGGGAAAAAGTTAGCTATATTAAAGTTAAAATATGGCTGGAGGATAATGGCAAAAAATCAACAGTAATAAGTATGTGAACAGGAAACTTAGGTCTCTTAGGACTGTAGCATCCAAGGCTTAGAGCTGGACCCTCCAGTCCAACCTTCTCATTTTAAGGGTGAGAAAATTAAGGTAGAGGAACTATTAGGGGGATACTGCTTCTGTCAATGCCAATCAGTCAATCACCTGTCATTTATAGTCCAGGGCCCTATGAGGCTTGGTGGCTTTGTGTCAGAAGCAATTCCTAAACCCTGACCCTAAAGTCAGTTCTTTTCTATGTCACATTTATAAGGGCGGTAAGCAGTACAGTGATTAAAATCCTGCACTTGGAAATCAAGAAGGAAGGAATTTGAAACCTATCTCAGTTTTACTATTTTTATAACCTGGTATAAATTATTTTACCTTCCCTCAATCTCAGTTTCCTCATCTGTAAAATGGGCATAATAAGAGACTCATGATGTTGTTGTGAGAATCAACTAAAATAACATAAGAAAAGTGCACAGCAAACCTAACCCAGTTGTGAACATAAACCCAGATGTCTCTCCTGAAGCAATCAATAAAAGGTGTGTTTGCACAATCACTCGAAGGGATGAAGTGCTTTTTGGGCAACTGGATGAAAGCAGGTGGCCAAGGAGAAAATGTATTTCTTATGGTTGATCACATAGTGTGGAGCTTGGGTAAAACAAGTCAGTTCAGAATCACACATTGTAATTGCAAGACATTCCAGTGGTGAAGATTTTGGGGGAAAGTCTATCTCCCCTTCCCCATTTTTAACCAATGACATTGTAAGCTTTGGGATTGTATGAAAAACTCAACAGATATGTCTACCTAAGGGAAACTTCAGGAGAAGCTCACAAAGTGAGAAATGGACTTCCAGAAATCAAGAGTTCAGAGTCTACCCCCCCCCAGTCATTTGTATTTTAAAACGTAACCCATGTAACCGTAAATTCTAGACATCCTTGAAACAAAACCTGTCTCATGTCTGTGGGGGGATGTTTTGAAGCAAGATTATTCAACTTTAGTGAATATATAGTTCTCATATGGTTGTCATGAATATCAAATGAGATGATTATTTGTAAAAAATAAAATCCTTATCATGATCAGTGCCATAGTAAGTGCTCTTTAAATGTTCATTCCCTTCCCTTGTCTTCCCTTCTCTCATTTCAAGTCTAAACTTGACTGGCTGGCTGGTATATCAGTGGGGGCTTGTGAGTAATAATATTAAAGAACACTACCTAACTCCTCCTAGGTATTGCTAGAATCCTGAGAAGACAAGTCATCAGTCATATTCATGGGATGCAACATGTAAGTTTAAGAGAGGGTTGGGGAAAGCAGTTCCAGTTGAGGTGGAACACAAATTATTGTTGTTTCTGCTGCTGTTATTATTACTGCTGCTGCTGCTGATGGCAGTTATTATGCATAGATCCTTATAAAGAGAAATTTATGGACTAGATTTCTGGTTTTCCTGCCATAGAAAACTCCCAGGTGTTGATAATAACCATCTCCTCTTAAAGTCTGATCTGCCCAAGGCTAAGGAAGGGAGGCTAAGTAATCTAGGAGATTTTGGAGGTGAGGCTTGAATTCTGTCTCTAAGGGTTATCTATCCACTCTGTGGTGCTGCCTCTCATCTCCTGTTAGAATCCTCAAGGAATCTGAAGCATTTATGTGTTACTGAAGTCTCAAATCATCCCTTGGATAGATAGTTTAACTTTCAATGTATAACCTAGATTTCTAGTTCTCATTGGTATTAGTGGATATGACATAGTGATGAAGGAAACTTGATGAGACTACCAATCACAGAATCTCTCATATAATTTTAATTTTACAAGTTTTTTCAGAAAGTTAGATATTAATTTCCTAGAACATAATATACCTCTCTTCTAGTGGCCAGAAGTTAAAAGTAGTTCTACAAAGATGGAAAACTTCAGTATTCTATGTTTATAACTGTGATTCTGATTTGCTTCTCCCTTCTTCCTCCCACCTCCCCGCCCCCCCCATCAGAAAACAGAGGCAGGATTAGAAGCCAGGTTTCTCTTCAAGGCCAATGGTTCTACTCACTGGCCCTACTGTCACAGACATTAGCCCCAGCAATAGCAGGAAGAGCAGCTGATTTTTTTTTAAGAACTGTGGTTTGCACCACATTTTTCCTCCTTTGTCCCAGCCTGGTGAGTTCTTCAATCTTACCCTTTTTCCATGTATGAATTTCCCAATTTCCAGAACAGTTCACACTGAACTCTGGAGTACACAAGTAGCAATAAGGGCCCAGGAACTCTCTGAGAGTAGACTGGCAAGTGTAAAAAAAAAAGCTTAATTCACAAGAAACAGCTATGAAATTAAACTTGATAGTACAAATCTATCATTTTACAGCTAAGGAAGCTGAGGCACAGGCACATCAATGACTTACCCAAGGGACACAGGTAGCAAGTAGCAAAGCTGGGAACTTCACCCAGACCCTCTGCCTCCAAACCCAGTACTCTTCTCATTTCCCCCCAAACTCGTTTCAGATCTTGAAGGTGCAACCAAGGAAAACTCTGTCACTGGCATCTTTCTCTCTCTCTCTCTCCTGGTTCCTCTATGCATCCTCTCCAGGAGTGGGCACAATGCAAAATGTAGGAGTAGAATTATTAGGGGAGTGGGGGGAAGAGGGAAAGGGAGGAGAGAAGACTTGGGTTTCCAAGGGCCTGAGGCAGCTGCCCGCTCTGCAGGGCTGAGCCCACAAAGAAGAGGTCAGAGGGAGGAGGGGGCTAAAGTTCCCCAGAGAGAAGGGGTCCCCTGCTGCACGGAAGGAAGCATGAGAAAGGAAGGATATCCTACGGTGGGCAAAGCCTATTTATGAGAGATGCAATACAAGGGAAGCCAGAAGTTCCTAGGGCCCTCAGTTAAGAGGGGGAAAGAAAAGCCAGCAGATTAAAAAAAACCAAATGACAGTTTTTCAAGGCGTACAATGAGTGCCTCAGTGCGGTTACTGAGCTCTGTTCGGCTTACAGAACATCTAAGAGAGTCATAACATAAATTGTGATCTTGGCCAAAAAAAATCAAGGTTCTATTTGCTGTAAGGAAAATTTACACATAGTCTATTTACCTTCGATGGGATATAAATTAGGAAAGAAGAAGGTGCAATGATATTTCTTGCCTTCTTTTTTCAAAGCAACTACTTTTAGCTCATTTAAAAAATTAGTTTCATTGACTTGAAAGAGCTTGTGTTTGGGGTTACTTTTTAAAATGTGAAACAGCAAGACTGTTCCTATTTTCTATTATTTATCTACCTTTAAAAGCATCCTGCCACAGTATCAGTACCTGTGAGCTCCATTATCTCTGTTAACTCCACATCTTAGCCGACATCAGCAAAGGTGCCTTTCCCCAACAAAGGGATTTAACATTTTGACACAGTAAAGATTGCAACTTCAAGCCCCTTTTTACAGGTCCCCCCCCCCACTTACTTAACATGATTTCATTCTGAAAATGAGGAGTCCATCCTCAACTGAGTTTTCAGGATGATAGATAGATAGATAGATAGATAGATAGATAGATAGATAGATAGATAGATAGATATGGATGGATGAACAGACAGATGTTTAGACAGACAGTACATCAGTCTAAGATAGGCAGATAGAAAGAAAGATAAACAGACAAATAGATGAGAGAGATAGACAAAAAGATCAATAGAGGCAAATATACACATATGTATATACATGCATATACATATACATGTATATATACATACATATGTGTGTATATATTTTATATATTTATCTTCTCAGAAATGTTTTAGGCGGGATCCTTCTTTATCAAACACAAGACTTGGTAAGACCATACCACAAACAGAATTACATAATTTGGGGAAAGCTTCAGTCTAATTAGGAAAAAAAAAACACAGTCTCCATAGATACAAGCATTTTAACATATTGCTTTTTTGCTCTCCTGTTTTCTTGCACAGAGAATGTCAATTCAGGCCCAGATTATTTTTATGTCAGCTATAGCTAGCTAAAAAGAAAGATAGAAAGATTTACTTGGAATGAATAAAATTGCTGAATACATTCATCATCTCCCCATCTTCTCACTACCCCTAACCCCCTTGAAAGTTCTGAAGGTCAAGGTAGACCTGAGAAGGTGGAAGGACTGGAGAAGTCTGGGGAAGTCTCAGACTCATATATTGGAAAGTGTGCAGGCTGGAGTTGTAATGTGCTCTCAGAATATACAATTTGAAAGGCAGAGAGGAGGTCCCAGTGCTCCACACATCTTTCCGTTCATTACTTTATTAAATTGCACATGTACTAGATGACAGTATCTGAGGGAGGCACCCAATAACGGAGCTAGCCCTGGCCCCATTTTTTTGAGGCTGCTGAGAGCTGGCATGCTCCACCAGACAGAACACAGAACAGGGCCAGGCTATAAAGTTATCGAGGCAGTTGTTTCGGTTGCCTGAGTGCTGACTACAACCATGGCCTCTGGATGCAAATTACTGGCTTTTATAGGTTCCTAAAAAACATTTCACTGTGTCTACCACACAATGTGGGAGCTGTAGAAAAGACCCAGAGACAGCAATGATGTAATTAAAAGCTGCAAATAGTGGAGACCCAGGCTTCATCAATACCTTTATCCCTAGCCTGAAAAAAATATTTGAGGGAAGAGGAAAACACTGGAGAACAAAAACATTTGACATTCTGAGGATTAAAATCAAAGTAGCATCTAATAAAAAGTAGGGATTAATGAATCAACAACATATATTTATGAAGTATTGACTAAGTGGTCAAGATGGCAATGATACAAAGACAGAAATGCAATAGTCCCTATCCTCAACTGGTGTTTTACTCTTTAAGGAATGACTATTACCCTATTCATAAGGCACACAGTAGGCAGTCAAAAATGTTTGGTTATTACTATCTAACTAAAATCCTTTTTATAAAAGTTATTGCTATAGATCAAAAATTAGAAGGGATTTTAAAGATCATATAGTATACAGTAATCTTGAGTTCATGAATATTAAAAAAATCAGATCACTTTATTTCAATATACTATGTCTTCTTTGTATTTTATTTTATGAACAAAAACATTGTGAGAAGAGATCAATAGTCTTCACCCACTGTCAAAGGGGTCTCTGACATTAAAAAAAAGTTAGGAATCCTTGATCTAGTTAAACTCATCCCTTTTATGAACAAGGAAATGTATTGTCCAAGGTGCTCTCCTCTCCAAATTTTGTTCTATTTTCTACTTATTTTAAATCTAAAATTTGAAATATTGTTTAATAATGCCTACAAGGATTAATAGCTCACATCAAACTACAGAAAAATAATCTGAAAGATGCAGGGGAGCAAATGAGAGGAAGGCTCAGTTGAGAATTAGGATCAGCTCTGGCAGCAGTTAGCCAATCACAGAAACATGCTGAAAATCAGTTTCCTTGTATATAAAATGTGGGACCTCTAGATTTGATAATTTCTCCAATCTCTCCCAGTTCTAATTCTATGATTCCAAAAAAGGCTACAAGTTAAGAAAGGAATCAACAAACCATCCCTTCATCATTAATATATCTTTTTTTTTTTTTTGAAGACAAACAGCCATGTGCACACATACTCTTTAGGGTTCTACAGTCATTAGCAGACGGTTACCAAAAGTTTAATTCAGCATTTTTAAAGTTCATCCTTCACAACCAACCAATGCAAAGTTAAGTAAAACCTTTATATGTAAATTCTTAGTGTTAATACTCCCAATTTACATTGTATTTTAAGATTTACAAAGTAGTTTCCAGAGATAGCCACATAAAAAGTATGTACTGTATTTTCCAAGGAAGTTTTTCATCTTATTCAGAGTTTCCATTTGGTACTTTT
The DNA here is from genome assembly GCF_037893015.1 of Macrotis lagotis. Classification (NCBI taxonomy): domain Eukaryota; kingdom Metazoa; phylum Chordata; class Mammalia; order Peramelemorphia; family Peramelidae; genus Macrotis; species Macrotis lagotis. The sequence continues at coordinate 161,214,607 of NC_133665.1, read as the reverse complement.
AAAGAGTATCTTTCAAGTCACAAACCCAAGTGTCTCCAATCTTTTGTACCATAACTCCTGTAACACATTGCTCAAGAAATCATTTTTCTTTCCCCTTCTCTAGCAAATAATTGGGGGTCACTTGAGCAACAAGGATGCCAAGTGCACTGAGTTCCGGTTCTCGTGGCAGGAAGAGTTGAAGTGAATCTCAGACCTCTCGCCATCTATATGCCCTTTGCTTACCTCAGTTTCTGCAGCTGATCAATGGGTATAATAACACTCATCTCTGAGAATTGTTGTGAAGATCGAATAGGATAATATTTCTAAAAGCACTTAATGGTGTCTGACACCAAGTGTAACTATATTAATTCTGTTGCCATTGCTGTTATTATTGCCCAATCACAAATCCCGTTTCTTTCTTCTCCGCGATAATTCCCAATAGCTGTTCTATGTCTAACTCTATTGATCCTATTCAACTGCTATTACTCTCCACTCCAATAAATAACCCTAAATAATCTCTGTGTGTGTGTAATATATCCATTATTTTAAAAATTTTACTCTTCTATATGCACATTGTTTCCCCCCAATAGAAGATGAGGACTAGTTTCATTTTGTCTTTGCCTACCTAGGATCCAGCATAGTGTCTGTCACAGTTGAAGCCACTCAATGTTTGTTGATCGAATGAGATGGCAGTTTCCTTCCTGATCAAACTTTCCTATTTCTCTCTACTCTCCCTTTTCTCCCATTACCCGTCCTGCCTCTCACCTTAGCCTACAACTGAAATCAGTCTCTCCATTTCAGCAAGTGATTTGCTCTGTCCAATCAACCTCAAGCTTAGGAGAGAATGACAAGAAGAATGCTTTCTCCGTAGCACTCATTGTGTTAAATGCTTTACATTTATTATCTTATTTGATCATTACAACAATCCCATGAGGTAAATGATATTATCCCTATTTTACACATGAGGAAACTGAGGCCAACAGAGTCAATGCCTTACCCAGGGTCACACAGCTAAATAATCCGAGGCCAAATTTGAACTCAAGTCTTCCTAACTTCAGGCCCATTATATCAACCATACCACTATGATGCTAACCTTTGATTGTGACCTTCAAAGCTGCCTACCGCTGGTTACACAATACTCGTTTCATCTACTGGGCAATAACCCAAATACCTTCAGTTCTAGGCAATCCTGCCTTCTTTCTGAACTTCTTACATCTTACCCTAGCTTTCCCTCAGGGGTACAACAGTTTTCCCATCCCCCTATCTTCCACATTCCTTTGAGAAATTAAGTGATCTCATATTGAAAGCTTTCCTCTATTACCTGCATCTAACAACATTTACTTAAATGCACATGGGCAACAAATTCCTCTTCACTAATGAAAACAAAACAAAATAGAAAGTCTTGATTTTTTGATAAGCCTAAGATCCAGGGTTTGGAGAATCTCCATTTGAATCCTGAGGACACAGACAAGTCAATTAAGCTCTCAGTTTCCTCAACTGTAACTTGGGAATAGGAGAAGTGACAACACTATGGTGTTGTAAAGATAAAGTAAGACATGTAAAGTGCTGTGTAAACCTTAGGTCAGTCAAGAAACATTCATGAAATGTCTCTTCTGGGCCAGGAATTATGCAAAAAAGAGTTGAGGGGAAAAAAGACAGGTGCTATCTCTTGAGTTCACAATCCAAAGGGAAAGATCCTTTCACCAAAAAAAGAGTCTAAGCATATGTACTAAAGCATGCCCTCTTTTCTCACAGTGTGTTACTCCATCCAGGGCAAAGAGACATTTCTTAAATTTTCATGCCACATAGGAAAAACTACTGACCATTTCTAAGAAATCGGCCAATTAGAGATACAGGCCCAAAATGATAGCTTGGAAAATACAAACACCTTTCATTTTTATCTAAGTCTTTCCCACCTCCTTGTCAACTGCTTTTGCATGAAGTTGCTGCTTAATAAATGTCTATTGAGTTGTTAAGATGAATTGCCAAAATAATTCTCCATAAATGAGGATATGACCACATCACTCCTCTAGTCAAGCAAATGCAAATTTTCTATTGTCCCTGGGATAAAATATCAGTTCCTCTGTTTAAAGTTTTATATGACCAAGCCCTACTCTATCCTATTAGATGCTTTGTCCTTTTCTCCCCTTCCATACTCTGTAATCCAATCTAACTTACCTTGTCTGTTTTCCCACTATATACCTCTCCATCTCTCACCTCCACACCTTTGTAATGGTCATTCCAAACTCCTGGATGCCTTCTCTCCTTGCCACTGCCTTGGGGATCTGCTCTTTGCCTTAAGAGGCAGCTCAAGCACAATATTCTCCATGAAGGCCTTCATAATTACCCAACATGTTAGTGCCCCCCCCAACACCCTTGTGTTTAACCACAACAACATACTATATTATCACAACAACATACATATTTTATCAGAAGGTTTCACTGTATGGATGTGGTTTTCTTCCCTTTATTTTTATGTTCTATGGTTTGAATGTATTGGTTGCTCCCTCACCCCCCTTGCAAGTACTGACCCAGTGGCTGGCCTATAGTGGGAGCTTAATGAGTTCTTGTTTGTTGGATGCAGCCTAGCCCTTCCCCAATAAGTCACCTTCACAGTCAAATGAAGATAAACAGAAAACTATTTACGAGATGCTTACTATATGTAGAACTCAGTGCTGAGGATACAAATAGCCAAGTCAGAAAGCTCCTTCCCTCCAGGGTCTCAGATTGGTGTCTGAGGAGACAAGAAACCATATTCTCAAAGACACATACCTACAACAATGAACCTTCTAATACGCTTTCTTCCAACAGCTGAGCATTGACACATGACCACCATCCGTGGTTTGGGGGAGTTTGTTTTAAGAGAATTTTTCTCTTCCATCTAATATTTAGAATAAGGAAATTCTTAACACTCATTTAGTGATTTTTGAAAAACCAGTGTCCAAGACATTCCCCCATCATTCACAGGCTCAATGGCCTTCCTGAACCACAGCCTGCTGGGGAGCTTGTCAGACTACTTCCCGATTTTGAATGTCTACAGATTATTGTAGGGTTAGCACATCACACATCTGGATCTAAGCTAGCCCTAAGTATTTGCCTCTATATCCAATACAGGAACTTCCTTTGCTGATGCATTAGGAGAGGCTTCCAAGTCTGGGCATGTTGTACAGCATTTCTCCCAGTATAAGCTGTGGCCTCAAACAATCAGGGGTTTTTTTCCCTTTTTTTTTTTTTGGGAGAAATGATCAAACCGGGGGTGGGGACAGAACATCCTGCGTGAAACCGCATCCTGAACAAGCATCACCGCGATTCACTGTAAATAAATACTCTCTCCTTGCAGCACTTCCGTCAACTGTCACTGCCTTGGCTCCAGTCACCTTTCAAGTCCAAACAGGAAAGAGGAGAAAAGAGAGTGAGATGGCAGATAGGAGGTTTAATTTGCTTCTCGCTGCAGTTTTCATTGGTGGTGTGCTTCCAATTCACCAGGACTGCCAGCTGCCTGGAATCACTCCTGGACCCCGCTTTTTCCTGTTAACCTTCATAATTGTATTATTATGGGCCGGCCCACAAACGTGCTCCCAAAGCTGCAAAAAGTGCAGGCTCTTCCTCGATCAGCTAAGTGGTCAAATTTAAAACGGGGCTACTAAAGAAAGAAGAGGGACTCAGATTCACTCAAGACCCCCCCCCCCAATACCCTTAGTTTCTGGTCTCTTTAACTGATAGCTGTTTAAAATACAGGATGGGATGGGTGGAAGAGAATTAAAAAGTGAAAGTTGGTGACTTTAATCTAAAGTAAATAACTCTTCCTGCTCCACTTGGAAAAAGCAATATTTCTGGGGATAAAGTACAGCAGCTGGATAATAATTTAAAACAAAATGATCCTCTTTGAGAGCCTACTAAGGCACTGTTCTCAATGTGTGCTAATGGTAGTGTTTTCATCACCTTCTGAGTTAATGTGAATAAAACAAACTGCACCAGTATCAGCTAACCTATAGAAGTGAATCTTCCAGATTTTGGGGACAGTGATTCTTCCCCTCCTTAGGGAAAGTCCTAGAAACCAATGAGCACTTTTTAGACTAAGAACTCTTGACTTCTGTGAGTATTCTGCTCAGGAACATCCCCTGTTTTTTTTTCATTTGTTTGTTTGTTTGAAACAGGTAACATGGGCTCAGATGAGAAGATGAGGCTCCTTGGCTGAAGAGTTAGGTAAGAGAATGCATTGTTGGCAAGGGCAGGGGAAGAAGAGAGGGTAATGAGCAGGGAAAATCATGTTCCAGGATGAAGGAGTGGGTGAAATGCTCATAAACTGTATTCAGACAGGACATGATCTTGGAGTCCCTGCCTTGGGGAGGTGAGAGTCTATTTGGCACACATTTCCCTGAGGCGGGGTAGGGTGGGGCAGGAGACAGACCTTGGGGTGCCTGGGGCCCCCACTGCCACACATACAAAAAAAAGGCTGAATTAATAAAAGCAAAAATGAAGCATTACATGTAGCAGCAAAGTATTATTAAAAAGCTGTAATGTCTCAGAGGTTGCTATGAAGTCATGTTCTTACAATTCACTTGTAAGAAATTAAAGACAAAATTATACGCCTTGTAATTCACTAGTGAGTATACTTCTCAGAGTGTTGCATTGTTTGCATGTGACACATAGTTTTGAGAAAGTTTAATCATTAAAGGCATTATCCATTATGAGAGGGTCAAGTTTTACTTTTTAGAAATCATGTCATTTATATATATATATGTACCTATATATAGACACACACGTACATATGTATATATATATATATATATATATATATATATACATATGATATATATGTACACAGTCACAGACACCATCACAGACACCCATACTGTTAATCCTTAACACTTGTTATTAGCAGTCATAATATTACAGGGTTCTTTTCAACTCCAAAGGGTAATACAAACATTAATGAGCTGCTTCACAGAGCTCTTCTGAGTTGACAAATACTATTAATGTTCTTTTAACAGATGAGCAAACTAAGGAAGGGAGGGATTCAGATGGGCAGCAATCTGACCCCAGAGTGACTTGCTATCAGAATCATGTTGCATCCTGGAGGACGGTCTGATAATCTCTTGCTACTGAGTCAAATTTGGGAGGTGAAAGCAGCTTTGCCAACAGTAGCTTTGATCAGCAAACTTCCTGAAGGGCCTCAAAGCCAACTCTATAAGAATGCAACCCATTAAGTATACCCATCAAACTGAGTCTGTACCAATGTTCCATTTCTAGAAAGCTTGGCAAGTAACTCAATCTGCTTGTATTTTTAGCAAGCCATTTACCCCCAATAGTGTTGGAGGAAGTGGGGAAAGGAGGTTTGGAAGCTATAGACTTTTTCCCTTCCATTTCAAGTTCATGGGAAAAAAAACATTCATTACATCAAAGCCAAAGTATCATATGCATGCACTTCTAGGATCCCTGAGAAATCCACATGCATTACTATTTTTGCTATTTTCCTTAATGTGGGCTTATTTTTCTGAGACTTATAGTAACTCATTTCTATAATACTTTAGGGTTCTATGATCTTATACATTTCCATATTTACTCCTAACAGTAACCACACAGACTGTACAAGTATAATAATCCACATTTCCAGTTAAGTAAACTGAGGCTCAGAGAATTTTAACAGTGCATAAACTCAGTGAGAGTAGGTATTGTCTCAAATAAATATGCAACAACATTTACTAGGCATCCATCTATATCCAACACTCTTTCCCCTGTGCGAAGAATAGACTCAAAGTATGCTGGCTGAGTCAATTGACTTGCCCATGGCCATACAGGGAATCAATGACAGAATTCAGCTTTATGATTCCTTGTTCAGTTCTTATTCTGTACGCATTTGAACTTGTGCTCAGTGATGTCCTTTCTTCTAGTACTTCTCAATGAAGAAACTTCCTTCAAATCAATGTGATCAGCAAAGCAGCCGTTGAGAGTCAAAGAGCAATATACTAATAACCCCAGCCATTCACCAAGCAATTGGAATTTTGCAGAGGACTCTAATCTGGTTTGCACTTCACAACACCTCTGTAGAAATAGGTACCCAAAATACCATTATCCTCTATTTTAGAGTTTAGGAAACTAAAGCCAGGACATACAGAAGAGGCAAGAAGAAAACCCAGGTCTACAGACTCCAATTCCAGCAGACTCTCCTACAAGGAGCTAACTTAATGAATGACTGACACATATCTTCCATTCAGATGACACTGGCCGACAGGATTTACAAAATCAAGAATTGTTTTCATTTTTCTAATAGCTTCCACTGCTATATTAAATGGGGAGAGAGCAAAATTAAATGTCAACACTTTTACAACTCAATTAATATTGCAAAAAATTAATACCAGCACATAACATTGGGACTTTTTTCTCAGGGCTAGGAAGATGGTCATATCTTTAAGGATAAGATTGAAGTCTCAAAACAGGTAAGCATGGTACTTTGCCCCCCCAAACACACTTTTTATGGCTTCTCTTCAAAGAGCTCTTCATCAATGCTCACGTCACACTAACTTGAGTGCAATGGCTCAGAGATGGCCTAGTTTTTCTCCAAAGTCTTCCCAGCAACAGCTTGGGTCTGGGCCCCCAATTCAAGTGGCTATTTCCACAATTTCAGAGAATAATTGCTGAGTATTAATCTTTAGAAAACCTGCTTAGCAATCTTTAACATGGTATTGCCAGTACATGTTTTTGCACATCACACTCACAACTGTACAACTTAATAAAGGCAGGCGGCATGCAGAGTTTGTTAGCTAATGTCAAACCTTGACTACAGAGAGATCAAAGAAAAAAAAATACATGTTGTGACCAGACCTAAATCAAAATTGCTTTTTAGGTCAGAACTGAGTTCCTGCCAATTTATGATAGCTCCATGGAAATGTTAATGAAACAATATCCTGCAATGCCACTCAGAGTCATTTACTGATTTCTGGGAGGAACAGCAGACTTGGTAAACACAAACACTTGAAATGGAGATGGGCTTTGGTCAAGAAAATCAGATTTGTGTTTTTTTGTTTCAAAATTTAGTGTAAACTTCAGTATTCTAATGGGTTAAAGAGATTTGAAGTAGAATGAGATTTTAAAGCATTTTTTTTCAGAAGGTGCTTTTTACAAATGCACCAACAGTCGGTTGGACAGATGGACGGTGACATTGTATCATATATCTACTTAAAAGCTTCGCTGAAGAGAGTTCTGATGAAGAGGATGGAGAACAAGAGTTCCAGGTACACAATAACCAACCTGTTTCCAAAGCAGGGCTAGTTTCTTTCTAGCATTTCTAAATATTTCTTCTCCCTTTTCCTATTTGATCCCTTCCTTTCTTTTCTGATCCAAATTCAGGGATCACTCCACAAATGACAGCTATCTAATCCCCAGATTCAATTTTCTTTTTATATCCAAAAGGGTGGTGGTGGGGGAACCTTATAAAATAAATGAAGGGGGTTTCTTAGTGATGATACAATCTGACCATACTTAATTTGAGGACTCTTCTTTTTTTTTTTTAATCTCCAAGAGCTCCCTTGTAAATGAGTTGCTATTTGATTAGATTAATATTCATAGAGTTTATTTTTGGAAGAACTAAACAATAATAAAGTATAACTAAATAAACTGAAACATATTGCTGTATGAAGCATGGGATAAATTAAAGTTTTCTAAATCCCAGAGGGTAACTACAATGACAGGACATAACATTTCTTGTCCAAAGTGTTTACAAATTCAGAACTAAAAGGAAGGGAAAGGTTTTAAAACAATAATAAGGTTTCAGATATTTTTAAAACCCTTTCTAGTCTCTTTAATCTCACAAAACCTTTTTGTCAATAAACACATTTGAAACAATTTTTTAAAGGCAAGTGGGGGAAAAAGAAAAAACACACACATATATGTGTATATATGTGTATATAGTACAAAAATGTATATATATATATATATGCATAATCACAAATATATGTTCAAAATATAATTAGTCAATCTATTCTAGAAGGAAAAAACAATGTTGTGCTTGGAACAATTTTATTTTGAAATTCTCAAGACAGGTATTAAAAACAAAAAATACGAGCAGCTAGCTCTTTGCAGCTATGCCAGTGATTCAGAATGTGTTCTGATGGACAGTTGAGGCAGAATACTGTAAATGGATAAAATGCAGACAACAAAAGTGATAGCGACCCTTCTGCTTTCCCCAAGCCAATCTTCAGCAACCTTTCCCACTGTTCCTCCTTTCTACTCATGTCCAAGGAATAAAGTTGTCTCCAATAAGCATAGAAATGCTGCTATCAGCTGGCCTATACAAATGGGACTACCATTATATATGCGTTAACTGAGCTATGAAAGAAGTCAATGTGTTGGATTTGTCCCTCTCTTGTTTTTGAACATAGTAGTTTTCAGTCTCTACTGAACAGTCAGTCATAGACTATATTGTAGTCTTTAGGGGAAAAAAATAAAGAGAAAAAAAAAGAACATTGCCCTATGCTAATTTGATTCAATTTAGCAAACTGATCCTTGATTAAGATTGAGATACGGTAGCAGGGAAGCTCTAGGCTGATTTCAAGAGAAGTTCAGATGCTCTTGAAGAAGCACAATGAGGAAAATTGATTCCTCTAATGTTACCATTTGTTAATTTTTCAAAGATTATATAATAAACAATCTGAGGAAAAATTCTTTTTGAGACCTAATTACAGACTAAGCAAGAAGTCATTTTACCCTTCTGCCCACATTTTATGTATTGGGCCCTTCCAACTCGTGTCCCTTGACACCTTTTCCAATAATCCATCTACTTTATATTGGAAAGCCTCACATGAATAAAACTTTATGGCACTACAGGCACTTAGCCTTCCGCTGACATTCCTGGCCTGTTCAATTCTGCAATTCAATCAAAATCAAATCTCCAAATCCTCTTGTCAGCCAGCACTGCCTTCATATGCCCGAGCCTTGTGTAAGGATAACTGCATCCAATCTTTCCCCCAAGCAGTGCTTATATTGTTTTATTACAGTTCAATGAGTGAAGTTCAAAATTACATGCAGCTGCCTACTACTGTGGTCTGTCTGGGTTACGCATGGACACGAGTATTGCCCACCAGGCTTGAAATCATTCACTTACTGGTCTGGCAAGAACGACTGGGAGCGCTTCTTTGTATGGACGAACCTCCTGTCTGCCAGATCTAAAGAGCGAGATGTTAACAGATCAGTCCCTTTCGAAAAGGATTGTCAAAGCCCTATGACTTGCAATTCAAATGGGCTCAATGTTAAGCATGAGTCTCCTACACATGAAAGCAAAGATAAACCTCAACATGCAAGAAAGCTTGAGAAGAAAGATAAAGGACTCTGGAAGAAAGGGTATCTTAAGGAGTTGTTCTATGGGTTTTAAATGATGAAGCTTCAGTTTTTTAAGTTGCTTTTTTTTTGATCCCTTGCCTCCATCACTAATAATTCTTTCACTGAAACAAAAAGACAAAACACAAAGCCAATTAAATCCAATTTAACCTGATGTACAATACAGTAATTCAAAAACCAGTAGTTTGAAAATGCTCAGGATGAGATAGTATAAGGCACAGCTGTGATGAGATACCATCAATATTGCATAGGATTTTCAAAAAAGGGGAGGAGGATAGCATCAAGTGGCTTTCCCCTTAAAAAAAAAAGAATGCAGGACACTGAGCATGTACATGAAAAGAAGCTGTGGCTCGTTTGAAGGGAATATTAAAATGCACAGGAGCTCACAAATGGAGAGAACACATCTTGAGAAGGAATGAACCAATTCCAAAATAAAAATGTATGGGCTAACCGCAACCCATCTTGGGGTTCATAATTCTATAAGCAGAACAAAAACTTCCTAGAGTATATCCTTCCAAAGGGAAAAAAAAACCTCGGTCTTTTATGAAGATTTGCACCTATGATGCAGGGAGGCAGATGCATCTCTGTGGTGAAAGATAGTACCAATATCAGTACCTGCAAAGATGTGGATGCAATTTCAAATATGTTACCTTTGAAAACTCTAAAATGATGAGCCCTTAAAACTATCTCCTCCCTTAAAATGGTTTTAGACTTACTTTTTCTACATATGACATTAAAAATAAACACACACACACACACACACACATACACATATGTACAGTTTAATTAGGTTGACCTTATCTCCCTGCCCCAAAGTCCATTAGAATATAAGCTCCTGGAGGCCAGGGATGATTTGGATTTTTTTCTCTTTTATCCCCAAAGACTGAAATAATGACCTATTGATAATATACACAACAAATTGAATTGTTTATTGAATGGAATTAAAAATAACCACAAGTATATGGGCAATGTCTTGCAGTTGGAATTCTATGTAAGTCACATGGGGATGGAACAAGATGATAAAATTTATTATCACAGAATGGACAGTGGAAAGAAAGATGTCAGAAATCTAGTCCACCACTCCTATTTGACAAATGAGAAGGATCAGAGAGACCGTGGGACTTTGCCTTAGAGCACAACAAAAGAGCACCAAGAGTCCAATCTGGTTTCTCTGCCTCTTACCCCACACAGAGAAGTCAAAAGACCTGGGGATCTGAACTATTCTTAGCATCTACTGACCACACAACCATAGCCAAATCATTCCATCGATTTAGGCTCTAATTTTGTCACTTTAGAAAATGAAAGAGTGGAAATAATTGGCCACAAGATCACACATGTAGAGACCTGAAAGGATCCTCTGAGGTTTAAATTGGGTTGAATTTAAAAGATAATAACACAGAATATAAACTATGTATTCAGTCAATTAGAAGTGTGTACAATACTAGCTAGATCTACCTCTAAACACAAGTGATCAAATGTTGGATAATATATCCATTATGCCTTCTTTCGATTTATATAATTTATGTAAGTCTAGCTCCTACACAGGTCAATTTGAAAGGGGTGTTTGCATCCTTTGACAGGCTGTTGATAGTATATTAAAATCAGCATATCCCAAAGAGAGATCACTACCTTCCTCCCCTTCCGAACTTTCCTTTTATTACTGAGTGTATCTCCATCCACCCCAGCCTATTACCTCTCCCACTTTCACTCAATCCACACATCCAATCTGTCGCCAAATCCTGCCATTTATCCCCTCATTTCTACTCTACATTGGTCATCTATGTGCCCTCCTCTTCATTCATACAGACAGAGCCTTCCTTCAGGCTCTCTATCCTGGACTACTGCAATAGCCTTCAAACTGGCCTCCTTGCCTCAAGCCTTTTTCCACTCTAAGTCATTTGCCACTTAGTAGCCTCCGTGATTTTGCTTCTAAAGTGTAGGTACCACCTCTCTAATGAGCCAAAGTAGCTAACTATTTCAACTAAGTCTCCTGGTTTCGTATTTCAAGCCCTTTATATCCTGGCTTTCCCTTTCCTAAATTATTATCTTTCTTATACTTTATTCATCTGTTTTACCAAGGAGACATGCTCAGGCACCTAGTAAAATACTGAATTGAGGTTTGAGGTCATTCCTCTCCCTTTCTCTTCCTTCTAATGAACTGGGGGAATACATGGAGTAGATATCCTTTAGCATCTGCACTCCTATGATTATATCCTAAATATGAGCTAAATGTATTTAATTTTCTGTTTGAGTCTTTCTTAAAGATCCTGTAAGATCCTATGCTTGGGTTCAAACCAAGATTGATTTTTTGTCAATATGCTATCATCCCTCCCCTTCCTCGTTGTGCTTTTCTTTTTCCTTTGTTTAGAAACTCAAATCCTTTTATGCCTTCTCAATCTTGGCCCCAGGTCCAAAGCAAATATGTCCAGTCTACCCAAGAGATGATCAACCAAATCCAATGCCTCATTTCCAAATTTCTGAAACTGGAGAAGCAGTGATTTACCCAAATTCACAAAAATGATCACTTGCATCTTAGCAGCCTGTTCAAAAGTGAAGAAGTACAAGCCTTTCCCTAGCAAATGAGCTTCAGAGTTAAACCTAGTATTCACACCTCTCCTCCTCAAAAAAAAAAAAAAAAAAAAAAAAAGATCCATTCTATAAATAAGGGGCTGGACAGATAAGCAAATGAAAGACAGACATAGTTCCAGGAACCTGTGTCTCAGATGAGCCCTAATATCTTTCTTCTTTAAAGTAAACACCCCCTTTTTTTAGAAGAAAAAAAAAGTCCCAAAGCTTCTTTCTGAATTACTGCATATGTGTTTAAGACAATGAACAGATCAAACTAAAAGAGGCCCTGTTTCTGAAGCAGACCTGGAATGATTTATAGCATTTTAGTCAAATCATCTATTCTGCTGTCCATTCCTTTGCAAAGCAAATATTTACATTTTAGCAGTAAAAATCCTGAGTTAGAATGTTATTCCTCTGCAGTTCCAAACAGTATTTCCCTCTCCGGTGACCTTGGAGAACACAGCAGTTTGGGATCATATTCCTGCAGCTTTGTTCCCTACTAGTAGAGGCAGAGGGTGAGGCAGGAGTCTCTATTTTCCAGCTGAAATCACAAGTATTCTTGAAGGGAAGCAAAAGGTCAATTTACAATGTTTGTAACTTAATACATTTGGAACGCCATGAATCCCTCCCCTTTAGATGGACATGATGGGAAATTTGCAAAGGATTGATTGCAGATTGGCTGGGGCTGAAGGGAATTAAGAGATTTGTTCTATTTAGTACCAGAAAGGGGCTTAAACATTTAGTCCAAACTCATCGTTTTACAGAAGAGGAAACTGAGGCCCTGAGAGGTAAGTGATCACATAAGCAGAAGCAGCAGAGGAACCCCACATTTTACTAATGAAGACCATGGCTATGTATAAAGCAGGATTTGAACCAAGGACTCCTTGGCTCTAAATCAAGAGCTCTTATTCAACTATGCTTGAAGTTTTCCTAACCTTTACTCTAAAATTAGCTCTCCCCTCCCCCCCATACCATACCCAAGAGCAAGGGAAAAAGTATTAAAAAGTCAAAAGTCGAAGTCAAATGCTTGGTTTGTTTGTCTATTTTGTCATAGTTTTGGTTGTTTTGATGGCTGGGTCTTCCTATCTCACTCTGACTGAAAATATACTGGCCAAACAAAGGACTGGCATAAGATATTAAGCTGCTCCATTTCTATTCTTTGTCTTTTAGCTCCTTGGGCAACCTGGTGCCAACCTACCTTGCCAAAGGCCTTACTGTATTGGTATTAGACCAGGTGTAGATACTAGATTGGCCAAACTAGCTAGGTGGTACAATGAATAGAACACTGGACCTGGAGTAAAGTAAGACATAAATTCAAATAGTATTTACCATTTACTGTTTACTATTTAACCCTAGATACATTAATTAACCTCAGTCTCCCTCAACATCCTCAAATGAAGATAATCATATCACTTATTTTACAAAGTTGCTGTGAGGATAAAAGGAAATATTAGTTCTATAATACTTTGCAAACTTTAAAGTGATATATAAAGGCTAGCTCTTAAGCCACTATGGTTCAAAATTTATAAGCTCAAGAGTCATCTGTCCCAGCTTCCCCAGAGCAGGGGATTTCAGATGTGTGCCACCAAATCTGGCTAAATGGTTTACTTTTTTAAAAAACATTTTCATTCTTTTCATTAACTACAGAGTAGGGATAGAAGAATGCTGAATGAGTTGCCAAAGCATAGACATCTTTCCTCCATAAAGTTGCTACTGAGGTCTCCAGATTCTCCAAAAATAAGTTGACTCAATAGATCTGAAGACACAGACAAACAAAGGCAAGTCTTAAAAGCCGACATAATATCTGGAAACTTAGACTCCCCTTTCTATGCTATAGATCTGATCAATGTAGAATACTGTAAAACTTGACAATATTCCAAATGACAGAATTTTCAAAAACTTTAAAGGACCTGATGGTTTCTATAAGGAAGAAGTTTTCGAAAGTGAATTTGGGATATATTGAAAATACCTGCACTGAACCTACCATAATTTCTGGAGTCTTTCTAAATAATACCTATCCTTTGCCAACAGAGACATTCTCAAAAAGGAAACATGCATTCTCAGAAATTCATAAAATCATGCTTTGAGTGTTAAACTTTCTTCAAACAGAAATAGAGACTTGCAAACGAGAGCTTTTTTGAGCACATATCCCCGTTCTGGGGCTGAAATGAGTAAATCTATGAGTACATCACTAGCTGCTTTCCCCTTTAAATAAATCCTACGATGCTTCAGAAATTCAGAATATTGTTTTTTAAACTCAAAATAAAATCTGTCCAATAGCAAATTAAATTATTTCACAATTGGTAGTATGGCAGTCAACACTGAATTTTTAGTTATTAAATCAGTTTCCTTTCTAATTGTAGTCCATCAAAGCTCTCAGAAATGAGCCCCCCCACCCCCGTTTTTAGGAAAATATTGCTTCCAATAACATTTTGATAAAATGAGTGATTAACATGAATTAATCTTAGATTGACAAGATTATAAAGTCTGCTAGCATTAAAAAAAAATCAAGATGTTTTGACTCTTGTTCTTTTCATATGACATGGTAAAGAGCCATATCTTGTTTTCTAATACATAGTCACAATAGCTTTTCTAGTATTAAAAGGATGCAATTTTTGAAGTCTCCTTCTTTGTGGATTGGATTTTCTTACGGAACACTACCTGAGGGAAAAAAATGACTAAGTACAATCATCAAGACACCCGCTAAAGAAGGTTCTCCTGTAAAAAAGAACTCAAATCTCTGTTTTCCAAAATCTACCACTTCAGGTCTGCAGGCATATACAGGTATAATTTAATAAACACCACTATTTTTCTTTTCAGTTCAAAGTGTTTTCATCCAATTAAGTTATTCAAATATGAACATAATTTGACTATATTAATAAAACAATGAAGAAAGCCTTCAGGTAAGAGAACTCAGAGAGACAACGGATTTCCAAAACAGTCCAATCCCAAAATGCCAAGCCTAGAGGATGGAGTCAACAACAGGGGAAACCAAATCCAACAGTGGTGGCTGCTTCACTTAGCAGGGACTACTGTCTAATCACTGCAGAGGTCAGAAAAGGTGGATTTAGTATATACTTCCAAACTTCCAAAGGAGTCAACTTGACTCTGTGAAACGCAAGGCACTAAAATATAGGCATGCACGCAAAAAAAAAAATCTGGCAAAACAGGAAACTTGAGAAAATGATTTCTAGAGCATAAAGAAGCGGGCTTCTGACTTTCATTTCTACAGAAGCAAAGCTGCTCCAGTCTGAGCTGAGTTGATGTTTCCATTATAAAGTCTGACTTTTGAGATATTATATCACTGCCATCTCATACAGCATCAAGCTGATATTTCATGTATAAGTTGTTAACTTGGATTGTTCATCACATCTTATTTGAAACCATTAATCCTTCCCTTCTTCCTCGGGCCTTTTTTCCTAACAAGAGGATCAAATCCTCCTCACATAACTATTGAACGTGAAAAGTAAAGTTTGATTTGTATAAACTTAAAGTGATTATTTAAAACCATTTTGAAAAGAATATATTTTGGGTTATCTTGAAGGCAAAAGGCCAGCAATATTGTTGATGATTTCTGAACCCAAATTTTATTTATTCTTACTGACCTCAATAAACCCTGCCTAAACAAACAGTAAGATGGACTTCTTCAATCATGCTTTGAAAATAGGGAGTTGGGAATGTCCATTGAATGCTAAGTCACTAAAGAACAGGGAACCTATTTTCACAGAACTTCTACCATATTCTTTTTTTTTTTTTAGGTTTTTGTAAGGCAAATGGGGTTAAGTGGCTTGCCCAAGGCCATACAGCTAGGTAATTATTAAGTGTCTGAGACCGGATTTGAACCCAGGTACTCCTGATTCCAGGGCTGGTGCTTTATCCACTATGCCACCTAGCCGCCCCCTCTACCATATTCTTAAAGGGATTTCTTTCATGGTCATCACAGTCAAATTCTTCACAGTGGAAATTCATGAATACAAGTATGAGAAATAACACTGGTGTTGAAAAATATTACCCCAAGTAGTATAAAATGAACTACCCAAAGAAATGAAAAATAAATGACCTACATTTAATTTCAGATAAGTCCACATTGTCTTTCTGCCCAAATTTCAGAGTCATATCCATTGACATTAATACAACAGTCCTGCTTCTATTGTTCCAAACTGCGTCCAATTTTGTGTAAACTCATTTGGAGTTTTCTTGGCAAAGATCTTGGAGTGATTTGCCTTTTCCTTCTCTAACCCATTTTACAGATGAGGAAACTGAGGCAAACATGGTGAATTGACTTTCCCAGAGTCCCACAGATAGTAAATGTCTGAGGTCAAATTTGAACTCAGGTTTTTCTGACTCCAGATCAGAACTTCATCCACTGTACCAAAATGGACATGATCAGCTTGGCACCAGACGAGAAAGAATTCAAATGAGGTTCTCACCCCAGTGCTCTGTACATTTCAAACCATCTGAAACTAGGGTCAATGTACTTACTGAGGAAGCCTCCCATCTCCCAAGTTTATAATCTCTATCCCCAGAGTCATGATAGCTCTAGCCTTGTGCCTCATTTCAACATTCAACAAAAGCCACATCTTTATTAAAGTACCGTAGCTGAGAGCAAATCAAACCTCTCGCACATTAACATACCAGATAAGTCAATAAATCAATTAACATCAATTAAGTACTTGAGGATTTCTATTTATGCCAAATCATTTAAATAGCCTATTCTGGTCTTTGGGATCAATCACCTATTTCAATGAACAAAAATGGTGAGGAAAATGGAAAAACCACAGGTTAACATGTAGCATGTCCCAATTCTTTTGTAAAGCCAATCAGTAAGGTATGCTTATGCAAATACATTTTCATTGATTTTTTTTGGCAGGTGGGTTCATTTCCCACATGCCTCATACATCCCTTCCTTTCCCACCTCTTTATTCTTTTTAACATAAGACACATTATTATACAAAAAATGACAAGGGTATATAGGAAGATAACTATTGTACTGCCTGTTTTCTCACAGCAGATCCCAACTAGCATTGGCTACGAATCCAGCACCATGAGCCAATTTCAGGAAAATGAGAGTTCAACCCTTTCTTTTTCTCTCCATTTTTTGTAATCTCTCCCAGGCACAACTGTTCCAGAAAGCAGCTCCCCTACCAGTCCAATATTTACACTAAACCTTCACTAAAGGACTTTCTATTACAATGCTATCTCATTGATACAAGATTACTTCACTTCTGAACCACATCAATCCACACAATACTACAACAATAAAGAAAACACAGTCCCTGAGAAATGGGTAACACGGATTACTTCAGTATGCTTATTTAAGCAGAACGCCAACATTTTTTGTTTAATGTGATGCAAATTTGAAATGAGAGCCACTGTCCCTCTGGTTTATCCAGCAAAGCAATATAACAGGCAAACATATGAACAGATACACATATATATGTTCATAAAATAGTAGGTAACTTCACACAAAAATATATTTTTAATTAATTATCATCTGACCATCTTCTGTTTTACCATCAAGATACATCTCTTTTCAAAATCTCAAACCCATCAGATCTTGGGAAATCGTTGTGAAAAGCAATGGGTAAATGTGAGACTGCAATATCACAAGGAAGAAATAGCTTGTGTGTCTTCTAACTCTGATTTTTTAAATGGGTATATACATATAAATATATATGTATATGCATATATATATATGAAGCAACAACACAGCAGTCATCTTCCCCACCCTCCTCCCCTTTTTTTTTCCTTTCAAGAAATCATATGCAAGACTAACTATAGTCGACATCTTTATTCAAATGAAAATACTTTTCCGATGATTTCTTTCTTGAGCTAGTGGAAACCCCGCCCTGGAAGGAACACAAGCTTACAGCAATTTATTGCGATGGACCATTTTACTTATTCTACAATTTCCTACCCAAATTACACAGGTATAATTATTTTGACACTATAATGAAAAGAAAATGGAATTTGGGCACCGTCGGTTTATCTAATAACACTATTTCTCGCCAGACTTCATAGCACTGACAGTCACAAAGAGCCTTGTCCATTCCAATAGGAAATATTTGATTTTTACTGTAGGAACATTATTTATTTTCACCAAGTTGCTATTATCAGAAAGGATATGATAGCTGAATAATAAAAATGAAATCAAGAAATTCTGGTGTTTCAAGGCTTGATTTTTTTTTTTTGCTCTCACTTTTGACATTTTCTTCCCCTGGAGAGACAAGATAAAGTGCTGTCATAAATGGGTGACTTTTCTTGTCAAATGACAGATTTGATTCTCCATGGCAACCACAAATCAAGGTGCTAGTCTGAATTAAAGCTGCTCTTAAAAGGCGTCTTTATGTTTATAAAATGAATTTAAATTAAATGGGTATTAGGTACAGTCTTTACCTCCATTTATTTGTTGACTAAAGGGTTCTGGATTGCATGTGGCACATTTGCATTTTTAAGGAAAGACAACATATTGTACCGGCAGATGCACAAACAAAGCATGTTACAAGGTCAGGAGACATATACTAGTTTACAGAACTAGGAATGGTATACAGATGGACAGCAAGCAGTTAAGAGGTGCTTAAATACTAGGGAGAAAAAAAAAAGAATCACCAAAATTACCTACAAGGTAATAGAAGAAGGAAATCTCTCCTCATCTCCTAATACAGCTTTCCTCCATTCATGGTTAATAAAAATTTCAGTAATTGTCACAAGCAGATTGCCAAGAGAAAAAAGAAATCGTACTCTTCATTCTGGATCCTTATGCAATAATATAAATATAGATAAATGAAAAAGATTACCTTGATTTCAAAGGCATATTCTAGTCCCCATGAAATCATTTTAGGACAAAGTACTATGAAAATTGCATATTTGCCTTCCTGTTTTCTAAAGGCAGAAAATATAAGACACATGCATGCTTTCTAGAGGTTGAGATAATCTGTGGTTTAAAGTAGATTTCAATTTCCATAAGAAGTGAAGCTTGATTTACTTAATGTTTGATAGTTCTCGGGTCCATTAGAACATAACAAGTAAGACAACATGCTATCGGATCCTAAAATAATAAATCAGCCTCAACTCTCCTGAAATCCTGACGCCATTGAGTCCAATTTGTGTATGATACAGAGAAGTAAGGGGTTTCAGGTCATAAATAGCATTGCTAAAATGGGAATGTTTCCCATTGTGAATGACACATCAACAGAACAGGACATTACTGCCTTTTATTTGACAACGATATATAATGTAAACACTAGAGCCAGTCTGACAGACATGTTTAACCTAAAACAAACACAAGGAAAAATAAAAGTTTTGCACTGTATGCTGGTAGTTAGGAGAGACAAATGGCTTCAAGTGACACCCTTGGAAGCATAACCACATGGGACTTGATGGTCTCCAAAGCTTCATGGGGGATATAGGATACGAATGCAAGGTTTTACTCTGACATTGCTCAGATTAGGTTGCTGGTCCCCACTGGGAATAACTGGTTTGGGGAGAAGCAACAACATTCGGTTTACTTACAAAAATCACAATGGATTTTTGCCTAACTTCAAACTCACATTCTTTAAAAAAAATAAAGTGCCCACTTTGTTCAGTTTCACCTGTACCAACTATAATGAAATGGTGCCTAAAAGTTATAAATCTCTTTGGAGCTCTAAGTACAAAGCCTGTTTTATGATGTTGTGAGTCATAAGGAACTCACTATTTAGAGCACAATGACTTTTGTTTCATATGGCAATAAAATGGATGAAGATCTTTTTTTTTTCTTTTGGCTCATGTAAAAAGTCAAACTAACATCAACAGACAAAAACATAATAGACTCTATGAATTATAGATAAACAAACATCCATAAATGTGGGATGTGACCCAATAAAACTGACAGAGACATCACCGTTGCTGGTGCTACGGGCTATGATTCCAGTCTTAGTAGTCGTGATAGTTAGTGCGTCTCACAATACTGTCTAAACTAATCCTGTAAATCCGGTGGAGTTTGGCAGAGCTTTTATATTCTGCTGCAAGAGAGGTAAGACCAAGCTCTTCTCCCATTTTATAATAACTGACTCATCTTGTAGCAGGAGAATATATAAAGGCTACCTGAATTCTAACAAGGACCCCCTCATAAAGTAGGAATATCAGGATCTAGTGTTGACAGCTGAAGCTCCAAACATTTTACTGCAAGGGGTTCTGGGGAAAGAATTAAAGGAGACCCCACAGAATTGGTGTGTAAACACTTGAGTATATAAAAATCAGGAAACACTCTGCTAATGTACTACTGGATAAAGTAAATTGCTCATTAAAATAAAAAAGGACAAATCTGGGTAAGAAATGTGAATGCTATTTGCCAGAAAACTAAATTACTTACAATTTTACAATTTTTTCCTCTCTCTCTCTGCCCCCACCCCAACCCCTTAAACATTCTGTATACCTAGTTCAGTCAGGCAGCTGGAATGTGATGACTCTGTTTAGATGTTCATGTCACAAGATATTATAAAGTCAGGCCAAGAATTACTTGAGAAAAATAAAATATGGTTAACTTCAAACAACACCTTTCACCTAAATTCAGGAGACTCCTTGGCACTTCAGAATTGTATGAGTCTTGATGTAGCCATGGAGACGAGGCAGTCTTGTCTAGTGGGTAGAGTTCTCCTTTCACTGACTCCAGCCACCTCTCACACTTCTAAAAACAGATAATGAACTAGACAAAAATGATCCCTTACCGTAAAAATTGCCCTGACTATAACACAATGAAACTCTCAATAGGATTAATAATTGAGATGTGAGAATGTGAGAGAAAGCCCATTTTGTCATATTTTTTAACTTGTCTTAGAATAAATTCCATTTAAATGCATTGTCTCCCACATTTATTCAATGAAATCAAATTCAAACCAGCCCACCACCTACAACATGTTTTTTATTTATATGTGGTATGGCTTCATCTGGTCCCCATTAAGATCCCCCCAAAATCTATCATTGGTTTTAGAGTATACTGCCAAAGGTAGAAAAGCTAGCTTAGCATGCTGACAACCAGTTCCTCTCATTGTTTTTTGGCATTCTCCAGAACCATCTTTAAACAAGCATCCTAATCCTCAAATGAAATAAATTAATTTCGTCTTTTCCTCCAATCTCAAAATGTGCTGTGTAGTTGAACTGTTCAATTTAGCACCACCAGAATGTGATTTCCCATTACTGAAGTACCCTCCTCAGTGACACTGCTATTCTCAGACCTCAAAACTTACCATTCAGGAAAAGTGCAGCAGACAAAAGAGAAAGCACATCCCTGCCAAGGTTAGTCCTAAAAGTTCCACTTGAAGATATTTTAAGATAGTTAAAAACAAGTCTTCCACCTTGAAGTCCATGGTTGACATAAAGACATCCTTCATTAGAAGGAGGATGAGCTTCACCAGTGGAAAGAACCACTGAAGAAGTTCCTCAGCGTCTCTGGGCTCTGGTTTCTCAAGATGTGAAATGACGATAATGCTGCCTAGCTCACTGGGAGTGTTGTAATTTTAATTAATGTTTGTACAACATTTTGTGATCCTTGGATTAAAGGCACTGGTGGATGAAAGGTGATGAAGGAGTATGAAGCACTATTGTTACTACTGGCCTCCACAATCCCACCCTTGCCCCCACCTAACCCTCACTCCCGTTCTCAAACACAACACTATTCAATTAGGAATCTTTGCTTTGTCACAGTTGATATGGGTGGGCAATGTTGGGCTCTGAGTAAGCCAAGTGACTTTGTAGAATCAAAGTATTAAACAGGGCAAGTTAGAAGTGATCAGAGGGAGCAGAGTTGCCTTCTGTATCATTTAAGAGGTGTTAAGAGAGAATGCAGTTAGTATTACTGACTAGACTGGGTATATTTTCCTCCTTTCCATGGTTTCTTATCAATGCATAATGAAAACAATCTAATTAACCACAAGGTTAGGTATCCCAGACTCAAAGGCAAGTACTTTTATGAGAATGGGGTGGGGAGGGAGCAGAGGTCAAATTCCCTCAGTAAGAAAGTTCAGTGAAAACCATAAAAGACTTGGAAGCAAAAGAGCTTGTTACTAGTCCTGCTCTGCTACTTCCTAGTGATGTTATCCTGAGCAAGTAACTTAGCTCAAATCCTTCCTTATCTATGAGACAGAATAATGGAGGCAGGCTGGCGTAAAGACCTCACAGGTTTGTTGTGAGGATCAAATGAGACAACAAACAATGTTTAAAGTGCTTGCTTGCCCCTAATCCTTGTGCTTGGGAAATGGGGGGCAGCCAGTAAAGATCAGCTGACACTACATATAGTTGGCTTTGTCAAGAGACCAAATGCTGTGACCCTGTGGCTGTCACTATCCTGCCTTCCTGGTTCTTCCATCCACGGTCTCAGAAGATCATTCATTTTTCCTTCTAATCTTGTTCCCTTCAACTTCTGAGAATCAAGACCATCGATGTCCAGCTTAATCAATAGAACATCATTAAATCTATTGGCGATTAATAACTCTAACTGCATTCATCTCTGCAGTACAGATGTCTGACAATTCTGACATTCTCAAAGCATTTCATGAATCCCTCAAGTCCACCTTTGGTGATCCCCTCAGGATCCTCTGGCCTCACACCTTACTTATCCCAACTCTCTTTACTAATCTAATTTCTCCACCCCCATCCCCTCCTCCACTGGGGATAGCAAAAGCTGAGAGTGTAAGCTGCTACTAACTCTTTCCAGCTAGGCACTTTTGAAAGCTATTTGTCAGCTTCTGTCATTTGAAGGGATGTACCAACAACAAATGTATATCTGTAATGAAATGCACAGTCAAAAAAAGTCATCATCTAGTTATATCTGTTATGACATAAATTTCATTTTGTTCAATACAGAGCAGCAGAGCTAGTTAATCAAACAAAGATTCTTGCTGGAATGACAGTCTACGTAATGGCCACAAATAAGCATTTGTAATGCTATGAGAATATGATTGGACCTGGACTGCTTGCAACACAAGTTTTGGAGTCTGTGCCCTCCTACTCAATTTGGACAAATCTTCATGAAGGGGGGGGGGGGGAGTCAAACAAGTCAAATGAAAGTGGATTGGGTTGGCTGCTGCCTAACCTATTATTGGCTTTCTGTCCTCTCCAACTCTTCTCTCATTTCAATCAATCTGTCAGCAAGTTTTTTTTTTGTTTTTGTTTTTTGTTTTTTAGTTTTTTGAAAGGCAAATGGGGTTAAGTGGCTTGCCCAAGGCCACACAGCTAGGTAATTATTAAATGTCTGAGGCCGGATCTGAACTCAGGTACTCCTGACTCCGGGGCCAGTACTCTATACACTGCACCACCTAGCTTCCCCCTCCCGTCCAACTCTTCTCAACCCGATTCAGAGTTTTCTTGGCAAAGATACTAAAATGTTTTACTATTTCCCTCTCCAGCTCATTTTATAGAATGGAGAAACTGAGGCAAGCAAAGTTAAGTGATTTGCCCAAGGTCACTATCTGACTCCATATTTGAATTCAGGAAAATGAATCTTCCTGATATTAGGCAAATAGGAGTATCAATTTTCTTCCTATCTATAAGATGGGACCCTATGAATACTCTTTAATTTAACTGCATCTTTATACACCAATTGGAAGAACCAAGGGAAAGTAGAAGGGAGAAAATAACAACCACAACCATGAAATAGAAGGACCAACCAAGAGAGCAATAAAAGTGCATCGTTAGGACAAGTATTGTGTTTGTTTTCACCCTCCAAACATATAATTCTATCTCAAATACAGGTACAAATTCTAATATAATACAAACTAGAAGGGATGATGACATCTGCGTCCTTAAGTGATACCTATCTTTAGACATGTATTTTGATTTTTACAATATAATGAATACTTTGCACCCATGAGAAGTTCCATAGGGGAATTTAGTAGTTTTTAAAAAGGCACTCTTTTTATTTATTAAGATACTTCTAAAAAGGGAGATGAAGAAGTTCAGGGCTTTCATTTAAAAAAAAATCTAACTCAATGAATATTTGTTGAATGAGTTCCATGAAAACGGTAACTAGATCCTTGAAGTCAGAATTTCAATTCAGAGATGTCTGTGAGTCAGAGATGACGTATACAGCCTCAACAAATAGCCATAATGTAAGTTAAAAAATAATTCAGTGCAAGAGAAAGATCATAGTGACCTATGAAATTCAAGTACGGGGAGATTTCTCCTGAAGGGGAGAATGAGGGAAATTAAAATAGAGGAGAGAGCATTCAAAATAGACCTTGAAGAAGGATCACATTAAGCAGGGATTTCAAATGTCAGGAAAAAGTATATACAAATGGACTGGATAGGGTTTATAAGGTTGAGATTGAGGAACAACAATTAGTTCAAATTGCCTAAAGTTTAAAGGAAGTCAAGAAAAATGAATCTAGTAAAGTAGAATGGGAATGAATATCAGATTAAGGAGCTGGCATTTTATTAGATAGGAAAGAATGAGACATTGAATGTTCTTGAGGAAAAAGTGATATGATTAATGCTGCCTATTATAAAGATAAATCTGGGCAGTAGTAGAAAGATGCACTGTTGAGGGAAGAGTTTAGAGAAAGAGAAACAACTTAGGAGGCTATTACTAGAGTCTAGGCAAGAAAAGATAAGTGCCCAAAGAAGAGGAGGATGTAAGGTATATTTTGGAAACAGATTCTACAGGACTCAAGGACTGATTTTATTAGGAGGGGAGGGACAGGGCTGAGGAGAGGGGAGAAGGGAGAGAGGAGTTAAGTTTGACTCCAAGTTTTCAAGCCTAAGTGATTTTCATATTTTAAAATAATTATCTATACATTTCTTTTTTCAATATTTCTTTTTAAAATTTTAAGTTCCAATTCTCCCCCCCCTTTTTATTCCCCTGATTGAAAAGGCAAACACTTTTATATATGCGTGGTGACTCTCATTTTAAAAGACCTATAAAATCATAGACTCAGAATTTGGAGATGGAAGGAAATTTAGAAATTTTCTTATCTATCCTATATACTGAGAGAAATAAAATGATTTGCTCAATATCAAATACATAGCAATGATGTGCTGTTGAGCACCTGAGTTTAAAAAGTATAGCCACAAACACTGACTGTATGACTAGGTAAGTCACTTAACTGCTTTTTGCTTCAGTTTCCTCATCTGTAAAATGGGGATAATATGGAAACTACTTGAGAAAATAGAGAAAAATGAGAAAAAATAAAATAATAAAGGGGATAAAAATTGTGCCTACCTCCCAGGGTTGTTATGAGGATAAAATAAAATAATAATTATAAAGGTGTTGAGCACAGTGTTGTAAAATGATTGTGCTTAAGCAGATGAGTAAGAATTTGAACTAGATCACAGGACCTTTCTGATAATAATGAAAGGGAAAATAATGATAAAATGTGTTATTCCGGTAAATGATGAGTTATTACCAGAAAAATAATTTACCCTCTGAAGCATTTTTCTTTGAGTGACAAGTTCAACTTAATACAATCTCAGATTTTTAAGGATCTAAGATCTAAGAGGTAATTATGCATATATAATATATATATATAAATAAAAACATGGATCTCCTCTACAAAAAGCCCCAAAATGGTCATTCAGAGGGTACCTGAAGCTTCCCCTTTAGAGAGACAGAAGTGACCTCCTGCTAGACTGGTCTATTTCATTCTGGAACAGCTTGAATTATTTGAAGGAAGCTGTTTCTTATAATGAACCAAAAGATGTCTCTTAGTGACTTCCACCCCACTACTCCAAGCTCTCTCCTTTGGGGTCTAGCAGATTGAATTTAAGCCTCCTTCTAAGGAGATGTGAAGACACATATTATATCCTGAGAAGCCCCCCCCCCCCCACCCAAGTAATCTCTTCTTTAAAGACTTCTCCATGTCTCTCTACCAATCATGATCTGGCAAGGATTCAAGACCCTTTACCTGGCTGCACTGGTTGTTGAGGCTGGTTTGTCTAGACTCTTGTACACTAGAGTCTTTATTGTAATTAACTGGTGTCAGCTGATGGAAGTCTGTGACTGGTTTGTTAAGGGGTTCTAGCTTGTCATTTTAACTTACTGATTGAATCTCCTAACTGTCCAAAACCATTTTGTCATGTTTCCTTTCATTTTCATAAATATCCAGATATCACTGATCAAATAAGGAAGTTAAATTAAGTTATCTCCAAGACCTGGACAACAAAATTCTGGGAGTCTGTATTTGTTCAGAAGTCATAAACACTGTACTAAAGTGAACCTTGAAGAATAGATATGATGCTGTTACTGAAATTATGAAAAACATATACAGTAGTGTTATTTGTTTCAATGAGCCTGACTACAGGATCTGATAATAACAAGGTTTTCTATCCCTCTCTCCATTTATATGAATTTTATTAAAGTACCAGTATGTCTCAAAATGGTTAAGAAATTATTTAACTTAAAACAAAAGAAATACTTATTTATAATAAAACACTGATATATATATATATATATATATATATATATATATATATACATTTGTATATTATATAATAAAATGAATGCTTGACACATTTCTACCGAAGCTGATAAATGACCCTACTTAGAAAACATTTAAATATTTTCCATGGTCATTCCTGAAACCACTTCAAGTCATCTTGTCTTTTTTCCCTTTAACTAGAGTCTGACCTATTAATACCCCAAAAAGCAAAGTGGCAGTTCTTCAACACTATGTGATAATCATCACACATCATCAACTTAGCCCTAAATCATAACAAAGTTTTAATATCATTATTACAAAACTAATGCAAGTACAAATGGAAATAGCTGATGCTGGTTAGTTCTGAGTTAAAGAAGATCTGTCCCAACAATAATGGCAAATAAAGAGAAGACTATGGTGTATACAGAACAGTTCAGATGAGGTCACTGGGTCACTGTGGTATTATTGAAACCCATAGAATATTTTCACTTAGGTGAAAACCCAACAGTACCTTATACAGCAATGGACATTGGCTAGCAAATCATAGCATCCAAATTGAAAAGAAAATGCATTCCAATGGAAATGCTTACATTTAGACATCCTAGAAAATCATCATAAAATTGACAATCTATTCTTCCTGTGGTCTTGATAATTATACAACAAAGTTCTCCACATACCTAGTCTGAATGAATATTAACCCATTTCACAAAATACTTTATGGACCATTTATAGATCTAACTCCACCCAAACCCAAAACAACACTGTTTCCATAGTAACTGGCATACTTCAAAGAAGAAAAAAATGAGAGGAAGATTTTAGAGAGGATAGAAATCAAACAAAAAAGCAGCATAAATAAAACATGGCATTATTTCATGAAAAAGATGTAAAAACTATTATGCATTTTAATCTGTTCTCCAAAACAGTAAGTCCAGTATCACCCTTCTACCAAGATTAAACATTGATTCCATTATAATTTTTCCTAGTCCTACCTGTAAGTCCTATGTAATTCAGCAGGGAGAAAAATAAAATCTTGTATTATTTAATGTAAAATGTATAAGATTCAACATTTTTACCAATAAGCAATTATGAATTCTTAATTAGACTTTGATTATCTTATTACAGTATTGATTACCTTAGTAAACATTAGGAAAGAAAAGAAATGCCACAAAATCTAAAACGAAAAACTAGAGATTTGGCCCTACAAAAAAAATAAGTGGATAGTCTATCAGAATCATTTTTGCCACAGTTAACAGAACCCACTGTCAAACTTTACCTGTAATTTATCAAATGCCCATTTCTCAAGAGACTTGAAGTTCACCCAAAACTGATGCTATATGTGTGTGTGTATACACACACACACACACACACACTCACACACATATATATGCAAACACCAGTACAACTCACACAGTATTGCAAGTTTTGCTTTAGAGACACAAATCATATTGTAAAATGTAGTTTGGGTGCATACAGTTGAAAAATCAATCCAACTACTATATACTGTCTGCTCTGTTGCTGCAGAACAGGGTTATTCTAATAGAGAACAGCTGTCTCAGTCAACTTGAAATAGTTGTCTGGTAATTCCTCTTTTCCATAAGATCTGGATGTTTTAAATGAATGCAAATACTAAGCTTTAGTGACTGCTGTCTATTTTGAGAATTCACTTCAAATACTTGAGCAGAATGAGTTACTAAAACTTTTTTTTAAAGACTAGGAGGATCTCATTCATAGTCAATCATCAGAAGGCTTGTCTAGGAAATGTTCCCAGTGGGGTAAAAGAAATGACAATGTTCTTTAAAAAAAAAAAAGCCTAGGCTAAAGTCTTTTACAATAAGACTGTCTGTACTCACTTATGTCAATTAATTTGTCTCTATATGATAACTTAGTATCACATAGCCATAGCCTGAGGAATTGCAAGGGGTGGTTATATTTGGAACATGAACCATTAGAAAGTGCTCAGGTTTTGTCTATCAGAGAAGATAATTGAACCCAAAGAAGCTAAGCTCACCAAAGGAAAAAGTATAGGAGCAAAGAAAAGGAGGTCTAGGATTGACCTTTGACAGATGAAAGGTGATTAATACATGTGACATGGATTAGGAAATAGTCAAGAAGACTGAAAGGAAACAGTCATTATGGAGTCAGTGAATCAATAAATAAGAATTTATTGAATATTAATCTCAGGGGATATAAAAGGCAAAAGGGGCTCCTGCCCTCAAGGAGCATAGATTTGAAAGCAGTAGGTGGCACTCAAACAATTACATGTTAATCAGTAAATGGAAGCTAATCTCAGAGAGAAGGCCCTGGCATTCTGGAGGACTAGGGCAGGACATGTGCAAATTTGGTCCAATTTAAAAAAAAAAAAAAAGGAAGTGTCTGTAGATTAAAAGCCATTGAGGTGATCATCTATTCCTGACAAAGTTTTTGGTCACATTCTTAAAAGAATGATTTTTGAACTTTTAGAAAGGGAAGTGGCAATCCTAAAAAGGTTGAATGACTTACACAATCAAGAACAGATGAGTCTACTGTCTTTACATGTATAATTAGTATCATATTACTTGCCTTTGGAAGAGGTGAGAGAGCAGCATGAATTTGGAACTCAAAAGTTTTTGAAATGAAAGTTAATTTTTTTACAGATCTGATTGCAAAATATTTAATGAGATATGCATTAATACATATATTAAGATTATTATAAAAAATGTGTTAGAATAATCTAATTTTCTGTTTTGATAAAGTAACTAAAATAGTAGATCAAAGAAATACTATAGACCATAGTATACTAAGACTTCAAAGTATTCAACAAAATCAGTCATCTTATCCTTGGAAACAAGATGGCAAGCTATGTATAGCTTGATGGTAGTACAGGTAGGCAGAGTCAGAGATGGCTGAACGACCTTCCTCAAGCAGTGATCTTTAATGGATCAATATCAATTTGGAAGGAAGTGGTTAGTAAAATGCCCCAAGGAGAAGTCCTTGGTTTTGTGATGCTCAAAGTTTTTTTAATCAGTCTTCTGGATGAAAATATGGGTGGTATACTTGTCTTAGGCATGGATGACACAAAGCTAGGAGAATCCAGCTAATATACTGGAAAACAGAGTTTGGATCTAAAATGATAGAAATATATATATATATATATATATATATATATATAGAGAGAGAGAGAGAGAGAGAGAGAGAGAGTATAATGATGAACTAATTCCAATAAGACAACATTTAATAAAGAAAAATTTAAACTTCTATGCTCTACATTTTCATTTCAAAAGCATACAATATGGAAAGCATGACTAAACTATAGCCCATCCTAATGCTAGATAATAGATTTGTGTTCAGTTGCATATATAGAAAGCCAAAGACTCAGATTCAGCTCTTCTAACCCCAAATAGAGTGTTGGTTTTTTTACTAAACAATACTCTTTCTTCCCATTTACCCCTAAAAAGGAGCTGGTAGATTTTAGTGGATAATAAGTTCAACACCATCCTATAATGACATCTAAAATTAATCCCATCATCATCTCTTTTTAATTTTACCATGCTATAGAAATACTTGGTTTATTTCTTGAGTTCAAAGTAAAATAAATATTTTTTAAAAGCAAAAGAAATGTCATTTTGTACAGCATTGAAAAGAATGGTATGTACAACAAAGGAGATGATACCTCTTTTATACTCTGCCTTATTCAGGCTAAATCTGTTTTTAAATCTATATATACCACAATTTTGGAAAGATATAGACAAGTTCGATGACCTTCAGAAGACAACCAAGATAGTAAGAGACCTGGAGAATATGACATAAAAAAGATCAATTGGAGAAAATATGGAGAGTTAACCCTAAAATATAATCATTCCACAATATACATATTCAAATTTTCAGTGATAGAAAGAGAATAGTATATGGACTAAAGTTCTGATAAACTAAAGTTCTCCTGGTCCCATTTACCTCAAATAAATAAGGAATCACTGTATGGTATTTTACAGTTAAAAACACAACCAACTGAATAAAGTTTTCTTTACTTCTTTCTAGTTTTGTCTAATGGCAGAAGTCCTACAAATGTAATTACATTTAAATTTTATTATAAAGTCAGTGAGTCACTGAAAGTACATGCTAGAAGGTACGTTTTATTGTTTTTCATTATGTAATTGTGTGCTTCATTGCTTTTAGGGTGATATTTTTGTCGAGGGAGGAGGTATAACTGTGGAATCCTACTTTTTTGTAGAACATATTCTTCCATCAAAATATTTTATAGAATTATCTTTACCTCTACCATCATCTGAACTCTGTAAGGATAATATATTATCCTTGATAGAAAATAAAGATTAGTGATTCTGAGATTAAAATAAAAACCTCTCAAACCCCAAATGCACATAAGAAATTAACATAAGTGATTGATTAAAGAAAGGAAATCATTAGGTTCAAAAGAATTCAGAAGGCCCTTTATAAAATATCACTGATATTCTTCCATATTTGCAGACTAATACTTGTCAAAGCATATTTTGATTGCTATAATAGATATTATTTACAGGTATTCAGAATAGAACTTATTTCTTAATCATTTATTTCTGGGTTGGGAGAGTATTCTTGTCCAATGATTTCAAGAGAAACACACACTTAGAAGAAATACAAAAGGACAGTGCTATACACTCTGTCAAAAGGACTTTAATAGTCCTTTCCTGGATCCATGATGTCATCAAGAATAAGAACTCCCTTAACCGATATCTTCCTAACTAATATATACTATACCTTCCTATAGATCTATAATAGTACATTTAACTTGGAGAGATAAAGTCATGGTAGGAAGAGAGGAGACTGAATATTGGAGAAGTTAAAACTTGAAGGGTTTTGTTATTATTTAGTCATTTTTCAGTTGCGTTTGACTCTTCATGACACTATTTGGAGTTTTCTTAGCAAAGATACCAGAGTGATTTTTCCATTTCCTTCTCCGGTTCATTTTACAAATGAGGAAACAGAGGCAAACAGGGTTAAGCAACTTGTCTAGGATCACACAACTAGTAAGAGTCACATTTGAACTCGGGTGTTCCTGACTCTAGGCCCTGACCACAATATACTGCCCTCTAGCTGCCCCACGGCAAAATACTGAGGCTTTTTATTTTTCAAATTCATCTGCTAGCTTGGAATTATTCATGTTTCTTACCACCTAAAATGACGTGGATTATACATCCCTTCTTATGCCAAAGCTGACTACCCCCCAGCCTACCCACATCCATCTACCTTCCTAGCATGCCAAAGAAACATGGAAAGGCATACAAAAATGCAATGGAGAGAATACAATACAATACAATACAATACAATTGAAATCATGCTAAAAATGACAATAATCAAGCTTCATCTCAAAGAAAAGATATAGGGGAATATAACCCCCCTTGTCTCTATGCAGAGGGGGGGACCATGAGTGTGGAATAATATATGCAATATTAGATTTGGGGGGGAGGTTTATTAGTTTTACTAAACTGGTTTTTCCTTTTATTCCTTCTTTATTATAAGGGATGGTTCTAAAGGAAGGGTAGCGAAGAGATGCAACTAGAAAACATGAATTATGCAAAACATCAAAATTTATCAATAAAATTAATTTTAAAAATAAAAAAATCCTTGAGTGCTCTGACTATTTAATAAAAAAAAATCCTTGAGTGCTCTGACTATTCTAGGTATTTCTTTCTTCTTTACCTTTTTAACTTTACCTTCTAACCCCCTGAATATCCATGTAGCAGAGTTCATATGATACTCTGACTGTTATCACAAATGTGGATAGCTCAATACAGAAACACAAGCAGATCGCTCCCATTTCACTTCTGTTCAACATAGTCCTTCCAATTTTAGCAATGGGCTTCAGTTTTATCTCAGTCAGATCTCCAGCCAAATTCTCTGCATAACCCTATTCTCAACCACTTTTGGTGGTTGGATGAGGTGATAAGTCTCACAGACTTACTTCCACCATCCACCTCCATAATGTCTGCAAATGAATTCCCAATCGAAATCTGGGATGCTCCTGGCTGCCAGGTCTCTCCTTTTAGCCAGAATATTCAATGTTTAAGAGCAGAAGCTCTTTTGTTTTCTACAATGTGGTCATTTTTATTATTTAAGCTTCTCTAAAAAATTATGAAAATAAAAAAGTCAGCAGTTTCACAATTTTTTAAAACTGATGGCTTTAAAATATAATCGTGTCAGGTTGGAGCTAATGTAAAATACATGTACTATTTTAATTTCATTTTTATCCATTTCTAAATTGTGGTATTGTCTTTTATTTTTGCTATAAATGGTTAAATTAATAGAGAGAGAATTCTAAAACAATGGTTATGTCTACAGTCAGGTAATGATAGTGGTTAAATTTATATAATGTTTATAATTATCATCTCATTTGGTTCTCACTAGACGGGGAAGTAATTTCTATTATCCTAATTTTACTGATGAGGAAACCGAGGTAAGTGGTGGTTATGTGACTGAGCTAGAAAGTGTCTATGACCGGATTTGACACCAGGTCCTCCTGACTCCAAACCCAGTGCTCTATCCAATATATCGACTGCTCACAGTCTTTAAGTAGCCACAGTTTTCTTACACATCAGCATGAAACATAAATGTTAGGATTTCATGGAGTTTTGTGGGGTTTTTAAAATAATCTTCAAGGGATGGCTAGGTGGCGTAGTGGATAAAGCACCAGCCCTGGAGTCAGGAGAACCTGGGTTCAAATCCGGTCTCAGACACTTAATAATGACCTAGCTGTGTGGCTTTGGGCAAGCCACTTAACCCCATTTGCCTTGCAAAAAAAAAAAAAAAACCTAAAAAAATAAATACATAAAATAATCTTCAAACTTCAGTTTATCTTCAATCTCATCAATATGAGTGTTGCTCTAATGATGTGAATCACAACTCATCAATGATTTCTTATTCTATGTGACTTATTCATGTCTTCCTCTAAATGCTCCATAGTTACTCCTCCCAAAGTGCTGGCATCTCTCATACATCTTTTAACATATCCTGGGTACTAGCATTCATAGCATCTAAGGTATTCATTCATCTGTTAGATCTCACTCTTACTCCCTGACTGGCCCATTCCTTTTCCAATCACACATTTCTCTGATAATGTTTCTGATGCTATTTCTCACATGCAAATCCATGCTATGCTACGGTCTACTTATAACTAGCATGTAGAGTTCTCTATTTTTCTCTGACTCATCTGCAATTTTGATTCTTCAGAAATTTTAGTTTTCTATGATTCATAAGACATAAGTATTACCAATAAAATATTTGTATTTTTAAAAGATTTTTTTTTGTTTTAGGGAAATCTTGGGTTCTTGATGACACATTAATTTTCCAAATGCAATCTAAACACTCTGATCTTCCTTTTCCATTTTTGCAAGGGCCTTTCAAAATATATGTAATGATGGCCTCTTGGCTTCCTTGACTTCCTTAAAGCTAAAATTCTATCTTCTACATGAAGTCTGCCCCATAACTCAAGTCCAGGATCTTCCCTCTATCAATTATTTCCAATTTTTCTTTGGTGAGTATGTACACAATTGTATGCATCTCATCCCTCCCATTAGATGGTGAGCTTCATGAAAGCAGGGACAATCTCTTCCTTTCTTGTTATCCCTAGTACTTCAGTGTCTGGCAAATAGTAAGCACATACATAATCAATGTATGCTCCCTCATTTAATGATTGATAGACCTATTATACATTCAACTACATATCACACTTTGAACAACAGTCACTCCCATTTGGCTACTCTTATGTGGCTTATAAGAATAAATATTCAAGTGGCTAAGAATCTCACTTTGGAAACCCTATAGTATTTGAGAATGGAATGGAATGAATGAAAAAAAATTAAGTGTTTACTATGTCTCAAGTACTATATTTAGAGCTAAGGAGAGTCAGTTCCTGTCTTTGACTTTCTTTTCTGTCTTATCAGTTTCTTCTTTTTTTAAAATGATCCTATTATTTAACTTATATACGGAGCACCTCTTAAGGAGCTTCCTCTTCCCATACACTTTGTCACCTTGTCTGTCACTTATAATTTTAATTATTTAGGAAACTAAGAGAAGTTCAAAGACTTTTCCAGAGTTAAACAATCAGAATGTCAGAGATAAAAGCACAAATCCAGTCCTTCCTGACTCAAAGACCAGCATGCTATTCACTAAGCCAAGCTGCTGCTCAGAAATAAGTAGTAACAACCCATGGATGGGGGCATAATTCAGGGAAGGGTGAACATTTACATGAGAATATATGTTAGCATGTATGCCATTCTTCTTGGTTTCCAGAATAGGTTAATAATTATTAAGAAATCCAGATAGATAGACAGACAGACAGATAGGAAAAAAAGATAGAAAACATACACATGTGTGTGTATCAGGCAGTATATAAATTCTATACAGTATCATCTCATTTGCATATAAGAATGATTAGAGGATCGTATAATCTATGAGGATCTTGTTTCCATCTGGATTCTTCACTGATCATCAATCAACAAGCATTTATTAAGCATCAACTATATTCAGTCACTGCCAGAAACTGGGGACATAAGTTAAACTACCCTCAAGGGGCTTATATTCTATATAAAAGCTCACAATGTAAAATACTATATCAGTTAAACAAAATATCTATCAAAGAAATGTAAGTCCAGCATCTGTAAAGGATCAAGAAAGATCTTATGTAGAAAGGGAGTCTTGTGCTTGAAAGGAAACTAAAATGTTGTCTTGTCTCAAATTCCACAGAATCAGATTCAGTATTTATGGGTCACTGCTATTCATGATCTCTGCCTCATCCATTTTTTCCATTCCTACTACCAAACTGATTTAATTCCTTGTGAAATTAACCCTTAAATAGCTGCAAGGAGCATGATCCACTAGTTTCTAGTCTCCTTCCATTGGTATTTCATTACACTTTTGCTAGAACACTTCTATTGTTATGATTGTCCTGTTCAGAAAGCTTCAGGAACTCTTCATAAAAAACCAAATCCTTAGCATAGCATTCAATACTCGTTTGATAATCTTTCTCTGCCAAATTTCCAGGTTTATCTTTCTTATCTCCTACACAAATCTTGGATTCTTCCCAAATTGATCTCACTTACTATGCACTATCCCCCAAATAAGTTAAATATTTGCCTGCCTTTATTCACTGACTCAAAATAGTCCAACTACCTGGAAATTTGTCTCTTCTTTTCTCTATCTTTAAATAACCAGGTCAAATTCAGCCTCACTCAAGACACTCCCCTGGCCCAAGTGAACGGATTTTTATCATTTTATTCACTGAACGCTTCTAGTGCTTATTTGTCCATGCTATTCACTTTGCGTTTACCTTACTTCATATACTGTACTGCTGGCTATCTCACATGTGCTTATGTGGGGACATAGCACATACATCAATTATATACACACTTACATATTATTATAAAACTCAAAAAAATCCACACAGAAACTACAGAATTGAGTCAGCTTCTCTCCTCATATATTCCTTTTTTTCTTCATACATTTCAAGCCATAAGGTCCTCTCCCCCTCTAATGTTGTCTCAATAAGCCAGCCTCTACTCTGCATAGCTCCTTTCTTAATGACTTTTAGCAAAGCTCCTCAAACACCATTTTATATTGGCTGATGGCTTCACAATACTACCAGCATCCCACATTAAGCAGAATCCCAAGAAAGAGCAGTAGATATGCCAGCTGAATTCACAGGTAGAGGAAATTCTTATGAAAAGAAATTCCCTTTTTGAAGAAACTTCTCTGTAACATATAGTTTTAGAGCTCTCCCTAGAGCACTTAGAGGTAAACTGACTTTTCCAGGATAATAAAGTCAGTATGTATCAGAGGAAGGTCTGTAAACCCAGGTCTTCTTGGCTTCAAGGCCATTTCTCTGTTCACTACTTTGTGTTTTTTCCCATAGTTCTGTCAAAAGGGACTCCAATAATCTTTTTTTTTTTAGGTTTTTGCAAGGCAAATGGGGTTAAGTGGCTTGCCCAAGGCCACACAGCTAGGTAATTATTAAGTGTCTGAGACTGGATTTGAACCCAGGTACTCCTGACTCCAAGGCCGGTGCTTTATCCACTACACCACCTAGCCACCCCTGGGACTCCAATAATCTTAAAGCTGTGTGATTGATTATTGTAAATCCCTTTTAAATAGAAATCATTGGCAATTTATTAATTATGGTATCTGTAATAATTTCTATAGAAACCCGGGCGGCATGAACAACTTAGTAAGAAATATAATCTTAACTTGTTCCTACCTACCTATTAACTTTCTGAAAGACACCTTGAGGGCACAGACAGGATTATCCTACCTTTGTATTTGCATATGGGCATATGGTAAATATTAATAAATTTGTATTGACTGGCTACTAATTTGCAAAATGAAGAATCTTGGAGATCCACTCCTGCTCTAAAGTCTATACCACTTATATTGATACTTTGGTTGGATTTCTGATCCCATCAAGGTGATTAGATTCTTTAGCTGGTCAAAATTGTACCCCCCCATTTCCCCCTCATATTTTTTGACAAATTCACCATGGAAATTCAATATCATCAATGAATTGGAAGGCTTCTGACTCTTTTAAAATCGTAAGGCTTCAGAAACAGTCCTCAAAAGCTTGGCATATTATTCCTTACTCAACCATAACTGGTTTACCTCTTTTCCGGGTTCCTTATGTCTTTTTTTATAATGATGGCTTTTATGCCACTTTTTTTTATTCAAGTGAACCTTAGCAAAAATGTTGCCATATACTAGTATTTTTTTCCCCATTTCCTGCTGGTTCCCCTGCAATTTTGTTTTTTCAGAAACTGTTCTATTTCATGGATTACAATTCTAAGCAGTCACAGAGAGCATATCTATGTTAAAAGAAGGACCTTTGTGGTTTGGAGTTATTAAAAGTGCTATGTAACTTCCCAAATGTGATCCAGCTGGATCTCTTCCTCCTGTTTAAATGAGATAATATTTATAAAAGCATTTATCACAGTGCCTAAGACATCGTAGATGCTCAATAAATGTGTATTCCCTTTCCTCCTCCCTTCCTTCTTCAATTGTGAGTCCAGTTCATTTCCCATCTCCAGCACCTGTCAAAGATATATTGAATGATGGACTAATTCAATGGATTGTCTACCCATCCAGCTGCTATTTCATAATCTGGAAAATAAAAATTCTTCATTCACATGGGCTTGGGAGAAAGAGGGTAAACATCATTATGTGACTAGGAAACTGTGCATTTCATAGAATGACTCTGCAGTTCTCCAGATCTAATGAAATCAGCATATTATCAACTGCAAACAAGAGTATCTGGAGATATTAAAATCCACAGAAAATCCTGCATTTCTCTTAAAATTGGATTTTGTTCAGTACATCCTCCATGACACTGGCAAATATCTTTGCCAAATGGCTCCTTGTTTATCCTTTGCTTGATGATGATAAGACTACTGGACAAAGCTGTATCCATGGTTGCTAGAATGAAAAGTGGCAGATGTCACTGAAGATCTATTAAAGCTGCTCTTGTTTACATCAACAAACAATAAATATAGAAGGATCTCACATTCCTTTTGATTCTCAGTGAAATGCATTCTCTCTCCCTTTGAGGCGGTAAGCTTCTTGAAGGCAGGGATTGTTTTCGTTCTTCTGTTGTAAGTCTGTCTGACATACAACAAGCACGCAATAAATTCTTGCTGATTGATTAATTGATTGGTTATGTTATGTAAGGTTGTGAATCTATGTAGAAAATTCAATGCAAAACCCTATTTTTTCTCATGTTTGCAACAAGGAAACCATCAATGAGTATGTGGACTAATCTCAAATAGATTTTACAAAGATTAAAAAGTGGATATTTGCTAGTTTTTGCTTGTTTTTAATCACCAATTTTAGTAAAACTGCCATCTATGATCTGCTTCATTATTTTATAATTTCTCCTACTGAGCTATCTTTAAAAATCAATCCACGCATGCGCATAAAATTGTGCCATCTCTAGCATTCAATTTTTTCTTTGTTTCTTTCAACTGGTGAACCTTAATAACTTTATCTTTTTAAGTGCCACTTCCACTTCATTGCACAGCATGTGGCCTACTGAGAAGGTTGAGTCCAAATGTGAAGATTCCTCTATGTCTACCTAATCAAGGGCTTTACCTGAATTACCCTGCCTTAGTGTTCTGAACATGTATAGAAATCTAGCTACTAGACTGTAAAATTGGTCTGTTGCTTAGCACATTTCATTACAGAACTCCAAGGTATAGAAGATATTTTTCTCTCTGCATAAAAACATCTACTCTATCTTTGTAAATCTCCTTACATGGGAGAGAAGATCCAGTCTTGACAAAAAAAAACCACTCCATATAGTATTAAAGTAAAACATTCTAAGGCTATACGATGCCAAACTAAATCAAATTTAAACCCAAAATACTTACGTCTATATCTGTATCACTCGTATATAGTTCTAGTTTCAAAATACATTACACCAATGATCTCACTTGATCTAAAATATAGGATTCTAAAAGGAATAGTATTCTAGTTATTTTCATTATTCGAGAGGTGATAAAAGTGAGGCTAACCATGCCCTTGGTGCTAGAGCTAGATGTGGGAGATGCAATAGAGCCTGACTCCCCGTTCAGCATTTTATCCACTGAACCATGAAAAAAAGTTTGCAATATTCACCGGATTGTTTTGGTGCCATATGTATACTGGAAAGACTTTGGGAGACAAAAATAATTCACTCAAGCAAATCTGAAAAGGCCAAGTAATAATAATTGGATTTCATTCACATTAAATGACTAAGGCAAATCGCCTATGCAGTGATTACATTTCAAAAGTAATGGGGAAAATGTTATAAGCACTGTCTTATCTCTCCCAATCTCTTCAGTAATACAACATACAGAGATGTCTTACCAGAAAAGAGACTTAATTATGAATGTCTAATTAGGTGTTGTTCCATCTTAGAAAATAATCAAGATTCCCAGGTTCTGCTGCATGCCCTTTTTAGCATAGGATCTAAAGATTTTGAAGTTAGGATTCATTTTTAGGTAGTTTCTCTGAATTATACCTGGGATTTACCTAGCATCCCTGAATAGCTCTTTAAATGCTATGTTAAATAGCTAAGAATGTCAGCTCCTTGAATAGCATCTCACTTCCTTATTTATAACCCCTGCTCCTGCACTGAAGCTAGCGCAAAGCAGATGCTTCATAAATGTATGTTGATTGATTGATTGATTGATTAATCAGCTTTACCTACCAATCAAATGAAGATCTGGGTGGCCTTTTGATTTTGTATTCTGTTCAACAATGAAATTATAAGGGTGGTGAGGGTTTTATTTTCTACCCTCTAAACATCATTGTACAATAAATTGACACAATGGATAGAATGCTGACCCTGGAGATGAGAAGGCTCATCTTTCTGAATTCAAAACTCGCTTCTGACACTTACTAGCTATCGACCCGTACAAGCCACCTAACCCTGTTTGTCTCAGTTTTCTCATCTGTAAAATGAGCTGAAGAAGGAAATGGCAAACTATTCTGATATCTTTGCCAAGAAAAACCCAAATGGAGTCACAAAGAATCAGACATAACTGAAAAAAAATGACTGAACAACAAAAAAAAATACATCACTTATTTGAGAGAAAACACTTTGAGAGTGCTTCACTGAATAACTCATCAAAAATACATTCATAGAAACTCTAAAGTCTCATTTTCCCTAAGACTCATGGTAAAATCAGTATATAAGATGTATCAGCATAGTAGAATGTCAGCTTCATGAGGGGCTTCAGTTTTTCTATTTGTATTTCAATCATGCTATATGTAATTGATACTCATTCAAAGATTGCTTCATTGAACTGGGGGAAAAAGTGACAGCAGGCTATAAATAATAGAATTATATCCCAAATCAGAGGAGACAATTGACAGTCCTGCTCTATGTAACTTTGTTAAGATAACATCTGAATTGCTGTGTCCAGACAGGTGCCACATGACCTTAAACATTGTTCAAAAATAAATTAAAACAATAACATACAGTCAAAGAAGACAGGAGAAAGGTAAACCTATCATCTAGCCATCATCAAAGTCTAGATTGAGCATTGTGGGTAACACCTTCCTTCTAATGACTCTTCTAATTCATAGCACCTCCCAGAAGACCTAAGTCATAAGTACAAGGTACCTAAACCCTTCAGAGGCATCTGAACACATCTCTTCATTGCCAAGTAATTGCCAACTTTGCCCATTTCCCAACATTCTATCTCATTTTTATCAACAACATTTCTCTTCCTTGGTTCATTTCTGAAGATTCCCCCTCTAAGTTGAAGGCTTCAATTCAGAGAACCAAATACAATTCAGTTATGATCAAATGATCAATTGAGGAAGTTGCTATGGGACCTAATGACTTGTTCTGTTATATTCAGTTTCTTAATAAAAATTTGTTTAAAATAACTGAATTTATATATTTGAAAAAGCTATAAAACCTTTATTCAAATCATTAAATATACAATTCAATAAAAACAATTTTGAGCTGAATGATCCTCAATAACTTAAAACGGAAATATATAGTTTTAAAACTCAATATGACTTATTTTTCTTCTATCATCTTAGTGTTTGTAAGAATAGTACATTCATATTGATGTCATCCCCAAAGCAGTTTAGCATATATTATCTCTTATGCTCATTATCATCATCACTATCATCATAAACATCCTAGAGAATTCAGGGAATAAAATGGACTAGAGAGAACTAAAATATCATTACAAACAGAATTGTTGCCCACAACTGCCTGGAAATTGCGCTGATCCAGCAAAATTTAGGAATAATGATTTTTAATAAATGTGGCCATACCAAATTCATATAATCTCCAAAACACATGAAGTGAAAAGCTTTCAAAATATAGAGACCTAGCAAAAGAAATTAAAATCATATAGGAACAGGATGAGGTGAATGTGTTCCCTGTTCTCCTGAATGCTACTGAATTTACATCCTATTGCTCTTACAATTACAAAAGGCAATCATTTCATCCATTTGTGCAAGAGTGTGAAGAATATTCAATATGAAAAATACTATTAGGATAAAAAATAGGAAAAATAATAGGGAGATATAGAAGGAAAAATATTAAGAAGATCTGTCCTTAGAATATTTCTGTCTGACCCCTGTTCAAATAAAAGATAAGTACTAGATAATTAAAAAAAAACTTCAAAGCACTTTCATATAACATTACCTCTTCAGATCATTACAATGATAACAGTGCACTTTTATGAAATATTTCACAGTTTAAGATGTACCTTTACCTCAACTCTATAAACTAATATTCAAATTATTATTATTCTCATTTTACAGATTCACAAACCAAACAAGGTGTAGGGACTTGCTCTTAACCCCATTATTAGGAAGGGAAACCCAAATTCCATCACTTTTGATTCCTAACTCAATCCCATTTCTACTTTCACTTCATAATAGTGTTCTCTCTCTCTCTCTCTCTCTCTCTCTCTCTCTCTCTCTCTCTCTCTCTCTCTCCTTTTATATACATTACCTCTTAATCCTCAGAATAATTTCTGAAGTAAGAAGAGTTCTATTAT
Organism: Macrotis lagotis; assembly: GCF_037893015.1. Taxonomy (NCBI): domain Eukaryota; kingdom Metazoa; phylum Chordata; class Mammalia; order Peramelemorphia; family Peramelidae; genus Macrotis; species Macrotis lagotis. The sequence continues at coordinate 161,172,816 of NC_133665.1, read as the reverse complement.
CTCTGTTTTACAGATGAAAGTTTGGTACAAGAAGACTAAGTGACTTGCCCAGGGTCACACAGCTCATAAGCAGTAGGAAGCTGAGACTGAAACTCAGCTTTATAAATCCATGTCTAATACTTGGTGCTATTAAACTTCTTCTTAAGAACAACTTCTCACCAAAGTCACTAAAGTCAGCTAAATAAAGCAATGGCCCTTTAATCTTTTTGGTCATGCACTCCTCCTTATCAGTAAAAATATTTTGCACATGAAGAGAGAGACAGAAAATTACAGACATACAAACAGAGACAGACAGAAAGAGAGGTTTCTCAGTATTATACGAATCACATATATGTAGTTACCTATTTCTAAATTATATGTGGGCAATACAGTGTAGATACTAGATAACTGACCCCAGGAAAAGAAAATTAAGATTGCCCTGCCTCTTTCTCTTACTGGAGAAGTTACTAAACCTTTCAGTCGTCCAGGTAACTCTCAAAGTTTTCTTTAGCAGAGGGAGTGAGTTCCTCATCAGTGAGTTCCTCATTAACAATTTCCATCTATCACTGAAATCACAATTACACATTGCATCTGTGTACTAATGATTAAATATTTATTTTAAAAGAATCGAAATAATATTGAATTTTTTAAAGAGTTATTGGGGTTTTCTGAATAGGACAGAGTGATATGGTCGGACATGAACTTTAATTGCCTGCGGGAAAGATGAATTGGAAAAGAGAGAGATTTAAGGCGAGACCAATTAGCACAGGTGGGAAGTGAGAATGACCAAGTGGAGAGGCAGCTGTTAGAGTAGAAAGGAGAGAAAAGTGAGGCATAGGATGTGGAGTAGAAAGGACAAAGCTTGGTAACTGGTCATATATGGGGGGCTGGGGGGAGGTGCACGGGAGGTGAGGAGTGAACAGTTACATCAAGCAAAACTGGCTGACAAAGTAAAATGATAGTGAAGTTCAGATGAGCAGCAGGTCTAGAGGGAAAGATAATATAATGAGGTCTGTGACCCATAAAAGCTGGGTCATCTTGGATGACTCAACTTTGTCCCAGGGAGGAAGGGGACAGACAGGACACCCCAAGTGCATTCTGTTCACCACAAGGTTTCTCTCAAGCCCATAAGCTGAGGGGGAAAGAGGGAAGATTTTCCCATCACCACTTTTACAGCTGCTATACTGGATACTTGGGGAATCATTAGTTTATAATTACCCTGAGGTACTACAGGCTGGCACAGAAGGGAGAAGACTGGCAGACTAGATGAAGGGAACAAAATAAAGGAATTTTTGGAATTATCATTAAGTGTGGTTGAATTGAAGACAAATTCTTTGATAAGCTATGGAAGGGAAAGTGGATGTGATCAATCTCCCTGGCCTCTTACAAGCCATGGGGGATATATACCATGATAAGGCATTTTGAAGACCTCTGCAACAAGGTATATCATGATGTGTCAAGGATATGGAGTTCACAAATTGTTAGTAGGTTGTATTAGTAGTTGTCTCAGAAACAGCGTCTGAAGTTAAATGACTTGACAACTCTCCTAAAGCTAGAAAACGTAAGAGGAGGAACGTGAACCTGGGTATTCTTTATTCTAGCTCTAGGTCTCTATCCAGTATAGAATACAAATTATAATTTGTATCATTGGTCCTTAGGGACTTAATATAATTCAGTAAGGTTTTTAAAATAAAAATAATAAAGAAGATAACTAGCTAATTGCTGATAGTCACTTTCTATTTGTGTGCAGCACAAACTGAAATCCCTTTAGAAAATAAAAATTCACTACAATTATTAAAGTAAAATGTGAAATCTCTCAGTTTACATAAGGGAAGAAACATTTGGCTTCAGATTGGTTTTCTGATTCTACTCATTAAAAATTATTCAGTTTTCATGTTGGATTTATCATGAAACAGAAACAAGGATAACCTTACCATGCCAGAAACACAACCAAATGATTAAAGTTCTAATCCTATAAAATTTAACAAAATTGGCAAACTATTTCATTAGGTTAAAAATCAAAATCTGTCCCTGTTATCTCTTCCGTGCCTTCCAGATTCTACAATTTTTCTCACTCATGTCATAACTATGAAATTAAAAGATTTTCAACTGCTACCTCTTTGGGACTTCTAGGAAAAAATACTATTGTGTGTTCTACCCTAGAGTTCTCTCCACGGGTGCATGGGAATAAACTATCATTCCCTTTTATTTACGCCAAAAAATTCAATAAAAATTCATAATTGAAAATAAAATAAAATACTATTCCCAGGATCATGCTGATTTTGTCAATAAATCTGCAGTATAAACAACTAAGTAAACAGAAAAAAAATGTGATAATCAAGAAGAAGGAGGGTTTCAAAGCTTGCCAAGTACAAAAGGGCACAATTGGTAAAGAAAGGAGTTTCTTTGTCAAGCTTCTAGGAGGTTGTTACAAACAAAAATTGCCTTTAAAACGAATGCAAGAAGCAAAGAGGTTTTTAGTCAAACATGAATTTCTCTAAAAAGTCAAGGAAAGCCAAATTTCCATTGCCTATTTAGTTACTAGTGCTTCCTTTTCTTATGCTCTCTGAGAGCTGGGGTAGCAGGCTTCACTGGCACTGCCACCCACTTGAAGCATCCCACTGCAACTTATTGCACTCACTGTGTCAATGGAAACAATGATGCACAGACATTCAACCTGGTTGAATGTACATGTGTCATCTACATCATGTGACATGGTTGTTGCCATGGTAAATATTCATGTTAATGAAATGTGTTAAGTCTTATCAAAGGAATGGCGCCATCTCCCAACTAGAGTGTTTTCATGGGTAAACAGAATTTGAAACATATATATATATATATATATGTATTTATATACATATATATACACATATATACTACGCACATATATATGCATACATATACACATATACACAAATAGAACTTTTTCTTCTGCATTTAATATTGTCTTTGGCTTACATTGGGGAATGAAGGAAGAGAAGGCATGTGTTTTAGGGAGAAGTCTCTTTAGGAAAGATGAAATTATGATTTTGTAAATCTTCCACAATTTCCAAGAGCAAATTCCCTACCAATTACAGAATTTCTGACTCACGTATTTAAGAAATTAATTTAAATGATTCCAATGGAATCACATTCCAAATTAACAATCAGCTTGGACTGCTGGGTATTTCTAAAGGTTCTGAGCAATCAGACTTGGATTTTAAAGTCTAAAATAAACAAAAATACCTGTTTTTCAAGGGAGGAGGTATAGGGATTATATGTAAAATAGAATGAGGGTCATGAATTACCTGGTGATTTGGTGTAGTAACTGCAGAGGCAATATAGATGTCATTTTGGCTAAGACCCCTTTTCCCAAGCTAACTATGCAAACAATCTCACTCCGGCATTCTTTAACAGTTTAATGATCCCAAACAAAGGAATTCTTAGCAAACATTGCATTTGGTTCCAGAGGAAAATTAAAGTTTCTTCAGTAGCAACTCTTTTGGGTAGTTACATCAGGAAGAGGGGAGGGGACCCAAATAATGGCTATCTCTCTCTCCATCTTCTTTCATTCTCTGATTCTCCATTCCCCAAATCTTAATTACAGAGACCTTTTGTATTGAAAATTTTACAACATAAATTCATATGAATAAAGATATGCAGACACAATTTACAGATGAATCAATACAAATTATTATGGATATGTGTAACAACTAGAACATATAGTTAGTTAATATAGCATATATTGGCATATACATGGTATTTGCATACATTAGCATAAAAATAAAGCTTATATTAAATAAAAAACTGTACATAATGTCTTGGCCCTAGAACAATTTTATTTCCAATTTTCAGTAAAAATATCTAATCATTCATAAATTATACAGAAATTTTTATAGTGTTCTTTTGGACTGCAATTCCCCTCCCTGAGTATTTTCTTCATTTGGAATCATTTTGTGCTGCAATAAACAACTGCATGAAAACAGAATATTCTTTTTTTAATGAGGTTGTCATTTGGGGATGTTTATTCCCCACATACAAAAATAATAGCTTTACCCACAAGTCACCTCCCCTCCCCTCCCCCTCGCTGCCAGTCAAGGATGCTCAATTCCAGGTCAAGATCAATGTGATATTTGGGGAAAAAAAGCTTCTGGGCTATTTTTAGCCCCATTTTCAAAGATTATGTTCATTCCTCCCCCCCACCCCAGTATAGGCTGACATCATCCCTTACAATATGGAATACCTTAAGATTTGTCTTAACCCTTCCCCATATATCTTTTCCCTCTTAGATGCCTCAGTGTAGTTTTGTAGCTTGGCTTTCACTTTTATGAAGATGACTCATTCTTGGAATCCACTATTTCCTATCTATGTCCCTGTCTTGACTAGGTATTTCTGCTTACAGAACTTCCAACCACCCCCATGCTTCAAAGACGAAAAATCCTTCAGACTCTCCGTGACATCACAGACTGGGGAAGGGGGTGGGGGAAAGGAGCTTTGATTTGTGGTACCAATTTATCTAAAACTGTCTTCCTTATTTTTTCCCTCTAATTCCTTTAATTAATATCACTTCAAAACTTCCCTTAAGTCCCATTTTCTTTAACCATTAAATGATATTAAAGCATGTCACAATATTACTTGCTGTTATTTTTTTCATGGTTAAAAAACTGATATGATGTCTCTCTCTCTCTCTCTCTCTCTCTCTCTCTCTCTCTCTCTCTCTCTCTCTCTCTCTCTCTCAGTTCATCTTGTTTTTTTGGAGTTTCTTCACCCAAATGGACATCACCATATATAGAACATCTCCTTACAGCTCCTTCTAATGGATATCTAGTTATGAGATGCTTTTTTAATGCTTATAATAAAAGAACAAAAATTTAAAACCTACATTTTAGTCTATACCAAATAATAATAATATGAAATTCCCAAAGAATGAAAAACATAAAAAAATTATGGAAGTAAAAAAACCAAACCGAAAGCACTTTTTATTTTCTTAAACTCAATTGTTAATCTTAAGGCCATCATAAACTAGAAATAATAACTGAACTTTTTCCACTGCATTACAGAATCTACATAATTATTACTTGAAAAACAACAAAAGAAAATTTTACAGTGTTTTTGAAGCTGGAAAAAAATTCTGTACTATTTCAATTAAATGCTTGACAAAATAGATATTCTATTTCCTTCCCAACTCCTTCCTTACTTCCTGGTTGTTAAAAAGAAACCCTCACAAAACATTAATTGAAAACTTAGTTCAAAATCTACTCTTGTCCCCTTAAAAAAAAAAAGAAAAAAGAAAATGAGAACAGAGAACTTTTTTGCAAAGAATGGGGATACAGATTTTTTGATCACTCAGAGTTGTTTTTTTTGAGGGGTCCCAGTTTTAATTACCATTTTTTCTCCTAGAATTTTGGATCCACTTAACATAATGATTAGATTCATCCAATGTATTTTTAAAGCAAGAATTTTATTGACAATTAGATAGCAGCCATCGTTTATGTAGAACTTTTTCATATTTTAATATGCATATCAACATTACAATCATAATAGCTTTCTAGAGATTGACATATGACTGAACATAATGATTCCAAAGGAGCCATTACTGTTGATTAGTAAATAATATACATTTTGAAATTGCCTAAGAACATATTTACACTTGTCAGTTCATGTACTTCAGTCAAAGAATTCTGTAAAAATTCTAACAATGATAAAACTAAAAAGAAAAACTACAGCAGAGTAATGTTCAGACTTGACTACAACTCACCCAAAATTATATATTTCATCTATGTTTTAAAATCTTTTATTTATTTCATTTTCAACAATTATACCTACATATTTACAGAGGTCTCCAAATTAGGAAAAGGGAAAAATGAAACAACAATGAATACATGGATGACACATTCTGTCTAGTGATCAATACCCAATGTTTTCTTTCCAACTATGGCTTCTATTTGAGTTGATTCAAGTCTTAGAATACTAAAGTATATTTGAAATAATCAATGATAACTCAGAAGAGCTCACTCTAATTATCTGGTGGAAAGAGCATATTTTTATAAATACAATATATGCTAATAATTGAATAATTCATACATATATATGTGCCACATGTATACACAAATGTATATGCATATCAAATATAAACATACATTAATAACTATATATGCACATAAATATAATGTATTTGGGTGAACCACATTCATAATGATGAATGAGGGGTACCAAAATCGTAATAGAGGGAGAAATGAACAGTGCTCTGAGTAATCCCAAGCTTCTCCCAGAAACAAAGTCTCATCCATTATATGATTGTGAATCATACAATAATATGTCTCCAAAGAGTTCAAACAGAGGGTCATTCAAAAATAAATACATCGATCTATGGTAAACTGAAAAGTGCTACAACATATTGTTAGTGAAGAACAACACAGATGTGGCATCAAAGTTTTCAACAAAGAGAGATGTGATTGTCACAAGAAGATGGATTGTCCACATGGTAAGAGAATGGTAAGGGGTAGCTCATGTGCTCCATGATTATCAAAAGATCTAGAGGAAGACGCAGCATGATAGGATACCAAAAGCTCCAGATTAGAAGTCAGAGGACCTAAGGTCAAATCATTCTCATTCTTTCTGGGTCTGTCTTTTCATTAGCAAAATAAGATGGTTGAGCTAATCCCCCTCTAAGGTCTCTGAATCTAAAATCCCATGAGTCCCACCATGTTAGGTGAATACCCTCTGGAGGATTTACAAGAAAAATGAACAGAAGTACAAGGTTAAAAAGCATGGATGGGCTACAATTTGTGTAGTAGGCTATAATACCCACACTGAGAGCAGATATTCAACAAGGTATTAAAAAGTAACATTATCAAACAGACATGTATTTGGGGGGGGTTAGGTTTTTTTGCAAGGCAATGGGGTTAAGTGGCTTGCCCAAGGCCTCACAGCTAGGTAATTATTAAGTGTCTGAGTCCGCATTTGAACTCAGGTCCTCCTGACTCCAGGGTCAGTGCTCTATCCACTGCACCACCTAACTGCCCTTAAACAGACAAGTTAAAATAATTCTCAGGGCAGCTAGGTGGCAAAGTGGATAGAACACCCACCCTAGAATCAGGAGGACCTGAGTTCAAATCCAACACTTAATAATTACCTAGTTGTGTGGCCTTGGGCAAGTCACTCAAACTGCTTTGCAAAAACAAAAACAAAAAAAGAACCTCAAAAATAATTCTGTATTTTGCAAGCACAATTTCTGATTAACCTATTAGTGTTTGGACAATTTTTTTCAAAGGATCTATTTAATTTGCATTGATTCTCCCATAATTTCTATTGTTTAGTCTCCTTTGTTTCTAAGTCATGACAAGTTATGCCATGGATAGTCAAGGAGAGAGGTGCTATTCATGGTCATGAAAAGAGGAAAATTCAATTAAAGAATTATCTGGAAGGTACCATTAGGTCCTGAAGAACAAAGAATAAATAAAATTTGTAGTAGGAGAGGGAAATTAAGGAAGGTATACAAGCAATTCAGACATAAGGTAAATCACAAAATGAGTAGATAATTAAGACAACATGCCATGAACCATTTGAGGAATACAAGATGAAACAGGACTGGAAAAGGTGATATCAGAATTAAACCTTTAAGCAAAAGATGATGAGGCAAAACAAGTTTAAGTGAGAGAGAAGGAAATACATTTCAGGGAGTATATATTTGTGAAGAGATAGATAAAGGGAGAGGTCAAAATAATAGAAAGTATTAAATGCTTCACATTGAGCTGAAATGTCAAGTATGTAACAACAGCTAGAAGTTTAAGATACAGACTGAAAAATAGTTTGTACCAGTTTGTGCGAGATATGAATTCCTGGGTAAGGAGTTCATACTTCACCATAAAAATGATAAAAATTAACATAATGGCAATGAGAAGCTTCCAAGGAGTTTTGAGTTGATGAATGATGCAATATGAAAATAATTAGGAAATGATTAAAACAGTGATAGATGCTTATACTACAATGCATATAATCATCTTCTTAAGGGAGAGGTGTGGATGGAGTACAATTGGTCTGAAAAAAAAAAGATCTGGGAATCAGAGTAGGCAAGCTGGTGATGATTCAACAATGTGCTATGGCAGCCAAAATACTGTGATCTGAAGCTACACCAGGAGGCATCAGGTCCAAGACTAGAGAGACCAAAATACCAGTATACCATCAGATTATATTTGTTGTTTGTTGTCTCTGGGCCGCATCTTAGTTCTACATAAGAGCAGGCACATTGATGAGCTGAAAAGAATCTGAAGGAAAACTATGAAGAAGGTAGAAGTCCTTGAATACATATCATGTGGATATCAATTAAAGGAAAAGGGGTTTTGTAGCCTGCAGGGAAAAAATAATGCATTTTTGTTGATATTCAGTTCTTTGTGAGACATTCGACGCTGTGACCTCATTTGGACTTCTCTTGGCAGATAATGGAGTCTTTTTCCATTTCCTTCTCCAGCTCATTTTACAAATGAGGAAACTGAGGCAAGAGAGTTAAGTGTCACACAGTTATAGTATCTGAGAACAGATTTGAACTCAGATCTTCCTGATTACAGATCCAGTGTTCTACTCATTGTGCAATCTATTTGCCTAAACGTACATGATCCCAAGTATTTAAAGGGCTGTGGAAGAAAGAGAAGGCTCATTCTGCTCAGATCGGTCAATCAGTAAATGAATATCTATAATGTGCCTATGTCATGTGTGTGTGTATCAATTAAAGGAACTGGGGATTTGCCCTAAGGGCTGGGGATACAAGACAGAGAGGTGTCAGTAGAAGGTCTTGCCTTCAAGGAGCGCATAATCCAATGGTCCTAATAAAACACAAGAACTAGGAGTAATGGGTAGAAGTTAAGAAGAAGCAAATGGAAGCTTTAGATAAGAAAAAATGAACACTTAGAGCTTTGTAAAGGTTAAATGGATTGCTTCTCCCCAGAGGTCTTCGAGCAGACTTGGATGCCATTTGTTGGGGATGACTTAGAGGAGATTCCCCTTCAGAGAAGTAATGCATTAGACAGCCTTTAGGAAATCTGGAGGAGAAGGTGGAACAAAACAATTTTCCCCAGGCTGAAGACTAGCCCCCTGCCCAGTTCACTCAAAATAAATCATAATTGTACCAAGACACTGAGGAGGTAAAGTTTCCTAATAGTTTACAAACTGGCTAGTCAATAAATCACCTAGCACTTCCTAAGAACCTACTATGTGTCAGACAGTGCTGGGGATACAAAGAAAAAAATGTCCCTTGTTCTCAAGAACATCACAGTCTTATGAGGGAGTCAACATGTAACCAATTATGAATAAAGAAGCTATGGACAGGTTGAATAGGTGATAATCAAGAGAGAAAAGATTCTAGCCTTACATTGCATAGTTTAAGTGAAAACATTTCCATATTAATGAGATAGGTAGTGTTTTTCTGGGTCAAGAACTCACAGGATCACTTCAGATGAAATGATGATGATGATGATTGATGATGATGATGGTGATGATGGTGGTGGTGGGGGTGACAGTGATGACTAATATTTACTTTTAGAATGGCTTTGTGCTTTGCATGTTTTAACTCATTTTCTCACAAACAGTGGTGTGAGGTACTTACCGTGGGTATTATTTTCTCACTTTAAAGAAGGAAGGCAGGCTCCAGCAAATTACAAGGCTTGTACATGTGGGCAAGATTTTCATGTAGCTTCTGAGTTCAAGTCCAACACTCTCTGCCAAATGATGAGAGGTGCAGGAACCTATTGAACTGCAGCCTTTATATACTTAGTCCTTCATCCCAATCTAAAGGCATTGTATCAAGAAATATCATCTGTATATGTCTGAATTTATTGACTTAAAACAAAAAATTATTTAAAGAAAAGTTTCACAGAACTGATCTTAACTTCTACTCCAGGCTTCAATTTCTTCTTTGGTGAAATGAGACAGAAGGACTGGATCATGTCAAGGAACCATTCTGGCTCCAAAATGTGAGGTGAACAATGGTATTTTTAAAACTACCTGGAAACATTTGGGAAGGTTCTTTATAATAAAAAAAGGTACTTTTCCTACTTGGATCTAATGCAAAGTCCAGCACTTTAGACCTGAATTAAGTGAACTTTATTTTTTAAGGAATTTATTGAATACTAACTCATATAAAGGTCACTGATCATCCAATGGCTTTATTTTGTTTACATTTATCAAACTGAAGACAATAAAACCTACATTCATTGTCTTATAGTAAAAACACAACTATATTGTAGAAAAACAAAACTAAAAATGAGTCACAAAATATTAAATTTGAGTGAGATTTTGGGGTCTGAGAAAATGTGACACACGCTATATGCATAACTGTATCCAGTATACTAACAACTAGGCCAAGAAGTCACTGCATAGACCTTCAGATAGCGCTACATAGGTGGACTATGAGCCTGATACTTAAAGAATTTATTTTTCCAATATCCATCAGTCAACTGAGCCCCCCACCCTCCCCAAAATAGTTGTTTTTAAGAAGTCATAGGCTACACAGTTCAGTAAATGTATTGTGCCCTCCTTTCTCTGCCCTGACAAAGGCATATCTATACCTTCAAGTTAAGTAATCTACATTAATTTAAAAACTCCCAAGTACCATAGATATGCCAGCTGTTTATTAATGAAGGAGTTCTCTGTCCTGCAGCCTTTCTATATGAAAAAAGTCAAAACATCTGGATGAAAACTGAAGAAAAAATCAACCAACCATATTAATGTTTTGCCAAATAGTCAGATGGTTGGAAACATATATAGATGGCTCAGAATTTTTTTTAAGATCTTGTCCTCTGAACAGATGCCAAATGGTTTAATCTGACCCTCCTCCCCTGGCTGGGAAATTTTTAAACTCTGCACATAGGAATTTAGGCAAAAAGCTTGAATTAAGATGAACTGAGAGAGGTTTAAAGTTTTTGCTCTAGTGAATGTGTTATGTCCAGGGAAATATGCAAACACAATACCATAAGAGGTTTAGAGAAGAATGGAAAGCATCTCCAGTAAAAATGTGGATTCTCTTTATCACATTCCTACATTAATTTCTTTCATAATAAAACCTATATTTAATTTTGTAAATATTCTATACTCAGAATCTTAAATGCAGTTAATACAAGAGTTTTTTTTCTAACCAAAGTGAGAAAAGACCGGTTGAAGAAACTATCTGAAAGATCGAAAAAGGGCCCTTTCTTTAAAGATATGAGTTCCCCCCTCCTCAACTCCACCTCTTCTAGGACCAAATAAATAAATTTCACTGCATATATATATACATATATATGTATCAACATGCTTAACATTAGCCAATGAATTTATATTCTCTTAGATTATATAAATTTATTTATACATATATGTATATATACACACACATATATATACTGTCACTTAGCAGAGTTAATTAAAACAATGTAATAGCTTCTGTGTTAAATGTAACTTTTAATTGAAATTTAATCTTTCTATAGCATTTTGGAGATTTTAAAATGGCATTTGCAGTCATACAATTTGGTCTGAAGAACTTAAAACTAAATTTGCTATAGAGATTGGCGGTCCACTGCTGTGAGATGCCTGCTGGGAGCATTTCATCACCTTCGAGCCCCTCCTGCCGATCATAGATGGGGGAGGGGAATGATGGACTCTTTCTCACAGTCATGAATTAAATTACTAATATATCCCATTACCACCACACAAATGCCATGTTAATTTCTGATCATCACCAAGCTAGACAATGGTTTCCACCCTGGCACTTGGCCAATTAGCTCTGTGGAAAAATATTCAGCCAATTATATAACTTGAATTAGGTTAAGGACTCAAGAGAAAGCAAAATAAACTCCTTGAAAAGACTTCTGAGATAAAATGTAAGTTGACACTGTCTTCATGTGCTCCAGCCAATGTTATACAATCTGATAGGCAGCTGCCAACATTCATAACTGTTTATTAAATCTAGCCTCTCTTTATGGTGCTAGCTAAGATCTGTATTTTTACCAATATTAGGTTCATTGTGTTATGAAAGAGACCAAAATACTTAAGATCATTCACTCTGGCTTATAAAACATATTATGTAGTTTATTAAATTGTTAAAATTACTTTTCAAAGTCAAAATTTCATAGAATAGAAGTTTGATCCAAACAAGGCTGTCTGGATCTCTGACTTAGTCTCTCTAAGCTGTCCAGTCTAACCTGAACACCTGGAAGAGGTCAATGCTAGGAATCAGGCAGCGGAGTTCTCAGCTGCTTTGCTCAAAAGCTAAGAAATAAATCCTGACACTAGACTCTTGATCCCTGGCACAGAAAGCTCCTGGGATGGCACACCTCTCTAGGGAAAGACGGATCCCATGCCTCCATAGTATCACTTCCTCTGGAAAAGGAACGCCTTGGAAATAGGATTCTTATCAAGTAAAATCAAAGGTTATAGAGAGAGGAATCTACAGGATTCAGAAGCCAAAATAACACCTCTGTTTAATTGATTAGCTGTGCCAGGCTAGAGAACAGAGAGTCCAGGATAGGCAGGGCGATGGGGAGAGGAAGGAATTACTTCTCAAAACAGTGCTACAGGAAAGGGTGGGAAGATACAATCTATAAATGAACTACTATATTCGAACATCCACCCTGAGTTCTTCTATGCAAATCCATGCTGATGTTATGACCACAATTATGATAAAGGCGGGGCAAGCTGCCTATCATCTACATATATATTTCTCCATTCTTTATACTCCACTTCCAGAGATATGCATTACCAACGAAACTGAATAAAACGGGGGAAAAATTAAATTACTAAAGCTTCATGTCACAGAAATGGAAACCCGTGTCAATCACCACTGGTGCATGGATCTATTAAAGAACTGCATCACCAACTCAGATTTTAAGTGCTAAGCCATCCTTTCTCTGTATTTTGTCCCTAAGTTAATTTATTATGCAAGCATGGCTATCTTCAACATAAATCGTGTACAGCACCCATTTTCCGACTTTAAAAATTTGCCATAATGAGCTATTTGTGCAAACCTTTTATCTTTCTGTTTCATTTCCTCACCTCTTTCAATGAAGCAATTTGCTGTTCTGGCTGCCTGCCCCCAGTGACCCTGGTCTACCATGAAGTGGCTTACCATGAAATTCTTTATTCAAAAAAATGTAGTTTATTTCTAGCCTAAAGACTCCAAATTAACAGCTGAAACAATTAATTGGAACTACTTTTGGTTACTCAATAAACTGTAAAGTTCTAAAAGGCAAAAGACTAGGAATGAATTTCTGACACAGAAATCCGGAATGTGGGAGCAGACACACACACTGCCGAAAAGAGGAACTTACTGCCTCAGGGAAGGGAATTACTCCTTAGAGCCAACCTTGGAGATGGTCCCTAGGGAAAAAGAAGTGAAAGCACAGAATTTCCGAACACTTGGGCCCAGCTCAGCAACTCTGTATCTCTGGAATTTGTTTCTTCCTTTAAGGAACAGAGCACTCCACGGAGTGTCTCACCCCAAAATGGGTAATGCAATCTTCTATCTCTGTCTTTGCCAAAGAGGCCCACCAAGCCCAGAAATGCATTCCCTTCTCATCTCCACATGAGTGGAGAGCTCCACCTAAGAATCCCAATCCTCACTTCCCACCTCTCCTAGCTGCTCTTGCCAACTCCATCATCAGTCTGTCCCTGGGCAACTGTCTAGTGACCGCAATATCTGATCACTTAACTCCAGTGTGAATGACATCTCAACTAGATTTCTACTACCACAAGCAAAGTCACACCTCAGATCTCATTATTATTCTTTTACTAAGATCACAAAAAAATCAGAAATCCCCATCCCTGACCACAGTTCTCTTAGCCCTCAGCCAATGCCACAGTCTCCACCTTATGCTTCATCTTCAAAATCCTGATGTCTGCCTTGTCTTGTTGTCCATCAAATCCCTTCTGACTTCATTTGCCTCGCTACCTCATCATGATCTCCCCTTCCAATAATGTATTTAATACTACTTACATGTCTTTCATTCCTGTGACCATCTATTTTTTTCAAATCATCAATGAAGCGAAACCATCCGCTTTTGCTCCCTTAGTTCTCAAGGCCACAGGGCATCCATGATAAAGGTCACACAGCCATTACTGGGACAAATGAAAATTCACAATGCTTAACTTTATCAGATTTAATAAATCAACCACATTTATGAAGTATTTAACTATGTATCAAATGCTGGACAGATGAGGTAATCAAGAATCTCTGTTCTCAAGGAACAGACATTCGAATGTGAAGACAATACAGGTAAAATCACAAGGTACAAGATAGTCAAAATAGATGGAAGGCAACATTAAATGCCCTGAAATCATTGTTTTCCCAGTTTCCTTCTTTCTACTAATGGTTTTGAACAATCTATTAGTTACACAGATCAAAAACTTTTTCAAATTTTTCTTTGACTCTTCCTTAACACCTGTCACAGTTTCAGCTCCTTGATCTTTCTAATGTTATCTATCTCCCTAATCTTTTTTTTCTTTTTTATATAAACCAGGATCCACCGAAAACCTCCTCTGATACCTTATTATGGTTACCATTGAAGGCTATAGGAAGGAATCACAAGGGTCTAAAAAAAACTGGAAATTTTTTTCAAGTATGAGTCTACTTTTATACTCTTCTTCATCCTCTTTCAACCAGTTATTGTCCAGTGGTGTGTGTGTGACTCTTTATGACCCTCTTTTGGGGGGAAGATGTTTCTTGGCAAAGATACCGGAATGGTTTGCATTTCATGTTCCACCTCATTATATAAATAAGGAAACTGAGGGAAACTGGGTTCAGTGACCTCCCCAGGGTCACACAGCTAGGGAGAATCTGAGATCAGATTTAAATACAGGAAGACAAGTCTTTCTCAGTCCACATCTGGTGTTCTCTCTCCATTTTACCACCTAGTTGTCCTGTCTATACTCTTAGGATCAACCTAACTGCGTTTGGAATGATTTATTATGATAGAACTGTGACTCTAGAGCTGGAAAATATCATAGGTAGTCATCTAAACCATCCCTTTATTTTATCGATGCTAAACTGAGTCATGGGGAACGTAAGTATATATAGAGAATCAGCTGGTACAGCATGACCAATGGTCTAATGCACAGTTTTCTCAGGGCTGTTAAGTGACTAGCCAAGGGTCATAGGAAATTAAACCCAGATCCTCTTCTCTTTCTAATTTCACTTACCTTTGAAGGGATTAATTTTTCAGACCATAGAAAATCATGAAGACTACCTACCAAAGCATAGGGAGAGTTGCAATCAGTGTCACTTGAAGGAAAAGTCAAAAAAAAAATCACAAGATTTGGAAACTCACTGGATTTTTGGAATGTGAAGAAAGAGGATTCTAGGATTACTCCAAGATTTCAATCCTGGAAATGATATTCTCTATAGGAACAGGCATTTCAGAAGATGAATGAGTTTAGAGGGAAAGATAATGAATTCTATTTTGGACATGGTGAGTTTGAGATTTCTACAGAATGTCTAATTCAAGAGGTCCAATAGGCAGTTTGTGATGCAAGACTAGAACTGGATATAGAAATATGGAAATCATCTAAATAGGGATGATAATTGAGCCCATGGGAGCTGATGAAATCATCAAACTCAAAACCCACCTACCATCTGATGTCTTTTGGGAGGCCCTAAAGTTCCCCTCTTCTGAATTGGCATAGTGTTTGTTCTCTCCCATGCCTTTTGTAAAACTCTACTTTATAATGAATCCATTATTGTACAAGTTTCATCTCCCCTACTAAACTCTGAGTACCTCAAGGGAAGGATTTATGTCATTATTTATGGCTATATTTCTTTACAATTTAGCTCAGGGCTTTTTCAAAGAGGAAGCACTCACTAGAGTGAGGGAGTGAGTGCCTGGTTATTACTGTTATTATCACCCATCAGCCAGAAAGAAGTATGATGGCAAATAATAGAAAGAGTACTGAACTTTGGGCCAAGACTATGAGGGTTTGAATCCCACCTCTGACACTGTCTGTGTGACCCTGAACAATTCATATAACTTTTCTGAGTCTGTTTCCCCAGTAAAAGTGAGCACCTCTCAGGTTGTACAAGAAACAAAATCATATCTGGAAAGTGATTTACCAATGTTGAAGTGGTATGGAAAAGTGTCAGCAAATATTTACAACAAACTGTTAATATCATCCTTCAGATGGTAGATTTTTATTCACTAGAAACATTCACTAGGCATATTTGCAAAATATTTAAGCTATTCTTCTACACTTAACTGAAATGAGTAAAATTAGTCCAGTAGACAGTAAATCCATTCATGTGGTTTTGTACACTTCATAAATCCATTTTGTAATAGTGAAATTGAGTCACACTATCTCAGGACCACAGACACAGAGATGACAAGTAACCAAGAAACTTACTTTGATCAAAATGTTCTTTCTATACTTTAAGAGTCTTAACCACTTCTGTGTGTATGGGAAAGACAGACAAACAGAAACAGAGAGAAACTATCAGATCTCTAACTTGCTGTTTCTCACATATGACACTCCATCTCTCAACCTTCTGTACTCGTCCTGTCTAGCCCTCATGGTAGGAACCTCACCAATGCACTTGAACCTAGTGTCTTTCAAGATTCAATCCAAAGCTGGCAATCATGATCTCAAACAAGCAAAAGCAAAAACAGACCCACTGAAAGAGATAATCAGGGAAACTATTATTGCGTTCAAAGGTACTGTAGACAATGAGGCAATATCAAAAATTTTTACAAGTTTCTCTCATAAAGGCCACATTTCTCAATTATATAGAGAACTGAGTCAATTTTTAAAAAGAGTCATTCCCCAAAATGATATATGGCCAAAGGATATGAAGAGATTTTTTTTAAAAAAGTCAAAACTAACTAGTTATGCGGAAAATGCTCTATTCAAAGTGTGTCAGAACGTCAGATAAGACTGTCAAAGATAATGCTTGAATTGAAATTTTCAAAAAAATCAATTTATTTATTTTCATCCATAATCACATGTATATTTTTAAGTTACAAAACTTCAATTGATTGATTCGAGGTATGTTAATGTCTTTTCTAGAACAGTGAATCAATCCAAGTATTCTAGTGAAAAATTTGGAACTACGTCCAAATAGCTGTAAAACTATACATGCCCCTTTAACCAGCAATACCACTACTAGGTCTAAACCCCAAAGAGATCAAAGAAAAAGGGAAAAAGACTTAAATGTGCAAAAGTATGTATAGCAGCTCTTTTGTTGGTAGCAAAGAATTGGAAACTGAGGGCATGGCCATCAGTTGGGGAATGAGACTGAACAAGCTGTGGCATAATGATTGCAATAGAGTACAACCATGCTATAAGAAATAATTTTGGGAGGTAGTTTCAGGAAAAAAGTCAGTTTACTTACTGTAAATAGAGATATATATGAACTGATGCAAAGACAAGTCAGAAGAAATGGGAGATCATTGTTCACAGTAACAGTAATGCTGTAATGATGATCAACTAATGAAAGACTTGGCTACTCTGATGGATAAAATGTTCTAAGCTCCAAAGAACTCACAAATGAAGTTGATAGAGCCTCCAGAGAGAGAACTGAAGAACCCTGAGTATAAATTGGACGCTTCCTTTTTTCCTTTTTTTTTCAATAAGGCTAATATAGAAATATACTTTGCTAATATACTGGTAACTGATAATATATTGCTTGCTTTTTGGTATATGATAAAGGTCTAGGAGAAGAGAATCTCAAACTCAAAATTTTTAAAAAAGAAAAGCTAAAAATAGAATTTCAAACTCAAAATTTTAAAAAAGAAAGCTAAAAGTACTTTTTAAAAAATTCAATTAAATTAAGGAGGGTGGAAGGAAATTTTGTAACTTAAAAATATACATGTGCATATGGATGAAAATAATTAATAGATTTTTTAATTCCAATTCAAGCATTACCTTTGACAGTCTTATCTGACATTCTGACACACTTTCAAAAGTGATTTATATCTATTTTAATATATATGATATAATATATATGAAAATATTATTTAAATGAGTATGAGATCGTAAATAGTGAGTTTACTGTGGAATGAGGAAAAACTTGGGTTTATGTCCTGCCTCTCATACCTATTATACCTATTAATAAGCAATGATCTACATAATTCACTAAGCTTTTAAGAGGCAGAGAAAGTGAATTTCCTCCTCTTGGAGACTCCCTATATCAAGAAATCACAGACCCAGTCCCAATCTAAAATTATTTGTGTCACTGTTAATTCCCATGAGAGAATATGTGCTCTTTGGGACAGGACTTAATTCATTTTTGTCTTTTTATTTCTGATGCTTAGCCTACTGCCTAACATTAGTTTGATTCCTGAAAAATGCAGGCTGATTAAGCAATTGATGAAGTTTAGTGGTTAGAATGAATATATTTTGTTTAACTGATCCCAGGATCCCAGGTTTCTGAGGTTGAAAGTGCTACCTTAAAGACCATATGATCCAACACTTTTATTTTAAAATGAGGGAACAAAGGACCAAAGGGCTTAAATGACAACCAAAGTCACGCAGAAGTTTGAAAACTAAGTCTGTAAGCTAATGTTTTGGACTCCAACTCTATCTTTCTTCCCATTTCACCATGAACTCTCCAATAGATGTTCAAAAAACAATTTCTCATTAACTGATAGATTAATTTAAATAGTTGTGGTCAATCATTTTATTAACCACTTTTCAAAAAGGATAAAAATATATCCATTAAGTTACTTTATACCATGTAAGCACTCCTCTAAGTCCTGGAAATACAAAGTTAGAAAGGGAAAGACATCATCAATCAGTAGAGTTTTCAGACTTTCTCATGTATATTTGTATTATTCAGGAGGAAAGAGAGAAAACTTTTTGATATGTCGGCAATGCTATATGGGTTTATTCAACTGCTCACTCTGCCAGTCAGTAAAACAATTAGCAATTACTATAATTATTGCTAAATGACATGTTACTCATGCTACCTAGGCAAAACAACAACTTCTTAAAAACCTTTATTGACTAATGGGAAAATTCAGTATTTTTCTTGTGCTTATTTAGTTCCTAATACTGAAGGAAGGCACCCAAATGAATACAGATGGAGGAAGCCCTAAATTTTGTCAACATTCATCTCCATGCACACTCAATAAATCAAATTTCAATTCCTTTTTATTAAAGGCACAGGGGATATGGGTTCCACTCTTGGCCTTGCAACTGTTAGCTATGGGACTTTCAAAGCCTTTGACTTTTCTGAGCTTCTTTTCATCACTTTTAAGATGAGCAAAGTGGACTAAATTATCTCAAAGATTTTTTAAAATACTCTAAAGGTACATCCAAAAATGAATCTGTTTCTTTACATTAATGATTTCCAAATTTTTCTCAAAAAGTAACATTTTCTATTTGCCCCATTTCCTTTGAAATAAAGATAGAATCCTATCAAGAATACAAACATTATCATTTCTAGCATGCTGGAGTTTGAATTACGGGCAAGTAGATGACAAAATTGTTCTATTAAAATCACAGGACTTCAGACTTTTTGGAATGGATCATTTATTCTCACAGGATATGTGGCACTGAGGAATACACAGAACATTTCTGTGTCTGTGTAATGGGCTCACTAGCATCACATTACATCCAAATCTAAAATTTATTTTTAAAGTCAGTCGTAAAGAGGGTGAAAGACTCAGATTCAGACTTTGAATCCAAGTCCATTACACTGCATTGTCAAATTAAAATTAAATAAAACTCTTTCTTACCAGCATAATCAAATATGACAAATTACTAATATTGGTTTCCACCATTAGCAATTCAAAGACTAGAATTGTCACAATGAGTCCATGAAGATCACCTCACAATATGATAAAGTCACAGGGATCAGTACTGTTATCAAAAGACACAAGGTGCAACCCCCCACTGCCTTGCAAAAAACAAAAACAAAGCAAAAGACACAAGGACTTTCTAAAAAATAGTAAGCCACTTAAACTCCAAGCAATTTCAGGAATTTTACAAAAGTAAGTTATACAATAATATATTATTCAGGACCTTAGGAAGATAATATGGCAACATGTCAAGGATTTATGATTTCATCAGTATCAAACTCTCTCTACCACCACTGACTACAACCTGTCTATAAGGTCAGTCAGAGTCTGAAGTCCTAAGAAGCTGCCCAAAATCACCCAGAAAGGAAAAAGAGAAAATAGGGGCTTCTAGCACTCTATACTTTGTATACTGCTCCAAAAATTAAAAATTTACAGGGGAGGGGGAAGATTTATTTTCAAGAACTTATTGCTAATCTTTGAACATTTGATACAACAGTTTACTGGGTACATCATACTAGGAGAGAGAAAGGAATCCTCTCTTCCCTTAAGAGAGCTCCAAGGATCTGGTCACTAAGGCCTTTTTTTCTGAGCTTCTTTTCATCACCTTTAAGATGAACATGGTGGACTACATTATCTCAAAGATTATCTTTAACTGCTCTAAGGGTACATCCAAAAATGAATCCGTTTCTTTACAGTAATGATTTCCAAATTTTTCTTAAAAAGATAAGTTTTCCATTTGCCTAGGAAATTTAAAATTTGGAAGAGAATTCTCCACAAGGGGACATCTTAGCCTTAATTCACACACTCTAATACCCTCCCCCCACCATTCACATTTTATCACTTAGGAAGGCCTCAGGAAAATTTGGAATCCTTGGAGAATACCATGATCTTCATGTATCATTGAGTTGTAATGGAAACTAAGGGAAAACAACTTTTTCTATTTTGGATGTGGTAAATTTAAAAAGTCAAGCCATAAGTCTTGAATTTAAAAAAGTCTTTCACTTGTCATCTTGAATTGTCAGCTACAATGACTGGTTAAGTCTGCCATGATGCCTCTGTTATAGATGAACTCTGTACCTATTCAAGAAAACAATACAACTAAAGTGTGTTTAGCATCCACTTCTTTTAAAATGATAATTGCATTCCTGATAACCAGAAACTCAGATAATGTTGAATCTTTTGTGTACTTTCTTTGGTGATTTTTTTCATCCTTCGCTAGCAGACTTTTTTTGTTCATTTAATATTAACACCAATAGACATATCAGACTTCAAAAGAAAGCTTCTTAACTCACCCTTTTTGCTAGTGGGCATCACACCTCTGCACTCCTGGTCTACCACAGCTCAGAGCAGAGCCATGGAAGCTTCACCATTGCCAAATGCTTTTTTTTCGGGAACTGGAATTGATCAGAAAAAGCTCTTGGGACACTGAAACACAAAAATATTTTTTAAACTTAAGTTAGATGTGACTTCTCAAACCACCACTTCCTTAAACATGAAAACAGTAAGACAGACATAGCGTCTAGAAGCAAGAGGAAAACACCTTTGTAACTAGAATATTTCAATACACTAAGTGTGATTATATAAAAAATAGACCGGAAATACTGCTCTGAAAGATGTTTACCAACTATTCAGCACAAAGATTAAAAGGCTGCTATTCTTTAATGAAGAGAGTTCTTCCATAAAAAAAAGTATTTAAACATATATTTTAGCATTATTTATACAATGTAGCACCTTGGTTTTATTTTTTTTTAAATAGCAAAAAATATTGCTTTAAATTCAAGTCCTGGCAGGAGGGTGGAAAGGGCATTATTTCTACCCTGGTAATGATATTTTCCATAGGTTGAAGAAAACATGAAAATATTCAATATCACTCATTTTCAAAATGAAATTCAGTGGGTAGACCCTTAGATCTCAAAGAAAAAGAGGAGAATAAGCACCACAAGCAACTAATAGTTACTTGTAATTCTTTTCCCCCTCAGAAGGTTGTTTTCATTTTTTAAATATTCAAGGATTAATGAACTATATAATCTCAATCAGATCACTTTTGTGTTCTGAGTTTCCATTGTATGATTTATAAAATGAAGGAGTTGGACAACATCAGTTTTTCCTCCAACTAACTTTGTCAGGGAAATTGAGGTTTGAAATTGATCAGCACTTACCATAAGTACTGATTCAGCAAATTTTCTAATAGAAGATAAGTCCTCTTTATACTAAAAAGTTGCCACACATTATTAATCTGTTTTGTGTGTGTATATATATATATATATATAGATATAGATATATATGTATATATATCTATATCTATATCTATATCTATATATATATATATATATGAATTGAAAACTTTAGAAGAAAGACATTGATCTTTTCCCATTTAAGGCCTCTTTACAGCATAGGTCCATGAAAGAGGTTATCACCAGGATAATCTCAATCTCAAAAGCCCATTAGATCAAAAACTCTAGGAAAGTAGAGACCTTTACACCCTTCATATCTGAATCTCCAGTGCTTCCCACAAGACTGCTTGGCACATATCAGAGCTTACTAAATGCTTGTTGATGACTTGGCTTTGTAATTATTTAAGCTTAAAGATCAAGTGACAAGATCACAGAAGTAATGATTGATCTATCTGGAATCTGAACCCAAAGCCACTCACTTCAAATGTATTCTAGTTTTCAGTGAAGCAAACCAGCTCCCTTTGGCAAAGATACAGTTTCCAAAAAGCTAAACTGTTACTATTCATCATCCTCATTAAAAAGCAATATTACTGGTAACATGTTTCACTATGCATCAAAATAAGTATTCACTATTAGGTAAGTGTTATGTTGTTTTCTTTTTCTATAGGGCTTTTTACATCCATAAAAAATGTTTAGCAATCACTCAACTTGATTCTCAGTTTCAAGCTAATGCTACATCTTCAAGAATATTTCCCATAAATTGACAGCTTAGCTTGGGAACCCCAAAAAAGAATCTAGTTAACTATACAAAACTCCTGTAAGGGGCATGTCCCCTCCAGAACTGTGCATGGAGCAAATTCACCCCTCAATTTTCCAATAAAGACCTCAAAACTGGTAACAGAAGTTTCTACATCAAAATGCCCAAGGAATATGTCTTGCTTCAATGTATGCTCCACTTAGGCAAAGTGTGGTGCAGTGCCTCCAACAGGCAACAAAAACCCACTGATTCTCTGGGGCTTCCCTGTAGCTTTATGAAAGCTCACCATGTGCAAAAGAGGCGAGAGTATGAGTTCATTAATCATTCTTGACTATTAGGACGTTCTGCCAAACTATTTTTCAGCTATTTTAAGTCAACAACATTTGTTCATTGTCAAGATGGGTCAGAGGATTGTATTCGGCATGATAGAAAATTAAGAGGAAATAGATCATGTGATCTCTTGCTGTCAAAGAAGTCAGATTACACATCACAGAATATCAGCACTAAAAGTTATCTCCCAGTCCAGGAGTTCTTAATTCTCTTCTTTTTTTTTTATAGACTCCTTTGACAAAGTGGTGAAGCCCACAGACTTCATTTTTAAATGCACAATACAAAATATGGAGATTCACAAAAGAATTCAATTATTTTGGAATAGTCATCAAAATATTTTAAAAACATGTTTGTGGCTGTGAATTAAGAACCTTGATCTAATCCAGTCTTCTCATTTACAGCAATTTATTGTGGAATCAAAACTATTAGATGATTTCCTAAGTACCTTTCTTCTTAAGCAACTCTCTACCAAGAACTGGGATAGGTGCTGGGGAAACACAAAATAAAATACTGTTTCCCCTCAGGGAACTTGCATTCTATTGGGGAAATGAAAGGTACACACACACACACACACACACACACACACACACACACACACACACACACAAAAATAATATTCATAATAAACATAACATTATTTTTGAGGGGATACCTCTGGCAGTTTTGGGGATCAGAAAGAGTCCCATGTAGGAGGTGACATGTGAGCTGAATTTTGAAGAAAACTAGTAATCTAAGTAGCAGAGGAGAGAGAGGAATGGACTTCCAACCTGGAGGACAGCTGAGCAAAGGTACAGAGATAGATGACAGAATAGTATATATGAGAAATAGAAATAATGCTGAATATCAAGTGTCCCGGAGACCATCACTGAAGTAAGTGCTACTTATACCATGTAACTTATGATCCAGTGGGAAGAAAGAGCCAACAAAAATGAAAAAGACAACAAAATAAACCCCCACATACAAATGAACCAGATGAAGATTAAATCTGCTATATGTAAATATAGGCATAATTATAAAAAAGTGAGATGAATCCAATTGATGTTTACTAGTGGTTAATCAGAGAAGATTTTAGAAAGGAATAAGTACTGAGAAATCTTCCTATGGAGGCGAGAGAGAGAGAGAGAGAGAGAGAGAGAGAGAGAGAGAGAGAGAGAGAGAGAGAGAGAGAGAGAAAGGAGGAAAGGGGGAAAAAAGCATTTCCTCAAGAGGGAATGGGCTGTTCAAAGGCCCAGGGGTGGGAGTCAGCAAGTCATATATAAGAGTCATCAGGAAGGCTTCCCTCGTTGGAGTAGCCATTCATTCAAAGTGGAGGCATAATAGGAGAGGAGGGTAGGAGGGCAGATTGGTGAAGGAAAGACTTGGATGAGATGTTTAATTTTGGTGCAGGAAGCAATTTGCAGTCACGGCAGGTTTCATAGCAGAGATGTGATATAATCAGACAACACTTGAAGAAAATGATCCTTGTTGCTGTCTTGACTGATGCTTTGCTACCTATTCACTTCCAACTAAATCGAGTGGGCATGTCTAAAGATAAAGGGGAAACATCAGTAAATATGCCCTCTCCAAAGAAATAAATACCTCTCAGGTCAATCGCAATATGCTGGCACTTTGCTCAACTACCACTCATTATAACATAGACTGTGGGCAAGGGCACTTTAGAACTGAGCCCATCCAAGGCGGGTGAGTGCTGGCAAAGACCTGGCTCTTGCAACATGCCCCGTGGCATGTCCTGGAAGGCAAGCATGGTAGTGAGAATCCAATGAATTCATCAAGAATTGCAATAAATTAAAATATCATTGAAATATTTTAGAGAAAAGGCTAGAAGGAGTTAAAGCATGCATTGTGCTATATTCAATCTGTTTTCATAGAAATTTAAAAGGCCAAATTATGATCCTGGGTATCATTAAAAAGCATGAGACTCTCTCTCATTCCTATTTACATACTAAAATGTATATAGTCTCTTGGTAGATAATACCCAACTTGTTAACTCATGTAGCTACTTAAAATAATAGAGTCTGCATAGAATGAAAAGTCTAAGATTCAATTCTCTTGGAATTTTTTTTTTAAAGTAAGGCCCCAAATGTTTAGGGAATATCCTTACCAGGCAACTCAGGCAAATAAACAGGTAGAGGCTGTAATAAAATATATGATATTTCCTAGTTTTGTTCTCTTCTGTTTATTTTTCCCTGCAGCAATCCTCACTTTGTACATTTGTCTACAGGGAACTGGGAAGGAGCAGCTGCAGACTCCCTAAGGCCACTACCTAGCAATCAAGTTGTTTACAAAACACCACCATAGAGCAAAAACAAAAACAAAAAACAAACCCAGACTCATATCACAAAAACCTTCCACTTTCAAAATAGAATTTAAAAAAAAAGAAATTGCCAAAGCTACCAAAAGTTTGGTGCATTTATCAAACTCATTGATGTAGAAGAGTAATTGAAATAGAAAGAACATATTTTGTTTGATGTCACTTTTGGAATTGTTTGCATTGGCAACAGAACTGTGATAAATCACAAGCACTTGATTCCTTCAATGACTGCCGGGTACCTGCCTTAGAATGAGCAGAGTCTGGTGGTGGCAACCAGAGAAACATTGGATAGACCTTTAACAAGCCCCTCCCAAGCCCAAAGTGGTCCATCACATACTGAGGCAACAGGAAAAGAAACCCCAAAATTACAAAAAATAAAACCCTCCTCTTTTTTCTGGGATTACCTGGATCTAGCCTGAGAGTTAAAAGAAAGAGGTACAATTCAAATGATCAGCCAAATGATCAAACTAGATCTCAATAACCAGAAAGATAGGCAGGCAGATAGAGATATTGGTAAATAGAGTGGGATGATAGATTCATTTATTATAGCAGTTTTAAAAGTATTTTTAACAAAGTCATCCAGTAAAATTCTGCCACAGGACTAACCCAGATGTTTCTTTTATCCCTCACTGTCCACAAGGTAAAGTGGTCACATTTTCTATATGAGGTTCTAGACTGTTATAGGAAGGACACAAGTATAAGAGTTAAAACATTAATCATTAGCTAACAATTTTCCTTTGAAATAAGAAGTAGAATGAAGAAAATAGGGCTACACTAACCACCTCTCCCAGAAATAACTTTTCAAGGGCATTAAATATCATTCTAGTAGTCCAACAACTGCCAAAATAGCTTTATTTAAGGGTATAATTTGGAAACTTTCCAATTCATAAATAAAATGTGAATAATTTCTCAATGAATATTGCTGTATCAAAAAAACCAGAAATAAATGAAAGTCCATTGACTAGAAAATGACTAAACAAGCCAAGTTAGGTAACTATAAAGAAATACGACCTCATCTTAAGAAATAATAAATATAAAGAATTCGGAGAACATGACTAGGCTTGTAGAATCCAGAGAACAACATGACTATGATCTTTTAAACAACAGGAGTAATAAAAATCAGCCAAACCAGAACCAATTATAATAAACGATCTTGGTGCTAGAGAACTGATTCTCCCTCTTCTTAGTAAGGAAGCAGGGTTCTATATGTGGAATTTAAGGAGAGATGCCTGGTGTACCAGGTGCACAAGGCAAAAAGATGGAGATGGGAAGTTGGCACATCATATGTTAAGAAAAGAGAGAAGGCTAGTTTGGCTGGATTGCAGAATGTATAAGGGGAAGGAATGAAACATGTGTAAAGTGTAAAGCCAGGACAGAACTATTAAGCTTTGATAAATATCTCATAAGATCTATGCAGGGAGGTGTCATTACTATTCCCATTTTACAATTTAGGAAACTGAGCCTGATAGATGTTAAATGACTTGCCCAGGGTCATATAGATAATAACTGTTTAAGGCTGCTTTAACCCAGAGTTTCCTAACTTCAGGCTCAACACTTTCTACTGTCACCTAGCTTCCTAAGTATAAGTACAATGAAGCTAAAATAATACTAATTATGATGATGATAGCTAATATTTATATAGTGCTTATGTAGCAGACACTCTGATAAGTATGTTGCAATTATTATGCCATTTGCTTCTCACAACAACCTTAGGAGATAGGTATTTTTATTATCTTCATTTTACAAATGAAGAAACCAAGGCACAAAAATTGAGGACTTGCTCAGGGTCACAAAACGAGTAAATGTTTCAGACTGGATTTGAACTCAGGTCTTTCTGACTTCAGGTCTAGCACTCTACCCACTGTGTCATCTAGATACCTAAACATTAAGTTCAATGAGTAGAAAATCAGATTACCTGAAATCACGGTCAGTGTTCCTGAGTATTAATCTGAAAATTATTTGTTTCAACTCTTATTGTTAACTAAAATCTTTCTAAAGTGTTATCACTGTCCAACCTTAGCAAGTAAAAAATCAATGAAATTATTTCACGCTTTCCAAATAAAGAGGAAAAGGACCCATGAAGACAAAAGTAACTGTAGCAGTTCTTTTTTATTATTAGTGGTGGCCAAGAACTGGAAAATAAGGGATGCTAATCAAGTGGGAAATAGATAAATTGATTATGGCATTTAAATGTGTGGGAACATTATTGTAGTGTAAGAAATGATGCAGGAGATGGCTTCAGAGGAAACCCAAGAAGATATATATATATATATATATATATATATATATGAACTGATGAAAAACTTAAGCAGTAACAATATTGTAAAGACCAACATCTCAGAAACTGTTGAAAACTCTAATCAACTCAAAGACCAATAAGGATCCCAGAAGAGCTTTGGCCAAACCTGCTACCCACCTCTTGACAGAGAGGTGATGAATTCAAGGGGAAGAATGAGAAATATATTTTTGAGCATGACCAATGTGAAAATTAGTTTGGCTTGACCATATTATAAGAGTTTTGTTCTTTCTTTTTCTTTTTGCCCAAGAGACAGGGAATAAGATGGGAAGGAGAAAGAATAAATTTTGGTTAATTTTTAATATGTTTGCAATGTAAACACTAACAGACTCCCTTCTGTAGGGGTGGGGGGAGGGAAGCAAGATTAGGGAGAAAATGTAAAATCTTTCAAAAAATTTTAAAAAATAAAAGACAGGACTACAAAGAACAAAAAAAAGAAAAAATTATAATATATTTGGTCTCTCTGATGTCTGAGGATCTAGCAATACCTTAAAATCACCATTATGAAAATCAGGAAGTAGTCTAAAGCACTGAGATTCATAATTGCTGAATGGGTAGGAAATGGGGCTTAGTATATATTGATTCCTGTGTTTGATTTCCAAGTTGTTTTCATGTGATGAAAATAAAGCAATATATATACAAAGTAGTTTGATAATTTTAAAGTGATAAAATTTCAAAATACAAATTTAGGTATTATTAGTTAATTTTAAAAATTCCTGATAAGGTGTTTCTTTTTTTGGCTGTTATTTTTCTTGGTTTCCTAAATCTTAAACTCAGGCAAAAAAAATTAAAAACAAAACCAAAATAAATTAAGGGTTCTAATGAATTAAGTTCCCAATTAATCAAGGTTTTAGTATACAATTATAAATATCTTCATCAAAAAAGTAATGAAGAGGAAAGATTCCATATACTGAAAGGTTCTATTGGGCCCAAAAGTCATAACAGGGAAGTCTGTGCTACTCTACTGCTTCCATAATTTTTTTTTGCAAGGCAAATGGGGTTAAGTGGCTCACCCAAGGCCACACAGCTAGGTAATTATTAAGTGTCTGAGACCGGATTTGAACCCAGGTACTCCTGACTCCAAGGCCGGTGCTTTATCCACTGCGCCACCTAGCCACCCCTTACTGCTTCCATAATTAAAGTTGGTGTTCCACTTTGACTTATCATGACAGTAAAAAGGTACAGGAAAAAAAAATCATAAGTCGGAAGGAACCCCAGAAATCACCTAGTTCAATTCCAACCATAGTCATGAATTCTGACTATATCACTACCAATAATGGTTCTGGGGAGGGGCATTTTATTTAAAAAGATCTCAAGTAAAATAGAACTTGATCCTCCAGCAAAAGACAACAGTAATCTGCTGTTGAATCACTCAAATTGTTAAAATATATTTTCCCCTCATGGCTAGCCAAAAATCTGCTTTCTGACATCTTTTACCTAATGGTCCTACATCTGCCCATCTAGATAAACCAAATGAATCTAATACCCTTCTATAAAATAACTTTTCAAATATTCAAAGACATAATTCTCACTGCCTCTCTCTTTTTAAAGCTGAACATCCATAGTTTCTTCAAATGATCCTCATCAAGACTGGTTTCCATTCTCTGACCAACCTTGATGAGCCCTCTATCGGATGCATTCCAGCTTATCAAAATCCTGTCTAAATATTCCAGATGAGTCCAAGGGGAGAATAGATGTCACAGAGAGTAAAGCATCAGCCCTGAAGTCAGGAGGACCTGAGTTCCAATTTGGTCTTATACTTGCTTGCTGTGTGACCTTGAGCAAGTCATTTAACCCTGATGGCTTTGCATCCAGGGCTTATCTCCAGTTCTCCTGATTCATATTGGGCCATTGGGATGGGATGACTTAATAATACAAAGTGAGGTTGGTGACTTAGCACAACACCTAATCAGAATATCTCTTCCCATTCTATACACTACATTTCAAGGGATCTTTACTACTCACTATTTTAGCACTTTAGCACTCAAAGAGTTCCCCACACCAATGAAATCACAGATCAAAAACAAAAGCAAACAAAACAATCACCCTCATAAACAAAGGAAGTTTGTGGTTTCATGTAATAATATTTTGTTTTTACATTCAGATACTGTTTTTTAATTGATGAATATTTTAAACTTAGTAGAAAGATTTTCTTTTAATTAAAAACTAAATTCTATTATATTATGAAGTTATGGTTGGTTCTTCCTGCTCCAAGCCACATTTGTTTCCCATATCCTCCAAACATCACTTTTGGAGCAGTTACAGTGTGTACCACATATTTTCACTTAATTATCTTGTGCCCTCAATTTTCATTTGATTGTCTCACCTTGGTTTCTGCCCTAATTGATGTGAATGATTAGCGCTCTTCTATCTCTTTCTTTCTGTCCCTACTTCCCCCAACCTAGCACCTGGGACAAGGTTGTTGCTTGTTGATTTGCCTTGCCATACACACCAACATTATGCAACCTCACTCAAAAAATTCCTGTTGAAGAAATGGGTGAGTATAAAGTCACTAACACTGGCTGTGTGTTAATATTCCACAATCAAATTAATATTAATTATGTCAATACTCAATATTAACACACTAATATTTGAAACCTTAGCAGTTTGCCAACTCAACTTCTTAGAAATTGATATATGGGGGGGGGCAGCTAAGTGGTACAGTGGATAGAGCACTGGCCCTTGAGTAAGGAGGGCCTGAGTTCAAATCTAGCCTCAGACACTTAATAATTACCTAGCTGTGTGACCTTGGGCAAGTCACTTGACCCCACTGCCTTGCAAGAAAGTAACTAAGGGGCAGCTAGATGGTATAGGAGGATCTGAGTTCAAAACCAGTCTCAGACACTTAATAATTACCTAGCTGTGTGACTTTGGGCAAGTCACTTAACCCCACTGCCCTGCAAAAAAACAAATAAGAAAGTAACTGATAGGTGGTACTGTGGATAGAGTACTAGAACTTCAGAAAGGAAAACCTGATTTCAAATCTGGCTGGAGCCATGTTTTAGCTATATGATATTGGGCAAGTCACTTGACCTCTCTCAGGCCAGTTTCCTCATCTGCAAAATGGTTAAAAAAAATAATAGCACCTACCTCCCAGGGTTGTTGTGAGGAACAAGTTAAATAATATTTGTGGATCCTTTAGCAAGTCTATGATGAAGATGCTAATTAATAGCTACTGAGTAATTTACTAGAAGAATATGACAAACTGAATTTCAGTTAATTATCCTCTAAAAAAATGAAAACCATCAGATATGTCCTCAGAGTCTGGTATATCAGGAAGGTCTTCTGGGCTCACCAAAGTTTAGCCCAAATAGTCAAGGAGGACAGAGATAAAGAATGGCAGATGATTTCATTCATTCGTTATTCAGAAGTACATGTGCCTCTATACTTCATCTCCCCTAGCCCTCTTTATCACAAGCTTCTAAAGACACACACACACACACACACACACACACACACACACACACACACACACACCTTAGTTCTAATTCAGAGATCAATGATATTTTCTAAATAAAACTCAAAAAACATGATGAAAGCACGAGTTCTTTGAATTCTAAAAAACAGTCCTTTATTTCTAATCATTAAAACAACCTCTTAGAAACAAACCAAATTGTCCATTGCTCTAACCATCCTGAGTTACAGCTCAGAAAATTGCTCTAAAATGCTTCACTGTAAAATATCACTGGAATAACTGGGTCTTCCAATCAGTTAAATAGAGAAGTCAAAAGAAAGTCTTCTGGGTTTAAATTAGTGGATTATGACTTCAAAAGACTCAAAAGGGACTCACAATCTGGGAACTAAAGGTACAAAGTAACTTGACTGTCCCTTTAAAAGAACTCAACTCCCGTGAGTTCACAACTGATCCCACCAAACATCAAGTTTAGTATTTCTTCTGATGAAAATGATGACTATCCTCTAATTACAACACAACCTCTCTTTTCTCATCCCCACTGTGAAGGCTGAATGGGCTGCCATCCAGTGGTCAAGCTTTATTCCAAAAGTCACTATGCTTTTAATACCTGGGAAGTAGAAAACTTCCATTCAAATGCTCCCTGAATCACCAGATGATTCTGTGCCAGTGGAACCCCAAAACTCAAAAGTCCATTCATGTAGAAAAATGTCTGAACAAAGGCTCTGTGACAGATTGTTATCCAAAAACCAGGTGAGCTCTGATGACATTCAGCCAGGAGAGTCAGTGGGTGAAAGATTTGGCGGACAGCAAAGTCTCAAAGATGGTCACCAGATCAGAAAGGGCATAGGATTTCCATCAAGAGGAGAAGTGCCTATATTGGCAAAAGCTAGGTTAGTGGAGAAGTACTGAAATGTTAAAGATGCAGAACAAACTTTTTGCTGGCAGTCTGCTTCTCAATAACACCACCACACTCCTCACCCTCCAGAGCCTCTTTAAAGTCAGTGAGAAAGTCAAAGCCTACAACCTCCTAAACAGCAACTGCTCCTCTCCTACCAAAGAGGCCTTAATGCAAGCACAGATGCTGGGGTTTCTCTCCTCCCACAGGGAAAGGATCCAAATAGAATCCACACCTCTGAAGCAATTTTCTATTTTGCCATAAATGATCCAAAGAAAAGTAAAGTTTTTTCCCAACATTAGGATCCTCAGTAAATGCTAGTATGTAAACTCCTAGGCCAAGTTACTTACTATTTATATTTGTAAGAGAAAAGGAGGGAAAGTGTCCAGGCACAAATTACAAAAGAAAAAAAATTCTGAAATAAATATTTCTAAAGGAATTTATCAAATAATTCATAAAACATATTTTTCAAAAGGGAGTTTGTTTTACCCTCTAGCATAATCTACATAGTAAAACTATCTTTAACAATTTTAATGTACCCACTAATACTTAACAGTCCATCATGTAAGACATTGAGATATATGTTCACATTTCATGTCCATTAATAATATTTCAACCAAGCTTTACAGTGTTTGGCATTTCTTTTCCGAGTGATTCTAAAAGCCTTTTCGATCCATTAGATATCTAAATTAAATCAAACAGTGTATCTTAAATAAGCCCATAAGTCTTTGGATATGATGCAACAAAGTTGAAATTTTTATCTATTGCGCACTTTAACTCAATAGATGATATTTTTTTGTTCCCCTGCCGTTCATGGGGATCCTGCTGATTTGGCCAGACTACGAAAATAAACTTCAATGATCAAATGCAACTGCAACTTTCAAAGTAGGAACCAAGGCAGACACAACAAACCACAGTACAGGCAGCCGGACTTGTCATAATTCATGTATGTGGAATTCAACTGGAACAACGTTTACAGAGTGCTAAATTTCTGCCACTGGCACATAGCCTGCAGAATGTCAAATTTTGAAAAGCTGCTGATAAGACATTCCTGATTACAAGTCTACGAGTTGTACTATTAATCCAAAAAGATTTATCCCAACATGCAAACAGCCTTTCCTGTGTCATCTGAGCCAGAGAGTGTAGGGACTGATACTAAAAAGGTACCAAGGGAGTAAAGTGGGTATTCTGTTCATTCAAGGGCAGACATTCTTAACATTTTGTGACATGGTCCCCATCTCCATGCATAAAATAGAATAAATTTACAGTACTGCAAAGGAAATCAATTATCTTGAAATAGTTATTGTGATATTTAAAAAAAAAAACTTGTCCATAGGGAACTCCTCCCTAAAGTAATGGAATAAATGCTTTTAACTAGTTTTAAATTCAAACCATCAATTTCTGTCAATAACTTATACTGGTTTATAATTTCTAGACAGGAGCAAATATTCAAAAATGCAATTCTTCATTACTTTCAAAAATGCAATTCTTCAAGACTTAAATGCTGAATTTGATTGTGCAATCAAAGGAGAGAAGCAGCTGCAGTCCTACTGTGAAGTCACACAAGTACAAAGATCCAGAACTGGAAAGAATCTTAGAGACCCTGCTCCGGCGGGGGTCAGGGAAGTCAAGAGACTTGCCTATAGTCAGACTGGCATTACATATTTAAAATAAGTTTTGACCTCAGGTCATATGATTCCAGCTCCTTCTAAGGTTGCACACCGCTTCCTGTGAAATGGAGATAACCTTGGGTTCTTAATAGCCATTATAGTAGCACTCTACCATGTCTTAGAAAGTTGAAAATGAGGCCAGCAATGGACTCATGCATGTTGGTCAAGAATCAGCCTTGCTAAGACCACATGGTTCATCATCAGGTAGACAACAAAGAGGTGATTTTTGGAGGTCAGAGGGATGCTGTGGCAACTCATGAAGACTATCCACTGAGATTATTTTTTTTTAATTTTTGAACAAGTGACTTTTCATACATGATTAAAATATTCTTGTTTAAGAGTAAACATAAGGGGTAGCTAGGTGGCATAGTGGATAAAGCACCGGCCTTGGAGTCAGGAGTACCTGGGTTCAAATCCGGTCTCAGACACTTAATAATTACCTAGCTGTGTGGCCCTGGGCGAGCCACTTAACCCCATTTGCCTTGCAAAAACCTTAAAAAAAAAGAGTAAACATAATACTCCCTCCCCCAAAAAATATAAAGTAAAACAAAGAGGAAAAAATAATGTGTTTCAGTCTGTGTTCTGAAACCATCAGCTCTGTCTCGAGTGGATCACATTCTTTATGATAAGTCCATCACAAAAGTAACTTCCATATTTTTTCCACTGTTGCTGTTGCTGATTGTAATTCCCTCCATTCATACCTCCCCACTACCATTTAATATATTTTCTCTTTCCTTTCATTCTATTCCCTCCTCTAAAATGTACTGTAGGGTAGTTGAGTGGTGCAACGGACTGATCACTGGCCCTGGGGCCAGAAGGCCCTGAGCACACCATACCACCCCTGAGACCCAGCAACCACTTGGTCCCATGGTCCTGGTCAGGCCACCCAATCCCAGCACCTCGCAAGAAGTAAAAAAAGAAAATGTGTTATATCTAACTATTCTCTCCTATTATCTACCCTCTCCTCTATCACCCACATTCTCTCCTTTTTACTCTAGATGTCTAGAGTGTGTATGCTGTTTCCTCTCTAAGCCATTTCTGATGAGAGTGAAGGTTCCCTCATTCCCCTCACCTTCCCCTTTTGCTATCATTACAATAGCTCATTGCAAAAAAAATCTTTTATACAAAATATCTTAGCCTATTCCACCTCTCCTTTCTCTTACTCCCATTACATTTCCCTTTTAGCTATTGGCTCCATTTTTACAATATCTTCAAATTCAGCTCTCTCCTGTGCTTCATCTATAAAAGCTCCTTCTACCCGGCTCTACTAAATGAGAAGTTTCATATGAATATTATCAGTATCATTTTTTTATGCACAGAATACATGCAGTTCATCTTCATCAAGTCCCTCATATTTTACCCTTCTCCACTCTCTATGCTTCACCTGAGTCCTGTATTTGAAGATCAAACTTTCTGTTCAGTTCTGGTCATTTCAAGAGGAACATGTGAAATTCCCCTGATTCATTGAAAGTCCATCTTTTCTGCTGGAAGAGGATGTTCAGTTTTGCTGGGTAGTTGATTCTATGTTGCATTCCAAGCTCTTTTGCCTTCCAGAATAATATATACTAAGCCCTATGAGCCCTTAATGTAGTTGCTGCTAAGTCCTGTGTGATCCTGACTGCAGCTCCATGATATATGAATTGTTTCTTTCTGGCTGCTTGTAATATTTTCACTTTGATTTGGGAGTTCTGGAACTTGGCTATAATATTCCTGGGGGTTGTTTTTTTTTATCTATTTCTGGGGGAGATTGGTATATTCTCTCAATTTCTATTTTGCCCTCTGCTTCTAGGATATCAGGGCAATTTTCCTGTAGGAATTATTTTAAAATGAAATCAAGGTTCTTTTCTTGATCATGATTTTCATGAACCCATTAATTTTTAAATTATCTTTCCTGAATCTGTTTTCCAGATCAGTTGTTTTTTTTTTCATTGAGATATTTCACATTTTCTTCTAATTTTTCATTCTTTTGGTGTTGGAAGTATTGTATCTTGGCTTCTCATAAAGTCATCAGCTTCCTTTAGCTCCATTCTACATCTGAAGGATTTGTTTGCCTCAGAGAGCTTTCTTATCTCCTTTTCAATCTGGCCAATTCTGCTTGATTTAAAGCATTCTTCTCCTCAATAACTTTTTTTAACTGTTTTATCCATTTGACCTATGCTGGTTTTTAACCTGTTATTTTCTTCAGTATTTTTTTTTTTTTGGATCTCCTTGACTAAGCTGCTGACTTCTTTTTCATGTTTTTCCTGCATCTCTCTTGTTTCTTTTCCCAATTTTCCCTCTATCTCCCTTACTTGATTTTCAAAATCTTTTTTGAGTTATGTTATAGTCTGAGTCCAACTCCTGTTTTTCTTGGAGAATTTAGAAACAGGAGCTTGTACTTCCTCATCTTCATATCGAGTATTTTTATCTTTCTTGGGTTTATGGACAAACTATTTCTCAATGGTTTCTCTTTTTTTCTCTATTTACTCATTTCTCTAGTCTGTGCCTGGTTTTGGGGTGCTTCCTGAGCTTTTGAGTATTATTGGGACCCCCCAGAAGGATCTCAGTGTGTGAAACTCTGACTGCTCTCCTGGTCTGTGAATGACCATACAGCGCACCCCTCTGCCATGGGGCTGAGGTGGAGAGTACCCTGTTCCATGGGGGGGGTCTAGAGTGTGATCAAGATCTGAATGTTGTCAGAGCCCCAGAGTCCTGTTCCAGGTACAAAGGACAGACCTCAGAAGTCTCCCTCCCCTACCTTCGGTAGGCTGAACACTCAGGACTCAGTTGCCTGGAGGCTCCCGCTTGCCAGCTCCATGCCTGCTTCCACTTCCTAGATCTGGGCTGCCCCAGCCACCTGGACTTCATGCTCACAGAGGTCCCCCGCTATTCCTCCAAGTTGTGCCTAGTGCTCCCCGGGGTGCAGGTCAGAAAACTGCTTCTCTATCCACTGAGATTATTAAGGAATTAGGATCGACACTAGCACGAGGGGGGGGGGTGTCCAAACTGATTATGTCCAAGATTATTGAAACACCCAAGTACATAAAGATATAGGCATGTATACACAATGATACCTCAGCCAGAAACTTCTCCAGGAACACAGAGTCAACTTGGACATGGAAACAGCTGGGGGTGGGGGGGCTAAGGTCCCAGCAAGCCAGGGCTCAGGGGAGGGGCTCTCATAGTCCAGGCCCCAGAGGCAGTAGAAAATCCCAGACAATCTGAAGGAGGGCAGAGACAAAGTATTAAGAAATTCAAGTCTTTGGTCTCATCCTGTATTATTCTTACTTCTTACAACTTTTTGGCAATGCAACATGCCTCTAAAATTCATTTTCTTGAATAGAAACATCAAGCCAATGTATATATGAATATTCTGATACAATTTTAACATGGAATAACATTCAAAAAGAAAACTATTTAAGAAGTTAAATTCATTTCAATTCTCCTTTTTCAGAATAAAATCCAAATATTCCAAGTGAGACAGTAATAAATAACAGAATAAAAGAAGCAAAATAAAATTAATTTGGAGACTTCCATACCCCTCCCTCACCCTTTTTCAGGGGTAAGAGGTCCAGAGGTTGGTATATGGCATAGATTTTTCAGACGATTTTAAGTGATGATCAATTTTGCTGACTTCCTTCATCTTCTTTATATTTTTCTTTAAAAAAAAGTCATTGTTGGAGCAGCTAGGTGGCACAGTGGATAAAGCACTGGCCTTGGAGTCAGGAGTACCTGGGTTCAAATCCAGTCTCAGACACTTAATAATTACCTAGCTGGGTGGCCTTGGGCAAGCCACTTAACCCCATTTGCCTTGCAAAAACCTAAGAAAAAAAAGTCATTGTTATGAGATGGCTATGAGTAGAAAAAGATGAATGCTGGAAGAAATCCTGGTGATATAAAAAACAAAAGAGATCAATAAAATTATTATAAAAAATGAAAAATGCTAGTTTTCCAGAATTCTAATTTGTTTTCCAAGTAGTAAGTCTGAATTTTGCTCTTCAGCGTAAATTGTCATAATCTTAGAAGTATCATTGTCTATAGAGTAATAGGGAAAGTTCACTATAAGAAGGGGGCAACTAAATAGAGTGAAAAAGTATCCTGAACCAAAAATGAGAAGACATGAGGGTCAGTGTCAGCTCTGGAATTCTGGGCAAATCATCTAACTGCCCTGACCTTCAACTTCTTCATCTGTAAAATGAGGGGTCTCACCCCATTTCCTTTACACAATTGCCACCAGCACTGTCATCTAAGCATCTATATGTAAGGTTTACAATATGCTTTAGACATTATCATTTGAGCTTTACAATAATCCTGGAAGGTAGATGTTATTATCCCCACTTTACAGATGATGAGACTAAGGCTGAGGGAGGTTAAGTGATTTGTTCAGGGTCACACAATTAATAAATGTGACCATAACTTGAAATCAAATTTTCCTTCCTCTTGGCGTTAAAACTTCTTACTGTAAAATTAAAGTTATTTGTAAAAAACAAATGTTTAGGGGCAACTGGGTGGTGCAGTGGATAGAGCACTGGCCCTGGAGTCAGGAGTACCTGAGTTCAAATTCAGCCTCAGATACTTAATAATTACCTAGCTGTGTGGCCCTGGCAAGCCACTTAACCCCATTGCCTTGCAAAAACCTAAAAAAAAATGTTTAAATTGACATCTCTCCAACCTACCTTGCTTTATTTCCCATTCTATTTCCCCTTCCTGTACTCCATATTTCATCTCAAGTCAATGCTTAGTTAATTCTTGAATTTGTTCCTTTCTCTCCCATGTGGTAATAAGATCCTTCTCATCATAATTCAAACAACCTTCTCTCTCTCTCTACTACTCTTCACACTGCCCAGTCTGACTATTCCCTCCTTTCATTGGTATGCCCCAGAAAAAGGTAATGCCCCTCAACCTTAAATGATATGACAGCACGTTTTTTAGATTTCACCTTTGTCCTTTTCACTTTTTTACCCAGTATCATATTGTATTATGTACAACTTAATCTCATTGTTAGACTCTAAGTACTTTGATAGGTCTTTTCCCCCCTTCTTTGTGTCTCAAGCACAGCACATCATGTGTCTAATAAATAAGTGCTCAATAAATGTGCTATTGTTGTTGAAGATGATAATAAAAATAACTCACACGTATGTAGAACTGCAAAGCATTTTTACATATTTTATTTCGTTTGATGAACTCTAAATTGCCAACTTTCAGCTCTAAAATCTTGTGATTCAAAATCCAGCCTTGCTTTCAACAAGTTAAGGTAAAAGGCACTAATGCTCAAGGGAAGAAAGGAATACAGTTCAGGGCATTGTTGGATGAATACCCCATGTGATATCATTGAAAATGCCTCTACTTTTCTAAGATTGACTTAGATGAAATAGCCAACTTGCACTGCCATAGATTAACCCTGAAGATAAACATATCATGAGTGGAGTGACTTTCTCCTATTGTATAAGAAGTACTACCTTGTGCTCATGAAAAAAGCCAAGGGGAGAATTGGTCTTTTCTCTCTTATTGATCTTTGCTTCTTGCAAACACTTAGTACCTTAGGCTATCCAATTATAGAGTCAGTTTTTTGTGCAATTGTGCAAAGTGTGAAATGCAGAACTCCCTGTCAACAAACTGGAGTAAGATCTGAATTCAATAACAAGGTAAAATTCCCAATTCCATTTGGAAATGTGAGCATTTTGGCTGAGTCCCTCTAAACCCCAGGCTGTCCTGGCAAGCAACATTAAACATATTTAATATAATATGGCTAACTAGTTTGGGGGCCAGATTTCCAGAGGACTTCCATTAATCTACCCACCTAGATCATTAAGGAATAGCATTCTGCACGCACTTAAATACCCATAAAGCATGTGGTATTAAGAATTCCCGATCCATCTTTGACAACTCTATAAAAATATCTAGAAAGACCACTAATTTTTGACTCATTGAGTTGAGAACTTAGGAAGATGTTAGAGATCACTTAATCTAAGCCTCTTATTTCATAGATAAAGAAACTGAAGGGCAGTTATATGGCACAGTGGATAGAGCGCTGATCCTGGCAGGAGGACTTGAGTTCAAATCAACCTCAGACACTTAATAATTACCTAGCTGTGTGATCTTGGGCAAGTCTCTTAACACCACTGCCTTGGAAAACAAAAGTAAAAACAAAAAAAAGAAACTGAGGTCCATGGTGGTAAAAAAAAATGTGCCCAAGATCATACAATTTGTTAAAAAAAAAAAAAAAAC
Organism: Macrotis lagotis; assembly: GCF_037893015.1. NCBI lineage: Eukaryota > Metazoa > Chordata > Mammalia > Peramelemorphia > Peramelidae > Macrotis > Macrotis lagotis. The sequence continues at coordinate 161,133,052 of NC_133665.1, read as the reverse complement.
ATGAGTCTAGAACTTCAAATAAACTGCTCTTCACACTACATTCTATCTCTGTAAAGCATAGAATAGAAGATAAGTGAAGTCCCCAAGTCTGCTTTAATATGAAGAGTCTAACAAATGCTCAGCAATCCTGGGTTTGACAATCTGACCAGAAAGTAAATATTCGGATAATTACTCTGACACATTGCTTAATTTTGTATGTACAGCCACAACCTTAAGGTTGAAGCCACCTGTCTCTGGGTACTGTATTTTTGACAGTGAACACAAATATGGTGTATAAATTTTAGAGGAAATATCTATGTTTACTATCCACACCACATCCTTTCTGAATTTTAAGCTCACATCTTAAATACAATTTTATTTTTCTGGTTTTAACTGCAAATATGATTCAGTTTTTTTCTCAAAGGAAAATTTCTCTAGCTAAATGATGTATATATATTTCTCACTGACCTCATTTTACATAATAAAAATGCTTCTTATTTGTTCTAGTGAACTCATACAAAATCTCTGGAAATGTACTTTTAAGACAGTGGCAATTTTTAAGCTTTTATTAGTTAACATAATGATATGAGACAGAGGTCATCAAAATGCCTTTACAAGAAACAATAGAATAAGACTGAACAATCATATTATAAAAATAAAAAAGACCAATGTTGGAGGGAGAGAAGGAAAAGTAAGATTTATATATGTATGTGTGTGTGTATGCAAAATCACAAACACTAAATAGAAATATGTTCCTGCCATCTAATCATAAAGCACCTTTAGTGCAGTTTTTTTAAGCCCAACATTAAAAAGGTCCCTTATTATTAGGATGATGAGATCTTAGAACAGGTTTCTTAACCTGTTTGGGAGCATGGAGCACATGGCACCTTTTGGCAGTCTGGTAAAACATGGTAAAGCCTTCTCAGAAAAATATTTTTAAAGGTATAAAACAAAATACATTAGTTTATAAAAGAAAGCAGTTATGGAGTTATGAACTTTTAAGCCAAATTCATAAACTGCACATGTATCACACATATCTTAATGGTTTCAGAAATTTCCCTCTGTCTTTTTTTGGTAATGAAGCAGGTCAGAAATGATCTTATCTGGGAGACAGCAGGGGACACAGTCTAAATAATTTATTTTTATAAAAAACATTAGTACCCCAAGAATCTAAATGCTACCTTTTTGAGGGCACTCTCTTCCTTGACACAGATCATAATCCCTTTATGATCTGTTAAAAAGAGTTAAAAAGAGCTAAAACTGAAATCAATCCCCTCGTTTTTACAGTTGAAGACACCGAGGCAGATGGACTTCAATAGCTGTGATGGCAATAACATTCATCCTCCTGCAGGCAATCTGGTGATGAGCTACCCTCTATTGCTAGGCTAGTTCTAAGGTACAGCAATTGAGACCTTCAATTAAAGACCCTTCTAGTTTGACAGAACCTGCCAAGACTAATACTCTCTTAGATTCTTAGAGAAACCAAGATGACCTTCAGGCCAAGAATAAGTATCACTGTAATATGTCAGTAGAGACAATTCTACAATAAATCTTTAAATGGGGAAACAAAAATTTGAGTCCTATCCCCAAATCATGGTCTTGATTATTTTATGTAAAATGAAACAATTTAACTAGAGTATGGCACTGGCCATTTGTCAATCAATTAATTAAAATAACTTTTAATCACACCAATGAAAAGTGTAATTTATCAATTTGAAAAAGAAGTCCATTTGGAATGTAGAAGCATACCAAAATCCTTTGCTCCATATTAGCGTTCTTTCATTAGACTAAAACTAGGATAGACTTATTTACATTGGACTAAACACACACACACACACACACACACACACACACACACACACACACACGTGACTTATAAGATACAAATACCAAAAAATATATTTCATACTTCATGTAAAGCCATGGCATCAAAAAGAGTACAAAAGCAGAATGCCTCCAAATGACAGAAATGTTGTCCTGTGCAACAAGAGCAAATAAGTAACAATGAATAAATGCAACTGTCTATAAATGGAATTTATTAAGGATAGTAACCAACCAGGCACCAGGGATTCCATTATCAAGTAGGATTCTGCCTCTCTTTCTTAACTGTCAGTAAAATGCCTATTATCATAGCGGTCAAGGAAATAATGTTTATTTGACTATCAATGAAGCAACTTGGCCAATCAAATGTGGATAATTAGTACTATTATCTCCAGAGTAGAAACAGTTTTCCATGAACAATGGGTCAGTGACATCACTTCTTTTTATTATAAGTTTTAATGGTGGGGGTGGGAAGGGAATTCACCATCTTACATTATTTTAGGAGACTGCTAGATATTTTGGATCATCACTTAAATTAAGGGGCCACACTGTTAATAAAGACATTTAGGACACTGACAGTACAATTCTAGTGCAGTCAATAATAGGACTGTCTCATCCTAAATTCCTTGACATAATCTTAACTAATAAATTCATCAGAAAACGGCAGAGAATCTTACAGGATGTTTTGCAGACAGTTTCGTGTTCTGTCAAAGTACTTATCTAACAACTTTAATTATTTTTCTCTTTTCTTTCTGCATTGATATATTTTGTTTTGACACAGCAGACACTTCCTAACAAACACCCCCAACAAACATGGGTACGGAATATATTACCCCAAGAGTTATGCAAAACTACCCAATAGTGCTTGTAGCTCATGGCTCATATGTGTCACATGCAACTTTTGTAGCTTCTCCCTTTTTAGTAGAAAAGAAGACATGTTCTTTAACTTTAGTAGTTTGATGCTAACATTATCTGTTGTAGCTGACCTGATTTCTGAAGCTTTCATGTGATGTCATCACTGTCTAAGAACCCTAATTAATGAAAGCAGACGGCTGGCCCAGATGATCTTGCCAGAGACCTTTCAATCTCTATGTAAGCCTAGGAACCTACCCTCTCTTCACTTACAGATTGAAAAGAGAGAAAGATTTAAACAATACTTCTTGTATTGTCTGTATCAGAAAATATAGGAAATATAGCCATGTATGCCATGCAATAATAACCTTCTAAATTTAGAATCTGGGTACTTAGGAGAGGAAATAATATTTTATCAGTGACATACTTCTTCACTTTGTACCGGTTCATGGAAATCTTCTCAGGCTTCTCTATATTCCTCTCATTCATCATGCCAACACCCCATGATAGTTCTAAATAAAATTTTGTTTAGTAAAATTATTTTTCAGCTTTTTAAAAGTCCATATTTAGACTATGTTCTAGCAGTTCTTCACTTCCACATTCCTTTATTTCATGTACATGATCATTTTTATTTCCTCAAGAAAAAAAAGATTTTAAAAAAAATTATAATAGTAAAAGTAATATACTTTTTCTCTAAAAATCTAAAGCCCTTATATTATAATTAATTACTTTGTCCTTAACATCAAAGAAACCAGATGTTAATCCTATTATTTCAATTCTGAGTAATTATCCATGAAAAATAAATTTGATAAAATTTTTCTTTATCTTAAATAAAATATTTCTGATCACATCAGAAATAGGAAAATTTATCATCTTACACATTGGTGTCCTGAAAGTCAGATTTTCAAAGTGCACTAATTACCTTCATATGTATTCAGTTTCTTCATCTGGAAAATTAAGCTGACAGAGTATACACATGGTCTATTCAAATGTCCCAGGGAGGAGTTACTTACTACTAAGTTTCCTTTATTAGCAGAAGATTGTAAAACTATCTCACAACTAATTTTCTATGTCTTTTTTCTAGGATTGTCCAGACATATCTAAGTCCTTGCTCTCTGCCATGACTGACCAAATCTCTTTCCTTTAAATGCATTTTTCCTAGCCTTTAAAAAGAACACTATCCAAGAGTTTAAACAAATTTAATGTTCTTTTGGGAAGCTCATCATTTCTTGAGGTTACTTATTTCTATGTTGAGGTCTTTAACTTGAGGTTACTTATGTCAAGCTACCTGTCCCTATCTTTTGCCTTACTGATCTCACTAAACTCTTGGATCCAACCAAAAAAAGTATATATCATTCCAAATTAGGCATTCCTCTATCTCAAGGTTTTAAAAAAAAGCAACTTTTTTTAAAAAAATGAGGGTTAACTTTTTGAAAACATCAAGGTAGATAAACTGACAACTGTTATAAACCTACTGTACATTCTTTCCCACATTAGGATGTTATAAGTACATTTTTAAAAAGTGATTACAATTATGAAAAGCTCTCCTTTTTCTGGCAAGATACATTTCCCATAATCTCAAAAAGAGTGCTAGGACATAAACAAATACCTTTTCCTCTCCTTATTTTCAAAATGACTTTCCATGGACGTTTGACCAAATTTGAACAGGAGCTATTCAATGTGATGTCTTTTTAAGAGGGACCATTGTAAAATGAGCCATGCGTATGCCAAAACATTCTCAGAACATATCATTTCACATCTGAGAACCAAGTTATATGAATAGACAATCTTCTGCTTTGCCAGAGAGTACAGGACAAATTTGCCAGTAGGTATAGTAAGGGAGGAACAACTCAAGTTAAATCTAGTATAATCCCCTATTATCTTTAAAGATCTCCCCAGCTACCCTGGGACTGCTATAAGCCCTTTCTCCATCCTATTATGTATATGTGAAACTAGAACACAAATGAACCACTCATATACTTCTGTTTGCCTCATCAATTCTACACCTTTAGAAAAATAGATCATTTTGCATTCCTTTCCAGCACTGGAGAATGGTTCACATTTTTTGAAAAACATATATCTACTTCTTAGAATATGTGCTTAGTGAATTCCCAGTAGGAGCCTGGCTGACCCTCTACATTTTCCCTTTCCAAGGAGAAGGAAAATATTCCATCCTGTCTAACTCCACAGGAATTCTCATGAAACTGCATCAAATGAGAATTTCAGTCTGTGTAATTAAAAATTATAATAATCCATCCTTAATGACTAGGTTTGAAGATATCTTCACAGATTCATGATTTTACAACTGTGGGACATAAACTATTCCTTTTCCCATGTATTTTCTTCAATAGAATGACACCAACTGACCCTGGAAATTCCATCTACAATTTACTCAAATGTGACTCAAATCTGAAATTTTCTAGCAAAGAGCTAATCCCAAAATGTGGGAAAATGACCCCCGGAATATCCCAGTGAGCTGGCACTGACAAACCAAGTGAATTTACCTCTCTGAATGTTCTCAAGTAAATCACAACACAAAATGAACACTGGATGTTATTATCTGAATGTACAAAAATGACCCAACTATATCACCGTATGCACCATCCAGTACATATGCAAATGAAAGCGGATGAAAAACAGACAACTGCATGAACCAGGGAATCTAAATTTTAAAGAGTATTCCCATTTGCTCCTAGAACATTATAATATATACCACTGACCAATGGAAGGTTAATTAAGCCTTGCCTCTAATATGTACCCAACCTTCTTAAAACGCTTCAGACTTGGTACATTTTCAAAATGCTTGGCCTGCGAGAAGAACATGTGGGCAGAAATAAAGGAAGCCAAAATTACTACAAAGGGCTGTTAAAAATTAAAATGAAAAACAGCCACCAGCAAACACCCCAAAAGCAACCACCCACAGCTTAAAGAACCTCTTTGATCTGGTAGCCCAAGTAGCAACAGTATTTATATAGAGTAGCATAGCATTCAAAATAGTAAACTCTCATTGGGCTAGCTGCATGACCGACACAGACAGGTACAAAATCTTATCTTTCCTTGTTGGCAGATCTTAATAGCTGAAATATTTTCAATATTTATTATTTTTCTTGAGATAAAATCTACTCTTTGAAAGAAAAGAATATAATATATAAATAGATAGGATATATGGTCAAGCTCTTTTCCTGCCACTTACTAGCATTCCCCTATAGAAAATGGGGAGCCAAAGTATTTGGTAATTTACCTGAAGAAAACAGCACATTGGTATGAGAGACTCTAGGTTCAAATCATACCTCTGTTCTTAGTGACATAGTTCTCAGTTTCCTCATATATAAAAATGAAGGAAAAAGAAATACATGACTACTAAGATTCATTCATTCGTAAGTATGCCTGCTTATCACTTACTCCCTGATAGAAACAGTTTCCAAATTAAAAATACTAAAGATTTATCCATAAGCAATATACTCCTTCTGCCTTTTCCCATGGGCAACAGTGAAATGATTGATTTTAACAATTATCTCTTCACTACATTAATATGCCATCATCATCATCATTATCAGAAATGCGAACAAAATTACATATTTGGGTTGGTTTTATGATTTATGAACATTTCTTTACAACAATCCTGTCAAAGACAAATGCAAACATTGTTATTCCTATTTTACAGATGAGCAAACTGAGGTTCCCAGAGCTAAAATGGTTTATTCTTTGTTCCACAGACAAGTAAGCAGCAGAGCCAGCACAACAAATCCACCATCTAGAGTCTTTCTTCTTATAGAAAATACTAAGAACATATGAATGTATATAAGGTAATGAGGATGACAATGATGATTATAAATACCCCAAGCAACATTTTTTAATCTATAGTTTTAAAAAAACTGGCTCTTCAGCAGGCATGAGAGCAGGGCAAGTCCCAAATCTATGCTTCTCACAATTTCTAACACAACATGCTTCATAAATGTCTCCCAGACCTATCATCAAAAGTTCAGACCTCTTTCGGAGGTTTCAATCTCACAGTTCCAGGTATCAGCAGGGTACTAGATAGGATCATCACATGTCGTTCCCCTGCTTCTATTTAAACATCATCTTCCCCTAAATCCTCCTTAAACTTGGAGTTCCCTTTGTCTTTTTCCTCTCCTTTACCCCCATTTGATTATTACTTCAAATTGTATCTACCACTTTTGCATTTTTATTCTTCCCATCCCAGTTCACATTCTATTGGAAAAGAAAGAAAGAACATTGGATTTGGAGCCTGAAGACCTAGGTTCAAATCTCAGCTCCTCTATTTACTATCGGTATGACTTTGGATATGTCAGTTCATCTATAAAATGATGGAGTGAGGTCCATTTATCTCCAAGGTCTAATCCATCTCTAAACCCATAATTCTGTGACCTTTAATACTTTATGTCCAAGGCTCCTCATCTATTTCCCTATTACCATTTCCTGTCCATCAATTCTTATTATCCCTCCCCCCAAAAAACCTCCACACTCTGTACCACTGCCTTGGTGATCTTCCTTTGTAAAGTCAATCCCCTTAAAAATTTTCCAGGACTAAAGGACAATATCTGTAAGACAAAATATGAATTCCTTAAATTGGCATTGAATGCTTTTCCTTAACTGCTCCTAACGATTTTTGTGCACTTTCTTTCCAACTCTTCCTCCACATGCCCTTCAGGTTAAGTTCATTGGTTTGACTCCTCACGTGCCATTTCAACAGAGAGGTAGTATTTGGTTCCTTGAATCATGTGATCTCCTTTTTTCTGGTAATCATTCATTAGGGACCTTCCATATGTAGGCACCGGAAATACATAAGTCAAAAATAAAAGTCCCTGCTTTCAAGGAATTTACATTCTATGAGAGGTAGCTGTGAAGCAGCTGGGATTAAAATCAGGAAGACCTGAATTCAAATCTAGCCTGAGACGCTTATTATCTGTGTGACTCTGGACAAGTCACTTAATTTGTTTCCTACCATGTAAGATTTTTGTGAGGATCAAATGAGGTCACATTTATACAATTTTACATATGGATAACTTAGCAAAGAGTGTGGAAACAAGTAGGCTCTATAAAAATGCTTATTCCCTCCCCCCACTTCCCCTTTCAAATTAGAGATAAGTAATACTACCATAAGCAAGTAAATACAAAAGCTATGTCCAGGCCTGAAGAGTGGTTCAATGAAGAGCCCCCACCTCTGGATCCAGAGGAAATGAGCACAGAATCCATTGTTCATGCTGATCAGCCATTTCTTATCTATGAACCTCAGTTTCCTCATCTGCAAAATGAGGAAGACGGACTAGCTTGCCTCTGAGATTTCTTCTAGTTCTAGCTCAAGGCATCTCAATTTAAAGTAATTTAAGTGGTGGTGAGAGGAAGAAAAGAAAGAAAGGCTTTGAGTGGGAGGGAGCACCTTGGAAGAGGGAGTCTCCTGAAACAGAAAGGAGTTGGGAGCACTTCCCAGGCTCGGAGGATCCTATAATCAAAAGCCCAGAGGCAAGAGAAAGGGCTGGAAAGGAAACATGGCGCAGACCAGTCTGACTGGAATTCATAATGCATGAGGGAAATGATATAGAAGCCAACCTTCATCCTTCATATCCTCTTATCTGGCCTGGACTGACATGTCAACTAAGCATTAGAGCAACTCTACTCAGATGTTTGAAGAGTGCTAAACATCGAAGACACAAAGACAAAAAAGCGAAGGGTCCCCTGCTCTCAAGGAGCATACATCTATCAAGGAAAGACCTAGTCTGAACTCATCTTTCCCATACCTTAGCTCTAATAAGGAGAGAGGGAGGGAGGGAGGGAGGGAGGGAGGGAGAGAGAGAGAGAGAGAGAGAGAGAGAGAGAGAGAGAGAGAAGAAGAAGAAGAAGAAGAAGAAGAAGAAGAAGAAGAAGAAGAAGAAGAAGAAGAAGAAGAAGAAGAGAAGAGGAGAGAAGAGAAAGACGGAGGCAGAGGCAGAGAGAGAAAAAGAGAAAGTGTACACATCTGCCAGTTCCTAGTAGCCTTTCTTCACAACAACTCAGGAGACCTGGGAATTGGGCAGCCCTGATAATCAACCACATCCTTTGGCCATCATTGACAGCAACAGCAAGGTATTGTTGGTTATATTTTGGTGTTGATACACAGCTCCTCTCCCCTGAGGGTCAGCTCTCTGGGGACAGTGGCTTTGGCACCTACCACAATGTCTGTGTATAGCAGGTGTTTGATAAATCTCTGGCCATAGATTGATTGCCCTGGGTGCTCTGGGAAATCCCTAGGCAATGGAAAACATCACCCTCTGCTTCCTTACTACACAGTCTTACTCCCTCACTGTGGCATGAGTGGCATGAGCCAGCACACAAAAGACTCGCTACAGAAGGTCTGGGTCTCGATACCAAACACCTGGATAACCTTGGACAAATCACTGATCTCCATGGGGCCTCAATTTCCTCTTTTATAAAATGAGGAAGTTAGACTCTGCTCTCCTGCATCCTTTCTAGTTCTAAAACCTGTGGTTCGAGCATCCCAAAACCCCAAAGACTGAGACATAAGATAGGATGAGGTGACAGAGTGTGGCTCCTTTTGGCTCCATTTGGTCCAAGTTAGTTATTTGACCACAGTCTCCTTCTGTTCCTTCAACCTAAGAAATAGAAATATCACTAACACTGATATAGCACCTATGATGCTTTACAAACATTACTTCAGCTGATCTTCCCAACAACTCTTGGAGGTATTGTTATCTCTGTTCAGTGAATTTCAGTTTGTTTATTTTTGTTTTTGCAAGGCTATGGGATTGTGACTTGACCAAGGTCACACAGCTAGATAACTATTAAGTGTCTGAGGCTGGATTTGAACTCAGGTACTCTGACTTCAAGGCCAGTGCTCCATCCACTGAGCCACCTAGCCACTCCAGTCCAATCACTTTCAATAATGTTTAACTCTTCAAAATTCCATTTGGGGTTTTCTTGGCAAAGATAGTAGAGTGATTTGCCATTTCCTCCTCTGGCTCATTTTACAGATAAGGAAATTTGAGACAGAGTTAAGTGACTTGTCCAAAATCACACAACTAATACGTATCTTGAATTCAAGAAGTTAAGCCTTCCTGACTCCAAGCCTGGCCCTCTATTCATTGTGTCACCCAGCTGGGAGGTAACACGTTATTATCTTCATTTTACAGTTAAAGAAACCAAGGCAAGTAGGGATTAAATGTTTTGCCCAGGATCACACCTGTTCTAAATCTCTGAGGTCAGATTTTAACTCAGGTTAACTAAGCTAAATTCAGGTTTAACTCCAGGTCTAGTACTTGACTAACTGTTTCCCTTTGCTTTTATTTGCTCTATACCTATGTTATAAGAGTAGTAGGGCAGATGAGGGAGAATGGCAGAAAGAAAAATGCAGCTTAATTCTCTTTTAAACTTGGATAGTAATCAAAGGTATTCTTACATTAAATAATATCATAGAATAATATTCTTAAACTTGACTGAATATTATTGAAGAAGAGAAAAAAGCAAACGTGATAAATTTTCGATTATCTGTGAGTACAATATCCACTTTCTCTATTATCTGTGGCAAATACCTAAATGCACATTGGTTTCTCCTAGTGCCCATTTTTCTGGGTTCTTAGCAATCTCACACTTCTGTTAGGAACTGTGAGTACAGGCAGCACATACTCATTTTAGCATCATACTAAACACAAAACATAATTAGGAAGCAAATCTGTGATAGCCAACATGATCCTATACTGAAGTCCCTAATCTCTGCTTCTGTTCACACACCATGATGGCCATGCATTAGCAGAAGACTGAGCTCTTCTTACACACACACACACACACACACACACACACACACAAATATGTGATGAAGGATGAGATATATAACAATCTCACAAAGAAGAGGAGTGTATGATGGTGAGTCAGGCAACAATAGCAAGCTCATGTCAAAGGAAAAGTTGGCACTGCCCATTGACTCTCTAAACCCATCAAAGATACTCTAACTGAAGCTTTTGGAGCTTTATTTCTATTGAAGATGGAAACTTCTTTCCCAAGTGCCCCAAGAAGGGCCCAGGAGATGATATGATGCAGTGGGAAAGGCTACTGGACTAGGCATCAGAAGAGTTGGGTTCAAGTCTCGATTCTGCCCTCAACTAGGGATGACCTTAAGGTAACAACATTTAACCTTTCTAGGACTCAATTTCCTTATCCATAAAATTAGAGGACTGAATTCCATGAATGCCAAAGTCCCTTCCAGTTCTCACTTTCTAAGAATTATATTATTCAGGATATAAAACAAGGATTTATACCAATTAAAGGAATAAAATCATTAATAATATTATTTTGCATACAGAGTCTTGATTTCATTTGAGCACATTTATTTCTATCTAGGAAGATGTCATAGGTTGGTAGACAGAGGTCCAGTCTAGGGGTCAAGAAGGCCTGACCCTGGCATATATTAGCTATCTAATCACAAGCAAGTCTTTTAATTTTTTGGTACTCTCAGATGGTGGTGATTGGTGGAGGGAATGTCCACACAAGGAGTTCCCCATGCCAATAAACTCAGTCAGACCAAATAAAATACAAATACCTACAATTTAATAAGGATACGCTACTTTACTGATAATACTTCTTCACTATCAAAGCAAAACATTGTATAAGGAAAGCAATCCACATTTCCTTTCTCACATAAAAGGCATCAAGATACAATAAAGCTGTAGTCCTGACAGATACCCAAGTTTGAATCTCAACTCTAACATTATTAGCTGGGTGTCACAGTCACTGCCTATTGATGAGCCCCAATTTCCTCATGTATAGAAAATGGATAATACCATTTACAATTACAAATATTTTGCAAAAATGTTGTATTTGCAAGATCTAGTATTATTATTAAGACCTGAAAGATAGGTATTCAAACAGATATCTACAGATAGTTCTAGAGTGACTATCTATAGTCAGAGCTATATATATATTTAAATCATATACACACACAAATACAAAAATGTTAGTATGAGTCTCTCAAATTCTGATCATATATAATAACCTCAAAAAGAAATCTAGAGATAAAGCAATAGAGAAACATATCAAACCAATGATAACTTGGTTTTTAATCATTAAAAAATCTGCTAATCAGTCAAATCTGATATCATATTAATACCTTATATTTTATGAGATCACAAAAGCTAACAACCCTAAAATATGGTAAAAGTCACTTCTCCCCACTATGACTTGTATTTATCATCCTGAAGTATCTCCTGTTTATTCATCTAAGCTCAAGACTTTATTATCTTTGTTAAATTATATTAGACATTTGAGTTAGGCTTTTTAAGATCAGCATTATTAATCTATCAAGTCTCTAAAATGAAACTGTTTCCATTATCACTTGCATAGTTAAGTAGCAAGAGCAAAGTTCTTGGGACACAATGAATTTCTCATATGTTCACTTTCATGGACATAATTCAATGTTATAACAAACATGGCCACATAAAATTGTACAGTCACATAAAAATAACTAAGAGTGCAAACAATCTCCAAATACTATTCCATTCAGCAACTCCAAGGAAACAGTTCCTGAAGGTTATCAAAACAATGGAACCACTGTCCTGCCAGAGTCACATCCTCTAAAGAATGAAGGAAGCTTCTTCTCCAGTCTCTCAGAAGAATCCCTGGCTGATGTGTAAATCACCCAGAGCTCAGAAGGACTGAGTCCTCCCAGGACACAGAGGGATGGGGTGTGTCCTCATCCATGACCTTGCCATCTCTCTGTGACAGTGAAAATGAACTTCCTGGCAAAATGCAAATACATTTAAAAAAAATACCCACGCCAATTAAGACACAAGTGTTTAAAGACATGAGGAGTAATTACAAATGTATTATTCATACCTAATTTACAAGATGTACTTCTTTCAGTAAAATATTAAACTGTTTACATGCAAGCAGGATGACAATTTCCAAACTGTCCATGTTCTCCTATGAAGCCAGACCTATTAACCACCCAGCAGCTTCTGGGAGTCTTACAGTGAACACACAGTACGTAGCAATCAGAAAATGTTTGACCTCCCATATCTACTTGACCCCACAGAAATGCAGACTTGCTTGCTATAAAATCCTAAACAATGGGGCAGACAAGGTCACAGGGTCAAAACAAGTATTAACAGGTCATTGTGCAGCCCACTTGGGAGCAATTACTTCTGGTCATGGCTAAGTGGACACTTGATTGAATACCACTAAGACAGCTCACATCCCACAGATAACAATCCTCACAGCGATTAAGAATTAAAGCCCCCATGATTCAGCCTTTATTACTCAAATGAACCTAACCATTCCATAAAAAACTCCGGGTATATGCATGATGCAAGGTCTAAATTGAAATGCCACCTCATTAAACAATAATATCTAATTTTATCTAAATGAATTTTCATGAAAGTACGCCACACAGCTCAGGAATTTTTAAAATGAATTATCACAAGTGATACATAATTTCACCAAAACTGCTGCACAAAAAAATTAGCTTTAGAGATGAAAGGAAACATCAATGTTGAATGAAACTCCTATGCCTCTGGGACTTTAGATAGGGTTAAAAAGAAACGAAGGATTCCAACAAAGTAATGTTGATAGTTTTCTATCAAATCAACAATTTCTGTCTAAGCCAGGCACTTTTACTGGGGACGGATGGAGAAAGAACAGGAGGAAGAAAGATCAAGGAGAGAAGAGGGGAAAAGGAAGAGTAGGAGATGGAAAAAGAGGAGACAGAAAAAGACAGGGAGAAGATGGGCTAAAGAAGGAAGAAGAAAGATTATGGGGTAGAAGTAATTTGGAAAATGGGGTTGGTAGTGGCATGAAGGAAAAGGTTACATTATTTTGCATAGGGCTTTAATTGGATAACTCTATGTAATAAAATCCTTCCCAACTAATAAGTATTCAGAGGCATGATTCTAACTCAGATCTTTTAATTCCATCCAAGTCTAGTGACTGATTAAACACAAAGCATGCAAAATGTAAACAAAAATCTTATCTTTAACAGCTCCCTTGGGGGAATGTTATCTAATAGGAAAGTACTAAATATGTGAGTATGAATCCAACCCCTCATTTTAAACTCTTACAATGGGGAAATTTGGGGACTCTCAGAAGAAATAATCATGCTGAATACAGACTCTGACCTTACTGCCATTTCAAAAAATATTTGACATTTTTGGTAAATTTCAGGTTCATTCTTCATTTCATTAAAAGATGAAATGATGCTGGGAAGAGCAAAGAAACAAATAGTGTCATTGTGAGGTTACCACATATGTTTGTTTGGGGGTGAAGTATAGAAAAAGAGTTCACTGAATTACATGCGAGTCGGGGTTGAAAGAAAAACAGTGCAACAGAGTTAAAAAAAAAAAACACCTTCATATGATACATATGTCCATCCACACTGTGACCCACAGATTCAGGAGTAGATCACCTACTGGGAACATGACTTTTAAAACTCAAAAGACTTCGGACAGCCGTTTGCTGTTTCATGCTGTAGTGTGATCCTTCATTCACATTATCTGCTTTAAAATGAAATTGGTTTCATCTGGCAAAAAAGCCTGCTATACATATGTGCTGATTGTTTTTTGCCTCTAAATATTCTTTTCTGAGGGTTATTTTAATACTCTACATTGTTACATTCAAAATTGAGGTCATTAAAAGAAATTTTTTGGATGCTTTAGAGATGTAAAAATATCGAAGAAAAGACCAAAAAAGGTGTTGTGTGTGTGTTTTTCTAAAACAAAGCCGCACACCCCAAATGCAGCTGCCCAACAATATAGGCACTGTTGTGGTTTCTTTTTCGTTCTTTTTATAAAAACATGTTTGTGCTTTCACCTCCCAACCCTTGCCCAGTGTTAAATAAAAACAACTTAAGTGTATTGCTGACAAACAGGTAATACAAGTAGAAACATTCCCACACATCTGAGTCCTCTGGTGGGGGGGGGGGGGGAAGTATCCAAGTGAAAAATTTCCCCCACTCAAATAAATAGTTCCCTTTCCAAAGATAATGTGCAATGCATAGTAAAGTAAGCACAATTTATTTTAAATATCTTTTTTTAAAAAAACAGCCAATTATGGACTAGCCTAAATTGAACTGCCAAGAGATCTGATTAACTTCTTCAGAACTGTGAACATCATGTAAATACACATAATTGTGACAAATAATATTTGACCTCCTGGGGACTTAAAATATGTTTGAATACCAAGCACTCAGAGTTAAGTGTTCCTTAAAAATAGTAACATTGACTACAAAGGTCAGAGCGGAACTAAAAGTCAGAGATACTCTGATCCATTTGCCTTAATTTTTCATTTAGATCACAACTGTGAATAAAGTAAATATTTTGAAATAAATATATAAAAAGAAGTTGGAGTTTGAAAATCCATGGTTAACAATGAATATTTCTCATAAACTAAACTGTGACTTCCCAGTGTAGTAAGAGATCCAATGATACTGGCTTTCCCCAGAGAGAGTTTATCATTCAAAGCTAAAAATTAAAATACATAAAATAAATAATATTAGAAATAATGTATTGTATAATATTGCTTATTATTAAATATTATTATAACTATCAAAGTAAATATTTAAATACCATTAAGGTGTTTTGAAAACAGAAATACAAAATATAAAAAAAATCATTTTAAAAGTATTCAAAATCACTAAATGTAAATTAGAACAAACAAGATATAAACTTTATAACTATCAAACAAGAAGCCATGGGGGGAAGATGTGGGAAAAAAAAAAAACCATTGTTGTCAGGGCTGTGAGAAAAGAGGCACAAAATTCACTGCTGGTGGAACCAGAAATTGTTTTTATTGTTCTTGAAAAAAATTTGGAGCCATGCAAAGAAAAGTATTTGTTCACATTTTGTGACCCAGAGATCTCAGCATTAGGATTGTATCCCAAAGAGATAACTGACAGCAAGCAAACACACAAATGTAGAAAAAAAATTTATCAAGGCATTATTTGTCATATAACAAATATCTAGAAACAAAATGTGCACCTGATATTTGAGCTGAATAAAGTAGTATATGAAATAAATAGAATATTAATGTGCCAAAGGGAATGGGAAATATGAAGGCTACAAGGAAATTTGAAAAGATTTGCACAGTCACCCAGAGAGAAGAAAACAAAACCTGCAAAAGTAGAGATGACCACAGTCAGGTAAAAGGAAGGAACAGTGAGAAACAATAAAACCAGATTTAAATTCAAGGAACTGGTTTCACTTATCCAAGTAAAAGAATGCTCAACTTTAGGTTAAAAATAAAATCAGCAAATTCTAAAATGGAAAGTGACATCAAATCATTCAATTTGGCAACCATGCCTAGTTGTTTTGAGGAAAATACACATTGTAGGGGTTCACAAGGGTATTAATTGATGAGTCAAAATCAAATTTATTAATTTTTTAAAGATATAGACTTTTTAATATATTTATTTTAAAGACATTTTTCAGTAAGGATCTAAATTCTAGGTTTTAAGAAATTGATTTTTTATTTGAGCAACATGATTTAAATAATTCTGGATTTACTTTATTAAGCATATACCAGTAATATTTATTAGCATACATTGCATCTTAATAGTCAGAAGAGTACCTTCTCACTCTTTGGAAAAATTAACTCAAAAGTGGAGCTGAATTACCCATAACAGGTCGTTCTTCTCTTAGAAGTCATCTGCCCAACCCCCTCATTTTTGAGATGAAGAAAGCATGTCCCAGAGAAAGGAAGTGACAATTTTGTGTGATCATTTCAGAAACAAACTCCATGTATGAAAGGAAAAGTAGATATTGTAAAGAAAAAAAAAAGCAACATTTGGGGGGAAAAATTCAAAAAAATTTTCTATGTTAAATCTCATTCTGCTTTGGTCAAGATGCAGGTTATTCAGAAGATGGTCTATCATTGACATGGTATGAATCACTGTAGTGTGTCAGAAAAACTGATTCTGGGAACCAAGAGATTTGAGGTTGAGTCCCAGTTCTATCATTATCAGTTGCCTCAGTTGCCTCACCTGTAAAATGTGGCTATTAATGTTTACATGACCTACTTCATAGGATACTGTCATGAGGAAAAGGATTTGTAAACCTTAAGGAGTCTGCATGCTACAGTGCAAAGAGAGCCAAGGGAAGAGTCCGAAAAAGAGACACTCACTCATGCTTGCACCTGAATCCTGGCCCTGTGGCTACTCTCTACCTGTGTGACCTGAAGTTTCTTTAATCCTTTGGGTCTTGGTCTGCTAATCTGGAACATGATAGGGGTTGGACTTGAGGAGCTCGGAGGGTCCTTCTAACTCTAGATCTAGATGCTAAGAGCATCTGAACATTTTCTTTTCAGAAATGAAGAGGGGATGCCTTGGCAAAGACGGACTTTCCCAAGTGCTCTGTTGTTAATTCATCTTGCTTCCCACCCACCCCCCCCCCTTCCCTCAGAATTTGACTTGAGCTTTCCAGATCTTTCAATTTTCCCAAATCTAATCCAACAAGTGCTTTGTACAACGTATAACAATCTTGTCTGATATCCAGTTTTCCTATGTTGGAACTTCAGAGTTCCCATCTGAATATGGTCTTTGTTCTTTTTTTTTCTTTTACAATCTCTACCTCAAAATAGCATCTATTCTACAGATGAAGAGCTCCACATGTAATAGCAAGTAATGTCTTTCTGACTGGTGGTGAATTACCCAGGAAAGGCAGGAGATACAAGTTCAAATTCTGACTTAGGTTTCAAGAGTTGAGGATTTCCAAGGTTTCTGGGGGATGGCCTGGAGGGGTCTCGCGTCAGCACCTCTTCTGCAGCAGCATTGAAAAGCCCCACCTGATCCATGTGGAACATGACTACTGTGACAAGGACAAGAAATGGGAATGCGGAAAAGATAAGTAAGGTCAGGGAGTGGCCTAATTCCCCTTTCCCTATTTTCTACAGGAAGTCTCTGGTGGAGGAAGAGTCCGCTCCAACTCAAGGCACCATCAGATGATGTGCCCCAGGAATATAATCTCATCCCCTTCCTTGGTTGCTCCATCTCTGCAGCAGCATTACATCATGTTTTCTCATTTACTAGGATGCAGACGTATCACCACCATCTTCTCTTTGAAGCGAAAGACAGCTTGGGCCAGAGAGCTTTATTATATACATACATATATATATATATATATATATATATATATATATATATACATATATATATATATATATATATATATATAAAGTGTTGTTTTTTAAATGTGAGTATCTGTGCCCAGGACTGAGTAGGAATTGAGTTGGGGGGGGGGCAGTTATGAGAAAAGGGTGACTAAAGGTGTGGGAGGAGAGAAATTTCTGTAGAATAAATACTCCCAAACTCCCAAAAACAATAACTCTCAAACTCCAAGAGCAGTTGGAGGATGACATTGTAGGCCACTTTGGTTCAATGGGTATTTTTTTGGGGGGGGGGCTGCAAGTAAGGAAAAGGAAAGAGCTTCTTTCACTGGTCTAGATAGTGTGGAAACTCTCTTCATTCATGCACTCAGAGAGCCTGACTGGGACAGGGAGGGACTAAGCCATTTGCCCAAGGTCACACAGCCTGGTCTTGCTGCCTCCCAGATCATTCCTCTCTGAGCTGCTGCCTCTCAAGACATAAAATGAGAAAAAGAAAATCTAAGGCTTGTGAACACTGCCAATGCTGCAGGGCCAAAGAAGGTACTAAGGCAAGGATTATTTCCTTTTCATTTTTTTTTCCTTCCACTGAAGCTTTGCATTCCACAGAATATAATTTAAGGAAAGCTGTTTTCTTCCCCACCCCCATTATTCTTCAAAAACTTTGACTCAGCAATGTACTACTAATGCAGCCACCAAACCCTGAAAACTCAGTGGCCACACAAATCGAAAGCCACACCCTGGAGGGCTGGCATCTTGTCTTCAATGGAAAACCCAAAGCCTCAAGTGCCCAGTGTGGAGCTCTAACAAGAGGCCTCTCCCTCTGTGGCTACTAGAAAGAATCCATCATCTGAGACGAGGAGTTCCGTGTGTGTGTGTGTGTGTGTGTGTGTGTGTGTGTGTGTGTGTACACTAATGTGTATATTAATGTGTGTGTACATACACACATTTTAAATTCAGTGTCAGCCTAGGTTTCCTTAAGAAGGTAGGAAGTCTTAAAAGCATGCCTACAAAAATAGCTTGCTCAGTAAAGCCCTTCTGGGTGAGCAGCTCCTCCCAAACCATGCTTCACTGTTCAGAGATGAGATCCAGAAAAGGTGGAGCATCTTTTTTACTTAATTTGGCAGCATGAGAAAAGAGCAGAGCTTGTCTCCAGGTTCTTATAAAGCCCCTCCCTTCTCTCCAACATAGGAAGAACATGCTGCCAGCCTGCAGCAATGTCACTAACCACGTGATGGCTACCAAGCCACTATTTAATAATTTTTAATTGTAAACTTTCATAGTTAGGGAAGCAAACACAATTAAGACACAAGTTGCTTCTGGAAAGAAATAGAAAAGAGACCTATTTAAGCAGTGTTGATTATAAGATGAAAGACAAGATTCAATTACACAATAATGTTGAACAAAATCTTTTATTGCTTTTCCTCCATTGTGGAAATAAGGAATATCACTTTCAATCTAATACTGAAAGTTCCAGAATTCAAAGCATAGAGGGGATTTGTAAAATAAAATAGGAACACTTTCAGTGAAATTATTTCAAAAGAGGTCATTTCATAGATTCATACAATTTAGAGCTGGAGGGGCAGCTTGGCAGTCAACAAATCCAATACCCTCACTTTACAGATGGCAGCAAGGTGCTATTTTACTGAATTTAAATCTGGTCTCAGACACTTACTTGCTGGGTGACCCTGGACAAGTTGCTTAACCTCATTTACCTCAGTTTCTTCATCTGAAAAATGAACTGGAGAAGGAAATGGCAAACCATGTCTGTGTCTTTGCCAAGAAAACTCCCAAATGGGGTCAAGAAGAGCCAAACATGATTAAAAACAACTGAATAATAACAATTATAACAGCAAATGATCATCCAGCCAATCTGAATCTGAATTCAGTCCTGTCTAATTCCAGACCCAGAACACTAGCTGCCTAAATTCATTGCTTTTTCTGCTATGTTACACTGCCTCAAGTCCAAGTCCCTTAAGTGCAAAATGAAGGTGAAAAATAAGGGGGGGGGGGGGATAATTTCTAATTTAGAATCACAGAGAGACAGAGATCAATACCTTGTCTAACTTTTAAAAGGGCAAATAAGGTCACAGAATTAGTGGCCATCACAGACAGAACTGGAACACAGATCTTTCTGTTGCTCCACAGAGCTCATTCCTCAGCCACACTCCTCAATGAGCATACAGCAGATGCTTAATAAATATTGGGTGAATCAGATCAACGCTACCAGCAGGTCTTGCTTAGCTTAAAGAGAGGTATCAACTGATCCTAAAAACCACATTTCTACAAGTAACTTCACATTGATTTCAGTCAAGATCTGTCATCCCAATACTCTAAAATCAGCATTCTCTTGGATAGGCTGGTGCCCACTCTCTCTGTTCAGGTGTCTTACAGGTCCAGTATACTAAACTGGGGGACCTGGGATGCTTGATTCATGTGCTTTATTTCCCATCTTTTACTGACAGAACTCAGGACAAAATAATTGTGAAATGTCCTATTTTTTTTAGGTTCTTGTGTTCTGTGCTAAGTAGATGATTCTAAGTAGTATCTAATTTAATGAAACCAGGCAATTCTTTAGGTTTTTTTTCCTCATCTCTGAAATTTCTACACCTACTTTCTTTCAACTTTCTCTTTAACTTTTAATTAATCAAAATATTTTACTATTTGCATTGAAGATTGGTTGAGAAATTAACCTGGAAGTCAGAAGATGTGAGTTCTAGGTCCAGTTTTGTTAATAATTTAGTGACCTTCAGAAAATATTACAACTTTTTTTTTGGGGGGGGGGGTTCTGCCTATCTCAAGGTTCTGCTCACTCTAGGCCATTCACTCAGCTGTCAAAGTGATTTTCCTAAAGTACAATCCTGCTTTTTTTAATTCCCCATTTTACTCCCCTTTTCCAATATATTCCAGTAGTCCCCATTTATCTCCAATGTCAAATATAAAATCCTGTGTTTGTTATTCAGAGCACCTCCCTTGCCTTTCCAGTCTTCTTAAACCTTACACCCCCCCCCCATCCATGCACTTTTTCTTTCTTTCTTTCTTTCTTTTTTTTTAGGTTTTTGAAAGGTAAATGGGGTTAAGCGGCTTGCCCAAGACCACACGGCTAGGTAATTATTAAGTGTCTGAGGCTAGATTTGAACTCAGGTACTCCTGACTCCAGGGTCAGTGTTCTATCCACTGAGCCACCTAGCTGCCCCCCCATCCATGCACTTTTCAGTGACAACATTCTCCTTCCAGTCCCTTTAACAAGGCAGTACATCAACATACTCCAGGAATTTTCATTAGCTGTTCCCAATTATTGGAATGTTTTCCCTCCTCATCTCTGCTTCTAGTTTCCTTCATGTCTGAGCTAAAACCCCAGCTTCTCTAGGAAAACCTTTTCCAATCCCTCATAATTCTATGGCTTTCCCTCTGTTATTTCCCATTTAGCCTTTAAATAGCTCTCCTTTATTAGATGGAGAGCTCTTTGAGAGTAAGGACTGTCTTATAACCTTTAGAAGTATCCCTACTTCCGTGCATGGTACCTGATGGAGGTTAAACACAATAAATATTTGGGGCTTTTGTTTTTGTTTTTAGTTTTTACAAGACAATAGGGTTAAGTGACTTGCCCAAGGCCACACACAACTAAGTAATTATTAAATGTCTAAGGCTGGATTTGAATTCAGGTCCTCCTGAGTCCAGGGCTGGTACTCTATCCACTGCACCACCTAACTGACCCTTAATAAATGTTTAATGACTGGCTCATTCTATCTCACAAGATTATTATGGAAAAATCACTTTGGAAATTGGAAACAGCTAGGTAAAGCATAATGAATTAGAGCATTCATTCCACCCTCTCTTTTCCTTCTTTCTCAATATTCTGAAGCACTCTGCAAATTAACTAATAATAATAATGGCAACACATTAGTGTCCCATTTTTGCCCCAACCCTCCTCTGTTGGTCTTGAAAACTATGGAGTTATATAGGCATGCCAATCTTTGCCATAATAGAAAGCTTTGAAAAGGAAATCTGGCCCTGAATTTTTGATTAACTATCTTTTTTTGTAATTAACCCTCTCTGGGCTTCAGATTTCTTAACTAAAAAATGAGATTTATTTAATTTTATGTAAATTATTTATTTTTATTATTATTATTATTTTATTATTACTTATTAATTTATTTACTTTATTTATTTGTTTGTTTATTTGTTATTTAAGAATCCTGCTGAGATTGCAAGAGAACACTATATTGGCAATGATAAAAATCTCAGTTCCTACCTCATACCTGAGGTCCTACCTCAGATATTACCAATAGAATGGCATATTCCTTTTTTTGGTTGTTGTTCCCTTTGGTCTTTATATTCCTGGTCTCTAATATAGCATATGACCAGTGCTTAATAAAACTATTCTGACTGAATGACCCTTTAAACTTCCTAAGCCTCAATTGTTTCATCTATATAATGGGGTAATAATAGTACCTGTTTTACCTACCTGTTGCGAGGATCAAAAGAAATAACACGTGCTATTTCTGTTTTGTAAAAGCTTAAAGCACAAAATAAATTCACAGTGATTATGACTGTGATGCTTATACGACCTCTCGAACATCCCAGAGTGTTGAGAAATATAATAAGTCAATGTCTACCTAGGATTGAAAAAAATAAAACAAAAAGATGGTAATGATTGGCATTGTGGGAGCAAAAACCTTGCAAAAGTCCAAAAATCTCAGTTAAATGCCAGAGGCGCTCCTATGTAAGGTCATTCATGATCTCATCCTCTCTATTTCCACTCATTCTAATCCTATCCCTTCTTTAAGGTGAAGCTCAAATGTCATCTCTCTTCAAAGCCCTCTATGACCATTATGGGCCAAAGCCTCCCCCAAACCCCTACAGTACTTTGGTTTGCCCACTATCAGGGCACAGATCACATATTTCCTTGGATTATAGTTGATGATTTAATCACCATCTATGCCTGTAGAATGCAACTCTTGAGAGCACAAGCTATTTCTGTTTTTTTCTTTATTGACCCCAAGGTCTGTCATAGTTGAATATAAATGAGTTAATCTTTTGACACCCCCCCAAATGTCTTCAGAACAATAGGTAAAAAAGAAATATTTGATGATTCAATCAATGATTTAACTAATTAAGATCTACAATACTTCTGTGATGTTGTTAAACACTATTATCATGTATGTTCTGCCAGCTGACATACAATCTGAGTTCAGGTGGATATTTGAACAGTTGAGCTTACTCCTGGGAAATACTTAGAGGATAAAGGTGACCAAGCAGTTAAGATCTACCTGTTCTTTGGCATATATGGGTCAGTTTTAGAATTCTCATAGATGAACCAAGTCATTAAAAGAGGTCCAACAAAAGTCAATTTTTGTCACATTAATTATTTCTCTTTTACCAAAGGTACACTAATTGACCAGCTGTATATTGATAGTAAAATACCATCAAACCTCTTGAACCTCAGTTTCCATACATATAAATTGAAAGAAATATTGACAACATCATGCAACGGTGCTGTGAAGAAACTATTTGGTAAATCTGAAATTGTAAAACTGTTTATCATCATCATCATCATCATCATCTTTCCTTTTTTCCATTCTTATATCTAAAAGGGTCCTAGAGATATGTCCTCCACACTAATTTCAAAGTGAAATTACTTTTCTGAAGTATTTGATGAGTCAGGGCATCATGCTTCAGGTAAGAGCTAGATCAGATAAACTCTGATTTCCTTCTAAACCTACAATGGATGCTGCACAGAACATGAGGTTTGAGGACCTAGATTCAAATCTCAGCTCTTAGACTCACTACCTGAGTGACCATGACTGAATCAATTCACCTCTGGTGTTTCCGTTTTCTTTTCTGTAAAACGGGATGGTTAGATTACATGACTTCTGAGGTCCTTTTCAATTCTGACCTTTGAGCTTATTCAATTAGTGATCATCTAGAAAGGAATCCATCAAGAACCAGCAATTATTCTATAGGGAGAATGGGGAGGGAGGGGGAGGGGGGAGAGAGAGAGAGAGAGAGAGAGAGAGAGAGAGAGAGAGAGAGAGAGAACGAACATTTATTAAGCATTTCCTGGTTGCTAAGCACTAGAAATAAAAATTCAAGCCAAAGGAAAGCTTGTCACCTACCCTCAAGGAGTTGACAATTCAAATGGAAGAAAGGAACACATCAAAGAAAGTTGAAAATGTGGGATAAGGAAAATTTTCAACTAAGCATGACAAGTGTGGACACTTCCCAAAATGGGGGTACTGAGGATAGAAGTCACCAACTGAAGGTGAAAGTCTTAGGGCTATCTAGCTAGCAGCAGACATGAATCAGAGTCAAAGTAAAATTGTCAGGAGCTATGTGAAATGCCCTCCTTTCACCTGGATACAGGGGATAAAAATACTAAAGAACTAGATTCTGGATTTCCTACCCCTTCCCAACTTTCCACTATCAATTATCTTAATCTTTAGAACCAATTAGGTTTGTGTTTTTTGTTTTGTTTTTGCAAGGCAATGGGGGACTTGCCCAAGGCCACATAGCTAGGTAATTAATTAAGTGTCTGAGGCCGAATTTGAACTCAGGTACTCCTGACTCCAGGGCCAGTGGTCTATCTACTGTGCCACCTAGCTGCCCCTAGAACCAATTACAAAGAGATTATAGACTTCTGGGATTCATTTTATGACACTAGAATCTGGAGCAGAGGAAATAAGGGCTCTGCATTTTGTCCTCTATTTTGCCCTGAAGTTAAGGTTACTTAGTCATCTCCTCTCAACTCAAGGTTCTGGTTATCTGCTTATCAAAACATCACTTGGTAAAACTCTCCATTACAGTACTTAATACAGTCCTTAACCTGCTTTGGACTGAAAGGGTTAAAGTTACAGTCTTTTTTTCTCAACCACATCATGAGTCATAAATAAGCATTTCAAAACCTTTTTTTTTCCCTTTTCCTTCTGCCTGGAAGAACACAGAATGGAAGGCTTCAAGAGGATACTCCTTCAATCTGAAGATCAGAAAATGTAAAGATATCTGAAGCCACTGAGCCCTGTCTTCTCAGAAAAGAATTCAATTCCTCATCAAGTATCTAAATTTTCCATCTCTTTGATATTATATGACAGAACCCACCACGATAAAGTAAGTAGGTGATGCCCTTGGAAACAAAAACACAGGAAAGAAAAACTACAACTTCTCTTCTCCTCAGAGTACCACAATTAATGAACATTATGACGACTATGTAAAGAAGTCATTTGAAAGTACTTACCAAGCCACTGCCTCTGCCATTTTCCTACCTGGGCCATCATGGGAAGGATGAGCATGCATCGAAGAAGATGTACAGAAGAGGTATGGCAAATAGATGGCTACTATAGGAAAAGCTGAATTATTATTTAATATTCTTTAATATCCTAACCAAGTTCTGGGTGCTAAACAAAAGAGAGTTAGGAAATGTCCTTTTATAAAGGGCTTCAATGTTGAATGACCAATAGACTGGGGAGGAAAAAAAGGGTAAAAGACAGATGATGACAGGAGTGATGTAGTATTCAGCTGAGCTGAATTTATTCCAGTTGTATTTGGGGTCATAAGATTGCTGAAGCAATGGTTTCCCAGAAGAAGTGAGTCATAAGGAAAATCTTCAAGGAAGGGAAGGTAGCTTTTTCCCCCAGATGAGATGTGGGAGGTTGTTCTAGCAATATGGAATAAAATGTGAGAAGAAAGAAAGTGGGAGTGACAAGTGAAAGGAGAAAGCAAACTAGTATAAGAAAGAAGACTGGAGTGTAAAGTTGTAGAATCTTGAAGTAATAATATTTTAAATTTAGATAGCAGCCTTTCAAAGTTAGCCAAGAACCTCCTCTCTAATTTCTTATTTAGCTGGGGCACCAACTCTGACCCTATTTTACAAGTAAGAAAACTGAGTTACATACAAAGGGGATCTACCTCTCCTAAATTTGTGTTGGTGCTTTGTTTTTTTTAAACTGAATTTAGAAATTCAAAAAAAATCTGTGAACTGGTTTAAGGGGAAAGGTCATGTGAGTTAGTACCTGGCAAAAGTTGGGATTGCATTGGTCAAATATTTGATTTGGTCTTCATGGACTTAACATCATCAGATAATTTTTTTTATTGTCTGACTTATCTGTTTTTGGCAATAAATCTGCCCTTAAATTTCTCATTTCAAGGAGCATTAAATATTCAATCTATATAACAAAAAGATCCTTGATATGCACCCACAACTAACCAACCATCATTCACCTTTCCTAGTCATTCCTATTTCCTATCTTTACAACAAAATTTCTCTAAACCAGGGAATTAGATATGCAAACATACAATCTCCTGAGGAGAAAAAGGAAGATCTGACCCTTTGGAAAACTATAGCAGTCCATTTCAATAGTTATATAAATGATTTGCATACAACTCTAGTAATAAAATCGGAAATGCAGATAGAAGGTGATACTGAGATAAAAGCACAAAAGCTTAAATAAGACTCTTTGGTTGAAACGTTAGCAAATAAGAAACTTGAAGCTAAAGTAGGAATTGCCGTAGTTATTGTTATCCTTCCTTAATTAAAAAAAACCAAACTAGTGCCAAGTTAATAAAACCTCTCCAGAAGACAGGAGGTGGGATGAAGGGCAGGGGTAGTTTAGAGAACAATGGAACCCGGGACAGGGCCTGGCTATGTTTGATAATTAGACTAGTTTTTCAGCCAAAGGAAAATTTGGAGTGTGAGTAGAGAAGCAAAAGGAGAGTTGTTCTAAATTCCAGCCTTCCTATTTTATAATGTCATCATATGGACGATTGCAACAGTAGTATATTCAATTTTTAGACATCTATTCAAAGGACGATATAAAGAGAACATGATCCAATCTATTTTGAAAAGGCAAAAGAGGAAAGTACCCCAGACCCCAATGTGGCTGGCACAGGGATCTCTAAAATGACCTAAAATATTCAAAGGTCATGCTAAAAACAATGGAAGTAAGGACATACCACCGAGGACAAATATAAAAGAAGGATATGGGACTGTAGGAATGGTTTGGAAAAAAATTAAACCTCATGAGCTGAGACTTGAGGAAGTTAGTAAGGCAAGAAAAAGGGGGGTGAGAAATTATTTTGAAAAGCTATAATGGGTAGAAAAACAATGAAGGAAGAGGTCCAATGCTGGGTTTTAGGGGTTAAGGGTAAGTATTATGCAAAGCTCAAGAAAATACAACAATATGATATGATAACCCAGAAAACTTGATGCAATTTTGGGCCAGGTTAACAGTCATATTGTAGTGGCTGATAGTAGGGAGGGTTCCACTTTACTGTTTTCTGGTCAGACTATCTAGGGTTCTGTGGATTTTTGATAACTGATAAGTTGACAAGGAAAGGAAAGAACTCAAAATGGTGAAAGGTCACAAGAACATTCTTTATAAGCATCAGCTGAAAGAACTGAAAATACTTATGCTGAGAAGAGAAGACTTAGTGGAAGATGGGATAACCACTCCTAAGGTCTTCCATAAAGGTAGATTTGATATTTTCTTCTTAGACTCAGATGGCAAAAACAGGAACAACAGCTAGAAAATATAGAGAGTCATATTTTGGCTTGAGGTGAACGAAAACATTCTGAAAACTACAACTGAATGAGGCATGCTGGGTTTCCCTCACAAAAGGATTTCAAGTGGAAGTGACCATTTGTGGGAGAAGATTACAGCAGGATTCTTTTGCAGTGTGGACTTAACTAATACCAAAGTTTATTCCAACCAAGATTCTGGGATGCTATTTACAATAGACTGAACAATGGTAAGTTAGCAGAGAAAATGTGGAATTACTCAACTCCTATTTGGTTTCTATATCAAGGAGAAACAGAACTCCAAACTAGAAAGAATAGGCAAAAGCTTAAGAGGTAATTGAAATCACAAATAAAAAAGAGATGTAATAAGAAAGTTGATTGACTTTAAAGAGTTTAAAGCATCTACCCTTGAAAAATTATACACCAAAGTATTACTGAATTACTTTCAATAGTAATCTTTAATAAACCCTAAATTTGGGCAAAGGGCAAAGAAAACTTAGAACTGATGAATGAAATCCCATAGAGAGGCAGACTTGGGCTTAACATAATGAAGGACATCTTAACACTGGATAAGGGAGAAGGAGAAATAAGAAAGCAGATTCTACAGAAGTGACTCCTAATAAAAAGTCTGTTAACTGATTACTAAAAATGTTGATTTGTGAAGCATTGACATAGGAAGTGGTGATTATCCTGAACCTGCATGAGTTCACTGGGTTTTGATAACACCAGACTAACCTCATTCTCTTTTTTATAGGGTTTTAAGACTAGTAGGTTGAAGGAATACCACAGATAAAGTATGTCTGGATTTTAACAAGTAATTAAGAAAGTTTCTCAAGAAATTTCTCAGAATGGAGATATAAACCAGATAACAGCACACCAGGGTGGAATAGAAACTGGTTAAATGACTGAACTAAAAGAATGTTTAGTAATAGATGGTAGAAGAAAATCTCCAGAACATATGATTCTAACCTTGACAGATCAGTCTTTATTATTTTATCATCGGTGATTTCAATGACGGTATACATAGTCTGAATTTCTTTGCAGATATTCCAAGGCTTAGAGGGAAAATCAATCAAAGGGTAACAAAATTATTCAAATAAATATTTTAGTGATCGAAAAGGATGAAATCAAAGATGAAATTTAATGGGTAAATGCAAAGTCCTGTATTTGGGTTCAAACAATCAATTGCACAAAGCTAGGAAAAGTGGGGAAGACAATAGTTCTTATCAATAAGGACTGGGAATATTGGTGGAATAAAAATATAAAGGCAATATGAGTCATCAGTGTGACATGGGTTCCCCAAAAACTTAATGTGTCTCTAGGAAGCATTAATAAAAGTATAGTATCCAGAGGAAAGGAGGCAATAATTTCACTGTACCCTTTTCTTAGTAATATATCCCAAAGTACTATATTTCATTCTGGACACCACATTTTAAGAAGAACATTGGCAGGCTGGCTATGACCAAAGGAGGGCAGCATGGATGACAAGGGAAACAAACACTATAGTAGCTATATTCAAGGATGTCAAAATATAATTAAATCCAAAAAAGGGGAAAATCTAAAGAACCTTGATCTCTGTTTTCATACATTTAAAGAGAATTCATAAGGAAGAGATAAATAGATTTTTGTTACTTGGTCACAGGAAGAAAACCTAGAACTGATGAATGAAATCCATAGAGAGGCAGACTTGGACTTAACATAATGAAGGACATCTTAACACTGGAACTGTCCAAAAATAATCAGCTTGAAAAGTAATGAGCCCCCAAACTGGATCTGTTCAAGCAGAGACTACATGAGAACTTGTTTGTGATTTTGGTAGAGGAAATTGATGCTTTGATTAAAGAATTGGGACTAAATTACTTTTTAAGTCCCTTCCAGTTCTGGATTGCACTGATTCTGTGAATTTTTTTTTCTTTACCAAAGCTGATCCACAGTCTAAATCCTTTACTCTCTTTCACATTGTAAATTTTCTCCTAGATGTCTAGCTATCTTGGAGATCAGGTTACAGTATGAAGGACAAAAGATAAAAACAATCTGCTTTGTTCCAGCTGGTCCTTCAGAACTAAGTCTAATGACTTGAAATTTGAGGAATGAAGCATGCTACCTTTTTTTTTGTACAAAAGATACAGTAAAACACCACAGAAACAAATATATTTCAAGAATCAGAGATGTGGAATTCTTAATTAACCAAAAATGCATCTTCAGATCAAACAGTAAAATAATAAAATAGTGAAATGCATTAATAAAAGAAATATAATTTAAATTATATATATATAATATAATAAAAATAATGAAACTTCAATTATTACCATATAAAAAGTTTGGAATATTCCCTTGTCTAAATGACACTTGATTATTCTAGCCTTAGTTCTACCAAAAGTTTCTGATGAAAACATTTTATAATACTGCAATCTTACTTAGCTTTTAAGAATCAAAGGTTAACACATGGTATTTGAATGTTACTATTCCTTAACTAATGTTTTTCATTTAGTTCTGCTAATTTTAGTTTTTATAAATTTGTTGCATTTGTCAATATTTCTTGTGCTCTATAACATTCATATAGCATAACTTTCCTGGCCATTCTCTAACTGAGAATTCTCTCTTGTAGCTATATTCAAGGAAGTCAGAATATAAGTAAATCTTAAAAAGAGAAAATACTATTTTACCCCTCAATAGATGCATTCTGATTAGGGGGGAAACTCCAAAGGGAGGGTCCAATACAAACAAAGGTTTTCAACATATAAAATTCAAGAAAACCCGTGTTCATGGAAAAAAAAATTCACTCCACTCGTTTATAGATCAAAATCATGGGATTGAAGCAGAAATACAGCCTTAGAAATTTACAAAATTGTTAAAATATGTACTTTTTATTCCATTAAAAAAACAACCCAGTTAATGTATTTCATATGGCACATAAAGTTTACAATACCTGCAGGAATATTTTCACTGGTTAAACCAGCACCACAGGTCTTTTTCAGCATTTAAGTATATTGCAATTCTGCCTTTTTATTAGCATTGTTGGTTGATGTTTTCACCCATTATAATAAGGTTTGGAGAACACAAAATAATCAACTATAAAAAGGAAGGCTGATTTTAAAGTGCAACTTTTAAAATGGGAAGGGTAGAAAGGAAAGCTTGGAAATCTGTTTGTTTTTTTTTTTTCTTTTTCCAGTTCCTATCTCGATGCCATTCGTGTAAACTCATTGTCTGGATGGGCCAAAGTGAAGCCAATGGGAAGGCTCTCCAATGCCTTCCCAAAGATGACTTCCATGCTGTTTCCATCAGCCTGCTGCAGCAGATGTTGGCTGTTAAACAGCACAGACGATACAGTTCATGACTTTTCCGAGACGGCTGTGGGCCACATCTGCAGTTGATGAAATAGAGTGCCGGAGTGTGGCAGACAGAAAAAGAAAGTGTGAGGGAAACAGAGCCAGGCGAGGCCAAATGAATTGTCTTCGAGGCTGGACTAAAAATAGCAGAAGGCTCCCACTTAGCCCATGTCTGCATCCACCCTCGGAGTGGATGCCCTGCTCCCAGAGGATGGCTCACCTCTGGGGGAGCCAGGCCATCACTGGCTCTTCCTGAGCAGGGTTT